>NC_051453.1:6879415-6980910 GCF_001649575.2 Kryptolebias marmoratus | reverse complement strand
GACCTAGGGGCAGTCACCCCCAAACTGGAGCAGTGGCTACAACAGATCCCAGGAACAACATCAGACATCTCAGTCCAGAAATGTGCAGTTCTAGGCACAGCCAAGATACTGCGCAGAACCCTCAAGCTCACAGGCCTCTGGTAGAGGACCCAAGCTCAGAGGATGAAACAAAGACCACCCGCGGAGGGTGAGAAGGGATTTTTTTTTTATATATATATATATTTATATATATAATGTACATTTACCCTGGTAAGACTCCATTGTTTCCAGTCACATACATAATTATTCCTAATAATTATAAGTTCACAACATTTGGCTTTACTTTCTTTCAAAAATGTGTTTTTATTTTTAACCTGAACCATTGTTGTTCAACAGAAACAAAAGTATTATTTCCTATTAACATAGTTTAAATTTGCTTGCATTTTACAGCCCAACATAGCTGGAAAAATCACTTGCTGTTTTACAAGCTAATGTAGCTATTTGTCCCTTAAGAGCTGAAAAGATAACATTCAATGACTTCACACTCCATTATAAGCCACTTAATATTCCATGCAAACCTGGCATTTGGCTTGATTGAGAGGCTGTCCACTGGCGCTAATTGGTCTGTAAACATTTGAGCAGACACTCACAGAGAATATTGGTTAAAGCTAGCAGGTTGTTTCATACAAAAGCCCCTTTCCGCCCACCGTTCCTCTTTACCACTCTCTTTCCGCAAGTCTGGCTCTTTAATGTATTTAATTGTCAGAGTAAAAATGTTAATTGCATTTCATTATATATAATTTATGTAGTTTCAGCCGAGGGATTCTTTAATACCCATCTAATTTGAATGGCATCACCGGGAAGCAGCTGGTGATTGTGTGGGCACTCTCAGAGTTGATCTGTCAATTAGGCCTAGGTATGATAGGCAGGTAGTGTTTTTCACACATCTATTCTTTTTTACACTTCGCTCAGAGTGTAAATACACAATGCTGGCTTAAGAAATCTCTATTGAACTGAGGTATGCTGTGCCTCTGTGTAGCAAACTGTGTAGCACACTGTAATAATTACTTTCTTTAGTTTCTTTCAGATCATGAAGAATGTGAATTAAACCTGATGCACGTTTTATCCATAATGATAAACTGTGGACTACCCATCTATTTTGCAAATGGATGAACGGCAAACTTAGTGCATATTTAATTTAGCTAATTTTGAAACAATTTGCATCCATTGTACATGACATTTTATTTAGGATTGTCACAATTCACACTTCTTACTGTGTTTATGCAAAGTTTAAAGCAGTTTCTTTGTGTAAAACAATGTAGAGATTAAACTTTAAATGCTGCAGAGCATAAGGTTTATCTTGGCCAATACAGTAGTGCATAAATACATTAGTTACTCTATGAATGGATGTGTAATTATTGTATTTACCTTGATTATTTGTCTGTTGATTGCTTGTTTGAGAAAAAGTATTCAGTATTTAGTGTAATCCACCAAAGAAAATGGCGATGCTCTTTATAAGTGTAAACCTTGTAATGTCATATCATGATTTTGCCCTAGAATGTATTTTATAATATGTCATTGACTGATCTGTGCAATATTCTTAATCATAATAAGAGAGAAGCAGTAGCAGTGAAGTACAGATAAGAAATACCAATACAGCCATGTTGTAATATATAAAAGACTTTTATAAAAGACCATTTTAATTTATTGTTTATAGGGACAAATGTAAGTATTAACAAATACGGAACACTATGACATTTACATTGTAGTCTAAGCCTGTTCAAGCTAAAAGAGGTCCTACATAAGTTGAATTAATCAAAAAGTTCTTGGGTGAAAGTATGAAAAGTCAGCTTTAGCTGATGGTATGGTAACAATAAGCAAAAATGAACAAAGCATTTTGAACTGTAGTTTAGATGGGAGTTGTCGGTGGGGGGAATGAGGGTACAGGGATGGGCTTTGTGCTTCTTCCTCTTCAAAGGGGTTGGGATACTAAAAATATCTTCCAGCAGCTAATCACAGAGAGACAGGCCTGTAGCTGCAGAGATGCTTGTTGTTGTTAGACTCTTTTGGCTTCAACATGATGATGCACTGGGGTAGAGAGTCTGGACACATCTGAATGCTTTGATCAATAGGGATGCAGTCCCTCTGATATATAGTCTGGCTTGAACACCAAAGGGTTCCTTGTCCATGGATCTGATTTTGCTTAGACAATGGAACATGAAGTATTGGTATGCAATACAATAACAAGATCTGCAAATAAAAATTTATCAGGAAATTAGAGTGGCATTAATTGGTGAGGACGATGAAAGATGGTTACAATCTATTGAAACAGCTTTCAGCTCAGATGATAAACTGCTAAAGGCTCAGATATGTTAAGGAGCTTAAAGATCAGCCATTCAATTTTCAACTGGTAACCCTCAGCTGATAAACCAATGCAAAGTTTAATTGTGTTGGCAGCAAGGTTTTTGAGAGCAAGTATTTTTCATAACATGAACAAAACTATTGAAAGAAAAATATGTTTTAATGGTTTTGAAAAGATAAATGGTCAAGGGTGTGAATAAGACCTTTTCAGAGCTGACCTGCATGCTATAGCTGTGTCTTGCTATAGACTCTAATTTTTGTTTCCATGACCCTTTCTTCTCATCTTTCAGAATGAATGATGCTCATAAATTGACCCACTGTAAGAGCATCCTTGGGCCAAGTACAAAGGTGAGGGTGTGTGTAGAAAGACACACAGAGAGTACTTAATACTCTGCATCCTGGGCCAGGCACACATCCTGAATCCATTAGGACAAATGGGCTTACTGAGTCTTGCAAGAAATCTAAATGTGGTACTGACTTGCCCTTATGCTTTCAGCCTGCTTGGCCTTGGGGCGACTGCAACTGCAAGTGGATCAAAACAAGAGAGAAAACTACTCCAGAGCAGTACATGCCTGTGGGTTGCTTAACTTTGGTACAGCATGTGTAGTTAGAGATAGCCGGAGGCTGACAGTGCTCAGACAATGGGGGAAACACAATACAAATTGCAACACACTGGTTACATTTATTTATACTTCTGCTGCATAACAAAGTAGCCTTTCATTAATTCCCCAAGAAAAAAGTGCTAATTAAAATGAAAAAAATCACCTAAAGTGTATATGATATATCACCTCTGCACACCTACACTCAAAACACGCATATGATTTAAATTAAAGTGCTGATTTAAACCTATTTTTAGGAATGTCTAAATGTAAAAAAATAAAACAACTGTGAAAAATGACACCTTTATAATTCTTCTTAGTTAATAAAGTCAAGTGTAATATTCAACGATTTTCTCCTAGACTGGCATATTGTATAATAATGACAATTTAAATGACACATTGTTGAGGTATGCTATTATACACCTAAAAGTAAGAAATACTGCAATAACTATATTCAAGTAAGAAAGTTATTTAAATTCAGCTAACAGTCATAAAGAACAAAATTATTTGTTATAAACTGCTTTAATCTAAAATGCCTAGAAAATTTTTTTTTTTCAATCCTAAACACAAATTTGTCAGCTCTTAAGGTTTTTATTTTTAATGGTGAAAAATAACTTGTAATAATAATTTGACTAGATTCAAATTATGCTATTCAAACCCTTAACTATTTTTTCTTCATTCAATCTTTCAGTTGGACCTACAACCACCAGGTAAAGCTTTTGACCAGCTGTCAGAACATATTGACAAGTGTTGTTTTATTGAAGAAAAAATAACTCATTGTAGTGAAAACTGAGATTTTAGAAAGGAAGTAATCTAAGACTGAAACTTGAAAGAAATATAAATTCCTTGGTAGAAAACATCAAAACATGCATGTTAGTGTAACTGAGAACTTTAAGTGTTCAATAGGTGTGAGTTGTCTGTCTCATTTGTCTCTATGTGGCCCTGTGATGGACTAGCAACCTGCTATGGATGGATGGATGGATGGATGGACTTCCTCCCTTGCCCTAATTACCAAATAACCTTCCTTTCCAAGAATGTGCTGATTCACAAGTGAAGAATCTGTAAAAGTTGAGCAATATGTAAAAGTACAAATGCAGCTAGTGTAATAGGACAGAATCAGAGCTAGTATTCATCACCAGATTTACATCAAACTCTTTGGCCAGAACAGACATAGGCAAACAGTCTGTCGCGGCTAATTGTAATCATCTCAATTAATTGCAAGCATACAAGATGCCCCTCATCGCTAGGATGAGTGATTATGTCGTAAGTGGGTCTGCCCCATGGTGCACCAAGCATCCAATCTTTTGCTGTCTAATTATATAGGGAGTTATCGTGTCCTTAATGACTTTGCGTGTTGCCTACTCCTTAAGAAGCTTGAGATAAAGGCGAGAACAAAATGATGTAAAGCACATTATCATTGGCAATAGAGTCCTAGCGGCATTACTTTAAATAGAGCTCGATTCCCTCTTTGTAGCTGGGCTATGAGATATGAGCAAAAGCACTAATGAGTGTCCATACCCTTGATTTGGAATATGCCCAGCCCAAGTTATACACAGAAAGAAAGATCCAGTTTAACAAAGGAGCAGGAGCTCTTTTTTTTTTCTTTTTTGAAAGTGTTAAAAATAATTGTATGATTGTAAACTAGTATGCTATGTTATTGTTCTAAGAAAATGGAATATAAACAATGTAAAAGATAAAACTAAAGGTATATAAAACAATGCATGTTGAAAAATAAGTCAAAGTACAACAAAAAAATGTTTTTAAATATTAAACAAATTAAATGGAATTATAATACCAACATAATTAATAACAACAGCAAGATCATACAAATCTTAAATGCAAAGTAAATAAGAGGATTTATATATTTAATGTAACACAAAGATGCCAGAGGCATAGTTGCAATCTGGTCACACCAAATAAACAATTGCACCAACTGATAAACAAACTGGACCTGGACTGGAAAAGAAGTAAAGGCAGGATGAGGAAGAAATACAAGCCCAGCGAGTACCTGCACCCCTAAAAACTTATTAAAATAATTAGGCCTAAAGACAGTGAGAAAGGTAATACCTGAGGCTATGACACCAATAAAATGTGTTTTCTATACAAAGTGAAGCAATGAGAATTGATACTTTGTTGTCCATCTTCTCATACAAACTCTGATAGAATTTATGCACCCAAAACAAACTGGCACTTTACAGATTTCAGTCTTGATTCAGATAATATCTTCATGTGTTTGTTGCTTTCCAGGATCAGTACCAAGGTTGCTCAGAAAGTTAAGTTTTCTTTCTTTAAGGTGTGATGCAGAAACAATAATGTGTCAAACACACCATTCCAAAGAACCACTGAAGCTTTGTCGAATCGTATTCATATATTGTCAAGATAAAGAAGTCTCATGTTGTTTAAGTACCCTTCGAAATGAGAAAATAAACAAAAAAAAGGAACGCCTTGGCATATGCAGTTACAATAGTGAGTGTGCTTTAATTATTCACGTAAAAGTAGCATTTCTTCCACAAGTATTTTTTTCTTACTTTTAGATTTGAAGAAAAAAACGCAAGGAGTCTCCTTTCATTTCTGAAGCCACGTATCAAGAGTTGTAAAAGACTGTGCCACACATGTAGCTAAGATATCTTGTGTTTCACTGAAAATGAAAAAGCAGATTTGCAGACCAATTAACTGTTTTCTGTTATTGACCTTCCTTTGTATTGGTCGCTTCACCAACATTCAAAACAGTTTTTCACTGCTGCCCTTTTAGCACAAGTATAGAAAACACACAAACACGGTGGAAGGATGCATTTGAAGCAATAAAGTGACTAATTTAACATCTTTAACATCTGCCATATGGAGTTGTCAGCAACATTACAACATTTAACTGATAATCTATTTGCTCAGAATTTCACATGCAAGTGAACTTAGCAAGACAGTTGGAGTTTTATCTGAGGTTCTGTAGGATAAATGGACTTCTAATGGTAGGATAAACTTTGTTTTTTGTCATTTTTCACCATTATTCACTGTCTACCTGTTTATACGCTTTGATGCCTTTCAAATAAATAATCGGCCAGAAAAAATATGTATGTGCTACTATGCTCTTTACAAGAGGTTGCAAAAAGCTCATAATGAATCATTAGGAGCAATATTGATTTAGTGAGAATATTTTGTATTACTTTTTATTTTAATGATGCTAGTCCAAAATATTGTTTAAGTAACAACTAAAAATAAATATTAATATATGCACTAACTGATGCAAAGTATGCTTTTCAAACCGTTTATTTTAAAGTATATACTTAAGAGTTTTTGCATTGATAAAATCTACTGCCTGTCTGTCAGGATTTACAAATTTTGACATTCTTTTCACCTCCACAAATATATATGTACCTGTCCCCACTCCTGTGCTGCATGGGCCTGAACCCCCTCAGCCAGAACATCACAAAGAGTGTACCAAGTACCTTCGAGTTCCACAAGGAAATGGCAACCATGATGAGGCCTCAAGGAAGTCAGCCACAAGGTTCTGAAGAGCCAGCTGAATGGTAAGACCAAAGTCCAAGCCATCAACACAGATGATATAATAACCTGGCCAAAGTAGGAAATAGAATCTACTGAAATCAACACTCAGTGCTGTGACCCCCAAACTGGAAGACTGGCTCCAACAGATCCCAGGAACAACCCCAGAGATCTCTGTCCAGAAGAGTGCAGTCCTAGGAACAGCTAAAATACTGAACAGAACCCCGTAGCTTCCAGGCCTCTGGTAGAGGACCCAAGCTTGAAGTGAGGAAAAACAGGACATGTTGAAAAAATAGGGCGATCTGGGTGTTTTATTGTCCAGAACATATATCAATTATATATAAATAAATCTAAGATTGCTCCTAGGATCTATTGTAGCCACTATATATATGTATATGTACATATGCAGTAGTAGAACTACTAAAAATAAAGCTAAAATCTGTTGCTTTAGGTTCAATGATTTGAACTTGATACTTCTATCAACTTAAACATGTATTTACAGAGCTGCTTTCTCTCTGAAATAATTCCCATGTCCATAAATCAGTGTTTTGCATATTTTTTTCTTAAACCTTTGCCCTCTTAAAATTTGATTAAGATTCAGTGGTGTGATTTGTAACATCACCCTGAGTACTATTTTTTCACACCTTACGATTACATGACTGATTAACTTGCACACCTGAAAATGAAGTAGAAAAATCTAACATTGTCGCATTCTCAAATGGTCCTTTTCAACTGGCCATATAATGATTTGACCAAATTCAGTGTGAAAAAAAAATGTCTCCTTTGCTGCGAACACTGACCTCTACAAGGGCATCTAGTAAAAAAAAGAACCTATGGAATTACAGTCGGTCTGTCACAGTTGAAGCACACATTATATATCCCATAAGGGGATACGTTAGGCTTATGTGCAACAGGTCAGGTGGAGCTGTGTGCTCCAGCAGATACCTTATCTTGGCCTGTCAGCAAGTCTCCACTGTCCCTGGGATTAATTGTGTTGGTCCACTTGAGACAAGGATGTCACAGTAGTGTGCTCAGCAGCCGCCACTGCAGTTATCATCAATTAGAAGAGTGAGAAAGAAAAAGTTGTTTTATTCTGACTGTGTAATTGTACTATGACAAATGCACATTTGTCTGTTGTTTTCTATTTATTTGTTGTACATGCTTGTATTTTGATTTTTGATTTTTATGATTTAGGGGAGGGAAGAAAATGTTCCCAGCTCATGGTATAAAGTGTTTTTAAATAAATTTAAATACATTTTAAGTAGGAAAACCATGAAATAAGTAAAGTCCATTACAATTCCTAGCAGATTTGTCTTATTGCACTGCAAGATATCAAACAGGTGTTTTGATGCAGGTTTCAGCAGCTGGCTGGTGGGAGAACCAATAATAAAGACCAGAAAACCAGTTATATCTACAGTGTGTTTTTGAGCCAAGGAATATGCCAGTTTTTATAGCCACAGAAAAGCACAATTTAGTCCTTATAATACATTGTCTTACAGTCATTAGAAAGCTGCTGAACAGTGACATACAATTATTTATTTATTGATTGATAAAAAAAAAAATCTTCCATGACCGGAGTGTGAAAGCCTGTTCCTGCTTTATAATACAGGAAGATCACCAATGAATATTTTAGCTTTGCATTAAAAATGCACCAGTAACTCACAATTTGAAGAAAACTGAAAACAAACAATATATATATTGGCTTCATTCACATTACCTTTTTGTGTTCTAACAATAAATAATAGATCAGGTTGCATTTGACATGCTAGTTGTTCTTCACTGCCAACACATTGCATAATCTATTTTTTTCTTTTGGATCTAGTACAGCTGTCCTCCATCTGAAATAGACATAACTTTATATTTAGGATATTTAAAAGCTTTAAAGTATTTACCTGTTTATTATGCAGGATCACACTCAAACATGTGACCCCATAAAATATTCTGGCTCCTGATGACTTGTCCATTAAATTTTAAAGAGCACTTTCCGCCTGGCTGTTCTCACAGTAGGTCACAAAAGAGAGACAAGGTAGTTTTTTAAAAATAAAAACACTGCTTTTGTATTTAAAAATTGTCTTTATATTTTTTATTTTTAAAAAAAAAATGCCATATTGTCAACTTGTGATATTTGTGTGAGTTAAAAAAATATTGTCTGTCAGGGATAATTTTTGAATAATTCAGCCAAGACTTTAAAACAAGAAAAAATGTATCTGCAACTTTAGTCTTCCAACTTTCACAACATATTGACCTCAAACATGTCAGTAACTGGACAGGTTGCACTTTTTTTTATTTTATTTTTATACATTTATGCACATGCTTTTGGTTCGCCTGCTTATCCTGGTGCTCAGTTGTGCCAATTATTTGCTCCACTTGTCAAATTTGTCCTCCTTTCACCATCTGAGTCAACAGATGATTTAAAAGGTACCAACAGAACCTCTGAGAGCCAAAGCATTCCTAACTGCTGCTTTCATTTGTCCAATTAGGCAGCTAATGAGCAAATTTAGAGCTCAAGTGAACCTCAATAAAGATGAATTTAGTCAGCCAGGAAGTTCTTGTTAGAAGTCTAAACAGGAAAGGTTTCTCATATTTGAAATTCAATTATTTCTTATTCACTTTTCTATGCAAATTAGCATGGACAAGCAATTTGGCTGAGCAAACTAAAAATATTTTAAAAGTTGAAACACATTGAGGTGACCCAAAATATCTGTAACAAATTAATTGGCATCGTATGTGAATCTATAAATAAAAATAATTCAACAACAGGATTAGCTTGCTTTTTCCTATTATTATTACTTTAAAGTATTCAATGAGCAGAATTGTTTTATCAGTTCAACTGTGTGTCTCAGGTCAGTGTCCCACCACAGGTATTTCTCATCCTGCAAAGATGCAGGTCATTTGTTTGTTTTAGGAGTGCTGGCTGTCTTCAAAAGACATTCTCACACTTTGTCTCTTATCCCTTTTTCCAATTCTTATCCTCAACTCCCTTTTTATTGTTGTTTGTAGTTCATCTCTCCAGAGGCAGATGAGGCAGTACAGACACAAAAAGAGGAGGAAAGGTGACAAGCGTTTAACAAAAGCTGGCATCTCTGCTTTGATGCTGTCATTTTAAACCAACACCAAACAAATATGACATGTAACACAGCTGCATGCTAATTTATGTTTCTGCCAACCAAAATATTTCATTATTTCTGTCACATGGTCATCTGAGAGTTTTGTCTTCTAATTGAATTTGGAGTAAACACATCACACCCCCTACAGATGTCAAAGATGTTAAATCATGCAGTTTTTTTGTGTCACAATAGAATTTAAAAAAAACAAAACACAAACCCTCTTTATTTGTTCTTGTGAATGTGACTTTTTATGTTTGTCAATAAGTCACTAAGATAAGCTTTAATCTTGGGCTCTTACCCATCAGGGCAAGTTTCACAGTCATCCTTATTAGCTTGAGGTTCCCCAGCTGAAGAAAAGATTATCTGTCCTAAACAAACACAATTTCTCTTCACCATCTACAGACTCAAAGTGCTTTGTGTTGCTTTCTTCTGCACTTCTGCTTCAAGATGTCTACCCCGCTGACCAATTTCCGAAAATCCAGGCCTTTCACTGAAAAAAAACAGTTGCATCCAATGCACCCATTTTCCTGTTCACCTCCTGACCTGGCCTGGGCAGTCTGTGTGACACTCAAAATCACATGCCACTATTATGCTTCACTTTAGTGGCAGGTCATCAACCTACCTCCTCTGTTAGTGCTGCTGCTACTGTGAACAGTCCCACTAGTTCTACCCATCTGCTTGTCATGGGATTATGAATGGTTTCTCATATTAAGATCAACAGGTGTGGCACCTCTTGCCACCCAGATGCTTCAACATCCATTATAGTCTCTGATGTTCTGGTACATGTGATGCTCTAGTACATGTGAGCAACAACAATAAAAAATTGCAGCAATATAAAAATGCATCAGAATAAGGCTTTAGACTGTATTTGACAACCTCTACCTTTGAGCAAGGGTTTAAATGCATGCTGTTGAGGTTTAATGTCAGGCTGATTTGACTGCAGGCTTGCCAAAGAAAACAGTAACTGTTGAGGTGGCCACTGCCAACACTGCAAGGCTTTCATCTTGTAGACCTTGATGACAAGGTTAAACTAAAGAACATTCCCTCCCTGCATGCCCTTTCTGCAAAATGAGAGCTGACTGGTCTGTCCGTGCTACCAAAGAATTAATGTGCAGAACTTGAACAGCACAGAGAGGTCTAAAATTTATGACTTGGGTGCACACTCACATTCTTACACACATGACTTGAGATCACAATCTGGAATGAGCGTTTGGGCAGTATTTTTTATGCAAGATAGGTAATGCTTTTCTAATTAGTCAAACCATTTTTCACACATTTCAACTGGCCAGATCCTCAAACACTGAAGCTGCGACCTCCAAAGTTGTAACAAGGGTTCTCTTGAAGTTCCCTAGTATCATTACTTAAACCCTGAAGTGAACTGATTTATGACAACTGAAAAAAATAATAAATAAAATGAAAATCTTGAAGGACTTTAAAACAGATTGCATGTTAATGGTTTTCCAGCTGTGCCTACAATGAAATTATAAACTGGGTTATTTTAATTAATTTCCTATTTTGACCTAATTGCCCTAAGATTCCAAGTGGATGGAATAACTTACCACATTTTTTCTAAAATGTGTATGGAAGCAGACAAAGAATGATTTAGCCTTGTTTTAAAGTTTGGCAGTATACACTAAAAACATAAATTAATACAAAGGAAATATAGTATTTAAAATAAAGGACACAATAAATTTAACAAAAGATTTCATGCTTATATTTTCATTAAATAGATCCTTTTTCTGACAGCAGAATGAAGATAAACTCATCAGCTGTCATGGAGGTCAAAGGTCACCCTTATAACATGTGCTGAACAACAAATAATTTAGATAAATAGACCCTGATAAGTCTTTATTACAAATAAGCCTTATTTCTGAATAACTGTTCATGTGCTGACTAATGGATAATAGCTTTCCACTATTGTTGTTGCATATGTTGTCAGATGATCCTAAAGCTGAATAAATAAATGAAAATGCTCCCAAAAGTTATTATTACCCTATTTCAGATAACTCTACCAACACCCTTTTTGTATTCTGAGCATATTAACTCTATTTTTCAATCACATTTTTACAGAGAAAAGGTAAAGGTATGAAGAAACTCTTATGTTAGGACTTTATCCTGCAGAAACAAAGACCATCAAACATGTTTGAAGAGAAAATCCTGTATAACATTCTAATTTTTGTCCTGCTAAGGTTACTCCTCACATCCATTCATTTTCTTTTCTTCTCCTTTCCTTGTGATGGGGACATGTTCATCCTTATCTTACTCTCATGTAAGATCAGTGTTTAAAAAAATCAATTAAATTCAAATTAGTTTATTTATGTAGCGCCAAGTCACAACAAAAGTCATCTCAGGGCACTGTTCAGAAACATTTCCATACATTATAAAAGGCCAATTAGTAAAAAGTATCGAAGGAAGCGAGCAGATTGTGTTGAATCTTTAATGTTGTCATAAAACCAATAACCCTACTGCAAATATTCATACACCAACTGTTATGAAATATCTAAGTGACTGTGACCTGAAAGAGTTGCAAAGACATGATGGACTGCCTAACATCAGGTCTTTCACATTAATTCTGAAAACCAGATTTTTCAATGTTGATAAGTAAAAGTTGAGATGGACAGGACCAGACCTGTGAGTGGCTGCCCTTTAGGAAGTTTGAGAAACTGACACTCCAGTTTGGAGAAGGGTCTTGTTAAGGAAAGCCTTGAGATAAATGATGTGTTTCCCTGGAATGAAACTCAGTAAAATACAAAGGTAAAACACTGTTAAAACTCAAGAGGGTGTGAATAGCACTTCAGTTTAAAACATCTTCTCAATACCTTCAAGCCAGCAATCAATATAATTACCACCTAACTAAAATGAGGATGCTCAGTCCAGTTCACAAAAATGTAAAAGACAGGAGGACCAGTGACACCAATGAAAGCACTAGGAATATATACAGACAGGTGGATAAATTCAAGCAGAAAGAATTGGCTGCATGAGGAAGGAAACCTATGCATCAAGAATTATATGGAAAAAAAAACTTCCTTTTTTTTCTGTTGGCCTGGTTTAAATGAAGTCTAAATGAAATGGTGCTGATACCAATAAGAACAACACAATTTTGTTCATACTTGTCAGATAAACTTTTGTGTGTACAAACAGAGGCTACTTGTTTATTTGTGTGTACACACACAATTTTTATGTACAAAATAAGAATACCAAAGTACTCTTCAATTAAATTTCAATTCTTCTTTATTATACATATTTATGATTGTAAAATAAAGCAGAAGATGTACAAATGTGCAAAAACTTAGTAACAGTACCCAATGCAAACAGTAAATCATAGAGGTTTAGCTGGAATGGTATTCTTTTAGTGTTCGGCTCTTCTTTCTTTTTTTGTTGTTGTTTGTTTGTTTGTTCTACACTAAAGAGAATATACCATGTGTCCATTTTAGTATCACACTGCAAACATTATACAGGAAAGCTCTGGAGCAGCCAGCAGCAGAAACCCTGTCGATACAAATTGAGTAGGATCCACTCTGGCATTTGCAGTTTCATTTTACCATCTGATCTATATACTTGACCTGCAATAGAAGGGGAAATATTTTGAAATGTTATACTTTGTGAGATTCTACAATTTATGTGAACTTGATACTTTTTAAACCAGTCTTGCCAGTTCAGATACAAATAAAAAAAAGAAGACACAAAATGACTTTGTGTTTTAATGTCATTTTGAAAAGTGTTTCTAAAGAGTAATAGCCCATATGGCTATAGCTATGAGAATTTAAGTTGGAGCCCTCAAGTAGGGGATTAGTTTCAGACATGGAGACAAGGTTTCAAACTTGTGGTTTATTAAACATACATTGTGTCAAAGACAGGTACACATCTTGACCCTGATTTTCAGTAAAAACCGTAGATTGATATCTGTTGCATCTTCACTTAGCACCATGATGTTCATCTCAAGTTCAGTATCTGTTAGTGAACAGTGTAATGGATCTTCTGCAGCAGCAGAGTCTGTTAGATCCTGTTTCTGTTAGCACCTGTGACTAATGTGAAACTGTTTGGGAGAACCATGTTCTCCTTCCTGATGTAAATGCAACTGACTTGATTTGTTCTCAGTCAACATAGCTTGCCTTCACAGCCTGGTTTGCAAAGGTGCCAACATGTATTACAAACATACACCCAAAGAGCACTTTAAACCTGACCTCCAACTAAAAAAACATCCTATTTCACGTTCTGTAAGACCCATCCCCACTGTCTGTGTGCTCTGAGAGGTGCTGAATAACAATAGCTCCCTTAACATGCATGCACAGGTGACTCAAAATACACTCATCGCTTTCTTTTTTCACACACTCCCCTGGTCTGTCACAAAAATTATGACACTCTTCAAACCTTTTTTTTTAGAGACAGACCCTGACAAACTGTGGAGGGCAGTGGGGTAAATTGCCCTCAGCCATCACAGCTCTGCCTTGCATCATAACAGCAGTAGGAAGAGCCCTACAGGGTAAGCAGCGGATTTGGACAATACTGAGCAGTTGTGTTAATTCATCTTGTCGGATAGTGGATGACCTTCACTTGGGTTCAGACAGTGTTAAGACCACAGGGGTGGTTAGAAGATGAGTGAGTTAATCAATACACAATGTACTCTATATAGGCTTGGCAGAAATTCTTTTGTCAGCTTGGAGAACCATTTGTAATGCTGCCAAAACGTCTAGAAAATAAGCCAAGCACAATTTATGTGTGAAGTCTTTTAAAAAGTGAGCCAGATCACTTTTAACCTATTGTATATTCTTAGATTATAACTCATGCATGGTGATCAAATTATGCAGTTCACAAATCTTATTTCCTGTCAATGTTCTTCTGATCATGTCAAATATTTCCCATTGAATGGAAGAACATATTTATCCTTAAAATTTCTGTTACAAAAATGTCAATTTGTAAAAAAAAAAGAAAGTTTTTTTTAAAAAGACTGCCTGCTTTGAGAATTTATAACAAAACTGGATGAACACTACAAAACATCTGGTCAAGTCCTGCTTCTACCTTCTACGTTCATGTGTATAAAACAAATGGTAAATTAAGACAATATCGGTATCATTCCTGCCTGTTTTTCCAGAAGCATCAGATAGACTGTAGTAGAAAGTGTATTTGATGAGAACTGATGTGACAAACTGTAAATACATCGCTTCATATCATATTCAAAAGGAGTACATTATTTACCTCAGGTAATGACCTTTCTGTTAGAGTTGAGAGAGGGCTACCCACCTTTGTATTTGCAACTAAAAAAGTCTTGTATCGTCTGCTCTCACTCAGAGCTGAGTAGGATGGCAACTTCAAGTGTGGGAGTAAAAGTCCAATATGGTGATGACAGATTCTGCCATAGTGTGGACAGGAGCCTGTATTGACTCTGGGTGAGGTCAGGTTGTTTGCTTTGCTGGCTCCATGATGGCTTCTTTTTCTCAACTCTTCCTCCAGTCGGCGTTCCACTGTGGTGATTGCCTCACTGGTGTGGTGCCCCCAGGACTTTAGGTCTTTCGCCACAAGTTCCCAGGTGAAAAGGGGATTGTGCGTGATGGCAGATGCCACTTGACACAGTGTTTGTATCTAAGCTTTGGACAATCTACTCCTCTCTTGTTACGCTGGAACTCCATAGAAGACAGCTTTCTGGCATCATCCATTCGAATGACGTTGTGAGTCCACCTAAGCTGACTCGGAGTAAGCAGTGCTTCTACACTGACCATGTTAGCACGCTTTCTGACTTCAGAGTTGGCCAGTTGACCTCGAGGAGCTGGTGAAGGTGGGACATCTGTACTCATAAACGGTCAATAAGAGGCACAGTATGTACATTTCAGCTGAGTAGAGCAGACATGATAGCAGAAAAGCTCTGTAGACCTTGCATTTTGGATGTACTAAAAAAAATGTACATCACTGGAAAACTACACCACTCAGTGATGATGCAAATAATCTTGAGGGCGTTCTTCATGTTAATCTGTAAGTATAAAAAACTTGGGCTTTAAACTTAACTACAGTTTGGGATACAGTTCTATTTTTACAGTGCACTACAGTACACATTTGCAGTCAATCTTATCCTAAATTGATTTTGCAGCTTTCCTATCTGTAAAAAGTTTTTTTTTTTTTTTGCTAAAGATTTCTTATTGCCAATGTGCCATCAGAATGTACCAAAGGTAGAACCTTTTATTTTTGAAAAAATACAAAAACAGAGAGAGCTTGTGAACACATACATTCACTGTGAAAGCAATCTATAATCCACATTTCAGCTGGGTTACATGTGAAGCTTTTCTTTTATCGAAAAGCAAATGTTAGATAAGAAGAACTTACACATAGACAGTCCATACACAGTTCAATAAAATGCCATCTCTGAAGCTTTTCAGCTTGAACACTTCACATCATAAACACACACAAGCACACTGTAAACAAAATAAATCATAAACACAGAATTCATAACCAAGTTACACATTAAAAAAGGGATACACTGTAACAAGAAAAAAATCTACTTCTCACGCCTCTCTGAGGATGACAGTCAGTTTGGGATTGGTGTCGTTCATGTTAGCTGGAGCTCAATGTGGACATCTGTGGTATACCTTGGACACAAAATTTGAAAAACACTGCTTTAGCCTGTACATATAGTTTTCAACAAACTGCACCATTTAATTGTACTTTATTAACATTTAATTGTTATTTGCCATAACACTCTTGTGCAATAGTGCATTAGTTTTTATATATTAAAAAAATAAACTTCACAAAATTTTTTTTGATCATTTTAATATAACTTTTAAGATAACTGACAGAGAGTTAGAGTATTTTTGGTAAAGTGCTCCCGTGTTTGAGTAAAATATTGTTGCTTTCCAAGTTGATTTACAGTAAGAGATGAGGAGTGTGTGTTTGACATGTATACTTTTCAGTGAAAATGGCTTTTGATGGACACATTCCATATCTGCTGCTGCAAGCCTGTTATATTCTTCTCCCCACCCTGACAGCTTCCACAGCATGTCACCCACTTTTAGCTCTGCCAAAACAAAACAACAGCAAGTGTGTTTCTCTCTTTCAAAGTGCCTCTCCCAGATAGACGACATAGGCACAACACCCAGCCCACCTCCGTGTATGCAGCACCCTGTTGGCTGGCTCTATGCCATTTTTGAGCTACTAAATGTCAGCACAAAAGGAATGCTGTGGTTTATGAGCACCTGGATGGGGAACAAAGAAATAAAAAAATGTACGGGAGAGATGGAGGAAGAAGAAGAAGAAAAAAAAAACATTAAATTAATCCTCTAAAAGCCTTTTAGCAATATTGCCCTCCCACAGTGCTCGGTAGCACACACGGAGACTACTTCCAATCATTTAATTCCAGATGAAATTTAATTTAGTCCAAGAGCTATTCATTTTGTTAAATGAATGTGCTGGCTGCCCACAAACCACCACCACCTCAACATGCATACATATGCAGCATACATACTCCATGTTATGTGCCTTCACATTAACAGATGACTCAGACGCAGTTCTGTGTCCAGTTTATTTTTGGACAGTTTCATTTAACACAAGCAGTGACACATGGCTGTTACTAACACCTATGATTGCCACCCTCTGCCCACCATGACATTAGAGACATTCAAACACACCTACCCCACACACAGCACGCAGGGGTTTATAACAAGGACTTCATGTGCCGAGTCATTAGGCCTTTGGCTAAAGTGCACTTTTATGCTCCATGATGATTGCAAATGGAACTTGTCTCATGTTTTACATCTGTAAAGGCGATCTGAAACCCACTCCTATGTTTTAATCATTACCATACATGTCCCATAGTCCAAAGTTTTCAGTTCTAAAACCATCCCAAACTTACCAAATTAAGAAGAAACTAGAGAAATGCCTTCAGAGGAACACACTTCTGCATGTGAAAATATAATAATTTTAGTGTGTCATAAAATATTTGAGAGGAAATATTTTCAGACATGTCTCTGTGTTGTTTGTTGCTAGATTTGCCAAAGAACAGTTACCATCACTTTGTAGGGTTGTCAAATGACAGCTATTTTGGTTATTCATAAGTGACTAATCAAGACATTTAAAAACACAGCACAGGTATTGAATAAGGAAAATTATTAAAAGTATAACCATATACAAATCACTCATACAGCTTACAAAATATTTAGTACATAAAGCATAAAATAAGGTCACTTGTTATTCTGCTTTGTGTTAAGCCACTGAATATATGAATAAATAAAAGAATGAGAAGGCATCTGTCATAATTCAGTTTTAGGAAATTACACAGTCTTAAAATGCATTTTTTGATAAAATAAATATGAGAAAATACCATATCTATTTGAGAAGGTTGTAAAATTTACTTCTTGCGTTAACAATTATTGTAACTATCCATCTTCTAATGTAAATTTCCACACATATCTTTGCAGCCAACTATGACGTAGAATTTTATTTTCTGTAACTGAGTTATTTCATGCCTTGGCTCTACACAAACAATCCCACCTCTGACCCATCAGTCAATCAATCAAGCAAACAATCCAGTCCCTCAGTACACTAATCAATTAATCAAGCATCCAATCATAAATGGTTATGAAGAGGCTGATGATGCTCACACACAAATATCCTCTCACTTTAAATTAGCAGGCGAGAGCCTGACAGTAAAAAGATGAATGAATTCTAGTTTACTGGGGCTTGTTTTGATGACCCATGTTCAGTTAAATTATTGCAGTAATGATGCCGTGACAGTGATGAATCACTCCTGTTCCTATTTCATTAGCGGTGTCGATGCTTCCCCACTGAAAATAGGCTCATAGTGATTATACTGACCTTTGACAAGATTTACAAATATGAAACTTCAGTTGTTTTTACTGTATAAAGAATGTCAATTTGGCTAATTGCGTCAGTATAGAACAGAGAAAGAGACATCTGGCATATGAAGTAAAATGGAACCACCTAAAGTTCCAAAAACATCATATATGAATAATTAAAACATTCTGGGAAAAATCTGACCTTATTGTTATTAAGTAATAAAAAACACAGGTGTCATTCAGAATGCTTTCACAGCGTAGCTCATTCAACTTAGCTCATTTTTTTTTAGCTCATACAGTAACCACTGTGATGTCATATTTACAGGAAAGTGAGGAACCTGTGCTGGAACAGAACAGGTTGGGAGGACAGCAACTGAAGTTAATATTCTTTATGAAGACACAAGAAAAATAACCTAACCAACATCCATAAACTTAAATGAAAGAGTAATAATAATAATAATAAAACACCTTGACACATAAACCGAAGACCATAACATACAGCAGTGATAGGTGCTCAATGCACACAAAAACGACCTCTAAATTGTTGAAAATGAGCCCTCTGAGCAGATGTGGGTGGTCATTTTTCACAGAAAACTTACAAAACATCAAATGTTTCAGCTCCAGTTTAACTGGATCAGTTCTGTTAACAAACCTTGTCATTTCTTAGCAGTACTTCACAAAATCTAATCATTTTTGGAGCAGTTGTGTTTTATAAAATAAGGTTTTTATCATTTTGCATTAGTTCTTTTGGAACAAATAAAACACGCAGCACTTCTTTCTGAGAAAATGGCTGTTGTAGTCGATACTTTGAAAAGTTTGGTTATTGGTCTATGATTACTTCACCAATGAGGGGGGAGGGGTAATCAAAGATAATTGCAGCAAATTATTGTGATGTTTTAATTTTGCACCTGCATTTGATAGTTTTCTTTGCTTCACATTATAACTAAATGTTTACTTCTTTGTGTGTGTGTGCATGTATGTGTGCTAAATCTACATGAATGATGAATTGGTTGATGTTTGTATTTAACCTCTGCCTCCCAGAATTTTTCTGCACAAAGTTTTGTCTGTGTTATTATAAAAACACAACATAGAAACACTGAATTTTTAGAGCTTCACAAACTTAGCCCAGTCATAATTAAAATGCTGATTACAGTAAGTTTACAATGATTTAAACAGATGTAGCATTTTTGCTCTTCATTTCTATTAAAAAAACATTAATACTGAAGTGTTTGAGGTTTGTTTTTTTAAAAGTTCAGTCACATCAGTATGACTGATTCTGTGTTATTTACACTCAAATATATTTATGGCTTGATGATGTAGAGACAAATGAATGAGTTTTTGAGATTTCCAGTTCTTACTTTCATTTAGTCTTGGGCTAAATAAATTAAAATAGAGTACCATATTCCTACATTGAGTCTATAGAATCACTATAGAAACATTTAGTAATACTTATATGGATATCATACAATATTCTCTTTTTAACCACAAAGCTGCACTGAAACGTTTTATGGGTTAAATCCCTAAACAACAAAGACAGAAGAATAATTGCTGTTAAGCTTTTAAACTACCAAATGGGCAATAAAACTTGTAAAACCAAGCACTGGGTCACAGAAGGGTAAAGACATGTTGTTATACAGTCAGTTTTGATTGGTCACACAAGTCTAAATTGTTTAATTAGGAACTTCAAACAGAAATAACTACTGTTAGTTCCTGTTATGCCAGTAAATGTCATGCCTTGCAAAGCTGCATTCAATTCCTGACCGTTTGATCATTTTGTTCCAGTTTGGATTCTCATTCACCTGCATCCTTCTTGCCTTCATTTTTTGTCATTAAACTACCGCTTACCACAAAAAACATTGTAAAACCTAATTTTGCAATATTTTTTCTTTATCTTATAAATGAAGTCATACCACACTCTATAAAGTACATTCACAAACTATATGTATAAATGTGTATCAAAATGTATTTGTGTATGTCTGTGTATATACGATATATGAACTATTGACATGTAATTAAAGTTGCTTCCACTCTGAATCTTAATTCTCAGCATCGCCTTCTGAAGTTCATGAAAATTAGCATCCCACAGAGTTTTAATTTGAATTTCTAATTGCAGGTTCCCAAGTGTAATTAAATGATGTTTGAGGACATGCATTGCATCAACAGATTAAAAGCTTCTCATACAATGTTTGATGAGGGAACACAAAATGTATTTATTTTTGTGAAAATAACTTGGCATCACTATATTAGTATTATATTCTTTGAAATACTGCATCATTATGCCATATGTTACAATCAATACTTGTGATTTTAATGATAGATAACGAATGACAACAATTCATTTTAGTGGCTGCAGTTACATAAAATACACAGTTATAACTAATAATATATGTCTTATAAATTTGCACCTCTTTCATAAATTACCCTTTTTCCCCTATGAAACAAGCATAGTTGCATTGTTTTACTTTGTTGATCAAAATTAAAAAAACACATTTCAGAAAGACCCATCTTCGAGCATAACAAATAAAAGTCATTGAAGTTTCCCTGCATCACAGAGCATAGTGACTGCTCACAAATATATTGATAACAGACATAATTTAACTAGATACAGGAGCAGAAGCCAGAAGATGGAGGGAGTTTTGCACCTCTATGTAAACGAATGAAACCTTTTCCTTACACAAATTACTTATACACTTCAAATAAGTTTTGTGTTTGTGAATTTTAATTTACAGAGTTCCAGTGGTAGCTGCTGTATGTTCAAATATGTTTTTTTTCTTTGTCTATTTTTTAAAATATATTTAGTTTCGTTAGTTATTTGAGGCTATACAAAGTGTCCTGTTATATTGTGATTGACATTGCGACACCCTGTCAGTAAATTGGGAGAAGGAACTTTTGTATCATGAGTAGAACCCCACATCCCTGGTGTGCAGATCCTGGCTCCAAATATAGAATAAGCCTGGGCTCAAAACCCAGACATTTTGGCTTCAATTTTGGAGAACAGACAGTAATAAAGTGGTTCTGTCTATGTTTTTTATGTCCATGATTTTGACCCAATAAACTAAAAGAACAATAGCTGGAGTTGTAAAGTCCAGACAGAGATGATCCATGAAAAGAGGAAGGCATGTGTTAGTGAGTTAGCTGATTTGTTTAAATTTGACCAGAAATATACAGGACTGCATAATATGACCTTCAAATTCCATCCTACCAAATTTCCATGTTTTGTTAAAGAAGCATGAATATAATTTAAACCCGGAAGCTTTGACGTTTATTCATTTATTTTTTAATAGTTTGTAAATTCAGGGGAGATGGATCTACACAAAGGATGGAGGCAAACAGATAGAGTAACAGAAAAAAAATGCAAAACCAGGAAAAGGTGTGACATTCAAGAAATTATTGTTTTCAAGATGATTCCAATTACAGTGCACAAAAATTAAAGACAGGAGGCAGGCACCACATAGATTTTGTCTCTCTAATGACCAAAAACAGAGACAGGTAATTGGATACTCCAAACAAAGTCAAACAATGAAAGAAGCAAATGCAGCTAAAAGAAAATGGTTTTGTTCACAGAAGCTTTTGTTCAATTCTTTGCACATTATTTTCCCACATAATCTGAAATCATATGTTAAGAAAACCATGACAGGCATTGAGAGGGAGCAGCACCCTGTTGATATTATCTCCGTGATGCCCACTGTCAAAAGCAGAAATGTGTTTAAGTGTAATAGAGTGAGAATGGAAGCAATGGGGAGAGACGAGAGGGAGAAGGATGGGGCGCAAAGCATACAAAATGCCTTTGTTGCTGAGTGTAATGCACCACAGACAAATAGTGCTGTTTTATCGCCTGGAGGAGTAGAAGGAGCTTTTAAATTCATGCTCACTCTCCAGGAGGCAGAGATGGCAGCGGCCAGTGACTGATGTGCCACAGAGATGCAGTGGATTGTGGTTTGACTGTGTGCTGCACAGTAAAATTTAAAGGTAATTTCCATTTAAAATAATTTCAGCAATTACTAGTGGTTTGGTAAATCAAAATGCATAGGTTAAAATGTATAAAAAAATACTGATCCCCAGCCCCCACCCCCACCATCGAATTAGAATTTGGTGATGGAAGTCTCTGTTAACATGCAAGGTTTATGCCCAAAACCTTATATTGACATTAGACTAATATACCACTAAAAACAACCATTTGCATGAACTCATTTAGGTCAGACATGTTAAAAAGTTTCAAAATCTTCATTACAAAATATCACTTGAGTTCTGTGATTGCAATGCCATCACTTACTTTGAACAGGATTTCTCAACATGATATTGATTTGTTTAGTAAATGCTTGGCCTTGAGTCTACAGGTAGATGTTGGGATGGTGGAATGGCTAAAAAAAGGGATTGGCAGCATGCAGTGCAGTACTGGCAGCAGCAGCAGTGGTGGCACAAAAATGACAGAAGGTGAGGAATGCTGAAGTCTAAATAAGCTGCCCAGATTGGAAGTGTATGTTTTAATATATGCCATATTGAGTGTAAGGCAGATTTCACATGAAGCAGCAGCACAGCTTGAGCTGACTGAATAAACAAGGCTACAGGCATCAATTCATTCAACAGAAACTTTTATCTAAAGCCACCAACAAAAGACGCATTAAGAGCAACACGGAGTACAGTATCCTGCCCCAAAAGCCGCAAGGTCCTCTAAAAACTGAGGCTTTTTTAACATAAAATTTAATAATGAATGCATAGAAGTATAAGTATATAGCAGCATTTAATACTTATATACAATTGTGGGATGTCACATATCAAATGAGCAGTTTTACATGAAGTGTCATGACTTTGAGAACCATTGACCGGAGCTTAATTCAGTTCATTTTAAAGCAATATTTTAATAATATCTTACACCTTGATACCTAAACTAATATATTTAGAAGCTTTTTGATCAGTGCAATTCATATTAGCTGAATGGATTTATAGTACTAACAGAATTATAATAAATTGAACAGACTATTTCTGACGTGCAGCTTTGAATTAACACACAAAATGAAAAAAAGCATGACAGAGACCTGCCCTTCTTTCTGTTTCATTTTGCTTCATGTCTACGTCCTCATCTTTTATGTTCTTGTTCCTCTCTTGCTCAATACCTCCCACTCAGTCACAATTGACATGTCCATCAACGTTGCAGGGTTATGACAGGCAGTTCCCTGAGGTGTAACCCCTTTACACACTCTTGCACATGCACACTACCCCACACGTCCCTATCCAGTTTCTCCCTCTCTTCATCTCTAACTCTCTCATTGATGTCTGATCCTAAAACACAGACTGAGATGCTGGGCAAAGGAAGGTCAGGCACGGGTAGAAGTGGGCTAATACATGTACAAGAGTAAAACAGGCTCAAAAGTTAGTTTATCATTTTCAAATATGTGCAAAGAATTACTTTAGTGGTCAAGTTGAAGAACGTTTCAACCTTTGCCACAAATATAGTCAGAGAATTTATTTCACAAATTGTACCAGTACAGTGGTAACACTTTATCTATTACAGTAGACATGCATGCCTTCTGAACCTTTCAACAAGTTGAGTAATCTGAACAACCAAGTCAATAAAAAAGAATGTGCAAGAACTTTAAATGTGCCCCAAAATAAAATCAAATTTGACCTATATGATGTAATGTTAAACAATATTATCTGTAACTGGGAAAAGAAAATATTGACACTTTTACTTTCAGATTCTGGTTCAACTCTGTAGTGAGCCAACACCTGCAACAAACATTTTTGATATCAGTTCAGTAACATTAGGCATTAGCTTCACTAAACATTAGGTCCTTTCTGTTGGATTAGGGTTATGAGTTTGTCATTCCAAAACAATATTTTTTTTGTTTTTTTATCAACCTTCTTTAACAAAGTTTTTGTAGCTTGGTGGTGTTTTGCTGGTATTTTTTAAATTCTATTGTTCTTTTTTTGACAGCAATCTTTTCTCACTCAAAATTAGCCAAACAGGCTAAAACCAACAGACTACTCTCATTACGATTCATAAATAATACTCATTTTCTAGACTGAGGTGGTTTCCTTTCTCCAAACATCTCCAAATGCTTTCCAATTTCTCAGAAATTGCTCTGTTTGTCTCAGTCAACCAGCAAACTTTATTTTAGCATGCAGTAAAGATAGTGAGTGTCTTCGGAGATCAGTAGCTTTCCTCTTGCAGCTCTGTCATGCATTTCATTCCTGTTCAGAGTTCTTGTGGACCAACAGACATTAACATCAGGTATTGTGAAACGGGCTTTTAGCTGTGATAGCAGTTACCCAGGGTTACTTTGTGACCTTGGAGGCTAATACACGCCTTTCACTTGGAGTGATCTTTGTTGGTCAGCTGCTTCTGGAGAAAGAGAATGGTCTTGAAATCCTTCTGTTTGCACACAGTTTGTTTAACTGTGGATTGATGGTTTGATTGATGCTGCTTTTGGGGTTGCTATTTTAGAGGGCAGCACATTCTTATTCTTCAGGAAAATAATCATTTGATTTTACTCATATTTCTTAAAGCGATTTGACATGACACTAAAAATGTGGTGGTTTCAGGGGAGAGAATTGTACATTCTGAACATCCTGTTTGTCTCCTTGATGCGTAACCCTACTGAAGCCCACAAAAAAGAGAGAGGCAAAGAGAGGTAGTGAAGCCCTTTAACTTTGGGTAAATTTAATCCAAAGGCCACGGAAGGGTTAAGCATCTTTTTCACCATCTAACATTGTCCAGACAAAAAGAAAATACAAAATCAGCATTAATCTATCTAAAACTGTTTAGTTTATCTTGTAATGAGTGTGCCAAAAAACATTGAGCTTTGGTGGTTCTGCAGGGTGCATGCATGAGAAGGGAAGCAGTGTGGGATTGTCTGTGATTGTTAAAAGACAAAAAAATCATTAAGTAGCACTATGTAAGTGCAATGAAAAGCAGCCAGACAAGAGTGATAAGACAGACAGACCCCCTGAGGGTGGGTCAAGATAAGACCCCAGAGAATGACTCAGGACTGAAGCCACATCTGAAACCAGTAACCCCCTCCTTAAGCCTTTATGTTTTGCTTGCAAACACAGCTGACCTTACAACACACAATGGACATCTAGTTTGCCACCAGGCCCACTGGAGACATGTTTTGACTGCCCCTGTCACAAAAGAGACCGCATCAAACATGAGGATTAAAATCCAAAGGATATTCTTGGAGGAAGTGTTAAAGCTCAGTGAGTTAACCATGGTGATGACACTCTCAGGGTTAGAAGTTCAATACCTTCTTGAGCTAGCTTTGTTGAAAACATGTGTACTAACTGTACTATAAAGATTTCAGAAAAATACATCCTGGAAATGACTGAACAATTTTTGTAAGGAAGGGTAGCAATGTTACATTCGCAAGTTTAATTCTAGATTTTCCTTTCGGATTTATATGATGCCCTACTTTCTTTTCAAAAATATAAGTATATGTATATAAGATTTATTTTTATTTTTATTTTTCTAGTTAAACCTAAGTAAGTGAAATCTTTTGATGTTTCATCTTTTCAGTTTTGCTGTGCCATCTTAAATACTTACTTAGAGCTATTCACATTCTAGTGTTAACTCCATGCAGGCGTATTGACAGAAGGAGATAGCTTGAGGCACCAACAGTGGAAGATTAGCTCCTTGCTTTTACCATTTCCACAGTGTAAGTTGCGAAAATGATCTGTTTACTCCTTTTTATCTTTATTTTGGGTGCATTTATTTATTTATTTATTTTACTACTCTTGTAAAAAATTCTGAAAAGTTGAATGGAGGATAAAATGGACTTCATTTCTTGTCTTTTTTTTTTTTGACTCAATCACCAGGTGTCACAAATTAAAAAGGCTGTTTAAAGGAGAGACATGATGCAGTAACTAATATAATGACAACTGTTATGAACATGAGTGCATCTTTGGATGTTTGTGGCTGCTGTCCTAAGACATTTGTCACCAAATTGAAAACAATAAAACTTTAAAGATTAAAATTTCCACCAAGTAGGAATTGCATTTAAACACCATACACATTACTTGGCCAACTAAGGCTCAGTTTGTTACCAAATATCCTCTTCAACTTCTGTATTTTGTGTCTACAATTCAACCAAGATGAGTGAACGGTAAACTAAATTTTACCACTGAAAATACTTTCATTGCATTATTTTAAAACATTATGCTGAACTTGAACTGAATTTGAACTTTTTTTTTTAATGTCCCCATTTTCACTGTACATCATTGTCCGTAACAAAATAGGCAAAAACCATGACAAAGCTAAATGAATACATAAATAAATACAAACATAAAAAGGTCTGCATAGTCTGGATGTTAGTTTATTTCTGCAAACATTCTAACAAAATTTTCTTTCACTTAATTGTTTATTTTTATTATTATTATTTTGTGTGAGTGGTGTTTCAGTTATATTATTACATGCCTAAAGCATTGTTTCTTTTATGATCAATCTGTTTGTCTGGCCTTTTGTTTGCCAACCTCTCACCACACCAGAAACTTCTCTTTAAAACAATATGGCAGCTGTAATCAAAGCCTAAGGTCAGCCTCTCTTACACATGATTAATTAATTGGACAAGCATGCCAGATGTGATTAGGTCAACTGTGACTGCTGGCTAACATGTAAATGAGTCTCAGGATTGGCAAAGCACCTAGCCCGTCTAAAAGTTGGCAGGTGTTGGTGCACTTTGGAGGGGCGCTCAACCTGTTCACGATAAACATTGTTGACATCACCTCACTGCCACATTCCCTTCATAAATATTCCATGAGCCATGACTGGACGTCTGATATTTGTAAGATATATTGTCCCTCATTGCTGAGGGGCATTTTCCTGATGCCAAATATATTTCATTTGAACAGATGGAAATTGCAAAAGAGAGACAGAGCCAGTGTGGGAGTAGAAGTGGAAGGAAAGAGGCAGGAAGAAGAAAGATGAAGGAGGGAAATAGGTGTTTATATGCATTCCTATTTGCACGTGTGTATGTGTGCACAAACAGATCAAAACTATTCCTTTTCTAATGACTAGTTGTACTCTCAGAGACCAATACATGTCCTCTAATGGGTTAGAGCAGTGGTGTCCAATCCTGATTCTCAAGGGCCACTATCCTTCATGTTTTGGTTGTTTACAACACATCTGATTTAATGAATGAATTTCCTCCTCTGCATGTCCTCAAGCTCTGTAGACATCTGCTAATCACCCATTCATTCAAAACAGGGTTGCATGCATGGGTTTTCTCTGGGTATACTTCAGTTTTCTTATGTTAGGTTAATTAAAAATTCTAAAATCACATTGGGAGTCAGTGAGTGCATGTGCAATTGTCTGTTAAGTGTGTCTGTGCTGGATCTGTTTGGACAGGCGACCTGGCCAGGGACTCAGCCATAGACGGCTGCAATAGACAAAAGCACCTTAAAGCTTGTGAATGGAGAAATAATAAAAGCCTTTCATCCCAGCTGTAAAAAGACATGATTGACCTGCAGACTCAAATGCAGAACTTGAATAAAGTGGCAAAATGAACTGATAAAAGTAAGCCATGATAATTTATTAAACAACACTAAAAGAGCTGCAAATATCTGAGGTCTAAGAAAAGGAATCATATAACACGTGAAACAAGACACAAGGAAGATTGAGCAGACAGAAACACAATGCATATTTGTGACTAGATAATGACTAGAGAAATTAAGGCACATATTTACTGAGGGAAGTTATGAATGATGGGACATGGGCGTTTGAGGGGAACAAAGCAGAAGGGTAATCAACAGAATTCAAAACAGGTGTGCAGCAAGTAAAAACACAATTAGCAAGAACTACATAAAAAGACAAGGAATCATTTTCAATATGATGAAGAACATTTTAAAAGGCAAACAATCGGAAAACATGATTCATGTACTTCACAAATACATAGAAGTGCAAGTAAACAAACACTAAAACCAACAAAACTCAGCAAGACAAACTGAGAATGTAAGATTTGGTGAATGACCACATGCAGAAACAAAAAACTTTATGGATAGGAAATAAAATTAACCTTGATGAACTTGTTTTATTTAAATATATAACAACAGATCTTATAGTGACTAAAACCAAATAGCTTGTCAAATATTTTCACCTCTTGTGCTTCCAGGGTTATTCAGAGTGACAGCTTACATGATGAGACATCAACATTATGAGTTTCATTGGAAATAAAATCTTTTTTTTCTTTGTTCCTGCATTATTCTCCATTCATTAGCTCATACTGTGTCAGATTAATCATGAAAATATTACATTACTTACTCAAAGGTCCCACAATCTGTCAGTATCATCACAGCACAAGGCCAATAAGGTTTTTTTTCTCTTATAAATTTTATTAGGAAACCTGCATGTTAATGTAAGCAGACCAAGAGACACAGACAAATTTCCTGAAGGCACAATTTTGTATTAATCAATTTGTATTAGAGGATGTCATTCATGAGCATGAGGTACAGGCAAAAATGAGGCATCATTAACATTTTAGAAGAAGATGAATCTCACAGGAGCCAATTTAAAAACACGCAGGTGATGGAAGTGTGTTATCTCTTCTCTTCATATCCAACAGATAAATTCAGAAAAATTTCAGCCACAAGGAATGCATTTCATGAGAACATCAATGAATCAAGAACGTTTTGGGTGTTGTTGCATAAATTATGACAGAAGTGTGTGTCATTCTAAATCATCTCACAACTGGCCTTCTCTGCTACCTTTCTACCCATCTTGATTTTTACAGACAAAGGAGATTTGCCAACAATTTCCCACTAGCTGACACAAACATTCCTCATGAAGCTGCAGTTAATTTGCATTTACGGAGGAGTGATGATGGGACTCAGTTATTTTTTTATTTTTGTCATAATAGCTGTAATATAGAAAAAATGTTTAATTGCTGCAGTGCTGAGTAAAACTGATCAACTAAAGACCATAAGTAGGTTAGAACAGCAAGATTATTGCTTGTGCTTAAAACCACAACACAGAAGGTGCTGCACTTCACTGTGAAGTCTTATGCTGCAATGCATCCTATTCTTTTATTTCTCAGCTACTCAAGTTGAACTTAGTTTTAATAAGTAAATAAAGCAGAATCGTTCCAGTGGCTGTTTGAAACTGGATGAGACTTTCCTTTTTTTGTTGTTGACAGATTTATTTCTTGTATTTGAACAGCTAACTGTAAGAATATATTAATATGACAAATAACACAGTGGCACAGTGGCATAGTGGTTAGAGCTGTCGCCTCCCAGCAAGAAGGTTGCAGGTTCGCTTCCCGGCCTGAGGCCTTTCTGGGTGGAGTTTGCATGTTCTCCCTGTGAACACATGGGTTTACTCCGGGTACTCCGGTTTCCTCCCACAGACCAAAAACATGCATGTTAGGTTAATTGATGACTCTAAAATTGTCCCAAGGTGTGAGTGAGAGTGTGAATGATTGTTTGTCTCGTTCGTCTATATGTGGCCCTGCGATGGACTTGCGACCTGTCCAGGGTGTCCTCCGCCTCTTGCACAGTGACTGCTGGGGATAGGCACCAGCTACCCGCGACCCGGAATGGAGAAGCGGTTAAAGAAAATGGTTGAAATGGATGGACAAATAACACATTTTCAGTTTAGTGATCCTGATGATTTTCTACAATTGCTCTAAAAGTATCTGTGCGTTAGTACATCAGTTTCACTCACCAACACATTTATGACATAAGTCGGCCCTGTTAACAGGCATTTATGTGCAAAACACAGCATTATGCTTTTTTTTTACCTTAAACAATGTGAGCCATTCAAATTATCTTCTTTTAACACACTGAAATACTATATTTCTCCGTCAAATTTATTCTAAAAAAGAAAAAAAAATAGAATGATGTGGTGCCAGAAATGATTTTTTTATATTCCAATTTTTAATCTGATTTTTTTTTTTTTGAATTCCCATTTAGGCTTGCTGCTTTTCAAAGCTACAGTTTTAAACAGTGTTATAAACAGTGGCATGTAGGAGTACGCTAATTTAGCTAATACAAAAACAGGCCAGTATTTGCACACTATCGCCTGCTGCTTCCCATCAGGAAGCATAGGATTGTCGTACAGAGCTAACCAACCAGTCACTAGCAGAGAATACTGCTGCTCAGTGAGAGGCAGAGAGGAGCAGGGAATACATTTGCATACTACTGAAAGTCATCCACATCAAAAGGGATTTAGAAGTGAGTATGATGCCTGAAATATAAGTGGGCATACTCTGTATAACCATATAAACCATAAACTACACTTCTACATAAATTTAATCCTCCCTAAATCAGTTTCCACATGTCAAGTGTCTAAAGACAACCGTGAAATCAACTGAATGATTTTAACTCTTGGCAAAATGTGGTGATGCTTCATAGTTTAATATCTGAAATTTATCTGAAACGTTTCATCTTTTGCATTTATGACCTGAGTCCTCTGAGTCCTGCAGACCAGCAGGGAAGTAACCACTGTTTAAAGCTCCAGGAGGCACTGCAAATTCTTATTTTATTTATTTTTTATTTTTTGTCTTTTTGGATGATTGCTAAAGCAGTGACTCAATGCAACTTTAAATACTGTGGACGCTGTTTGGGGTTTGATTCTCCTTGTATTGATTATCTTGTGTTTGTGAAATAAGTCTAAGATGTTTTGTAGTTGTTTGGAAGCCTTACCTGTCAGTTAAAGATAAAATATATTTTGTTATTAAAGTCTCATTCTCACTTGATTGTGATTGCCTAGAAATAATTTGAAAATACTTAATTTATCACATGCTTTAATGCAATACCAGATAAAAATAAATTATTCACAACATGCATCTTTTAGCAATTTTATTCTCTTGTATATCAGAGGTGTTGTGTTAGTTGCCTCTCAGTTTTATCAGCATTAATACCTTCCTTGTAATGCAGGTAAAGAATAATTTCAAATTGAAATGAAAAACTCCACAGTGGGAACATCAGCACACACAGAAACATGTCATTCCCTTTTCCTGTTTAGCAAAAAATCATTTATTGATGCTTTTATAAACACACATGAAGGCAAAGATATTTGTTTCATTCAGGGAGCTGCTGACACTCGGGTGCTCGGAGCCGATAAGACCTGTACTATCTGAGCCTCGTTACTTTACACTTCCTTTCTCCTCTTCTGCCTCCTCTCAGAGGTACCGTCTGGATCCAGGGCACAGCTACAAGGCCCAATGGAGACATGAATAAGAGCGATGAATACCTAAATATCTGGAGAGAACAGCAGACAAAGACACACATAGTCAATCCTGGACTGCCAGCAGTGGAGGAGGATGGTGCTTAGGGAGATTCCTATCAATGCACCACGTGCAGAGAGAAGGAGGGTCAGGCTGTCAGCATGTTAGACTGCAAAAGCTTAAGTTATGGGATAAGTTGTTAGGACAGATATCAGAAAGGGATTTCATTACTTGCTGTTTAGTCATGCCTTATTTATAAGGTCAGTGTTATGTAAGTCTTTATGTAGAGATTAGGTTGGCCACCACCATGACCACCTCATATCCAGGGGGATTAGCAGGGTCAGGTGAGATCATACAGTGTTTGACATTCAAAATCAGCTCTGTGTAAATATCCTCCAAGCTTCGAGTGCCAGTTTTCCTTCAGTTTATCTTTGGATGATCAATAAATGTGAAGAACTAAATTGAAATATATGATTTACATTTGAGCTTTTTTTTCATGGTTCCACATTTTTCCACATACTAAAACACATTTATGCAAATACAATTGAATCACTACACCAGTAATTTAATCACTCAAAACAAACATAAAAGCCTTTTTTATTATTATCATTATCAAAAATAAATTGATGCACACTGGGATTAGTAGTGCAATTATAGAATCTAATAAAAATTTGAACTAAAGTCATTAAAAAATTGAAAAGTTTGTAACATTACACATTGTGTCATTTGTCCCTTTAATATTGCTTCATGTTCTTTGTATTGTATTTTTCTCATATTAGTGTCTGCTAATGTCTGGTTGACAGGTATTGTTTGCTAACTGACTTTTATGAAGATTCTGAGGGATTTCTGCAAAACAAATTTTTGAGTTGTAAATGCATACAAATATATTAAAGGCCTTATACCATTAGTATAAACACTGAAAAGACAATAATTGTTACCTTGATGCTTAATGGAGATTATTGGCTTTCAACTATAGATTAACCAAGTTGGTCAAGAGGTGTCAATCAAAAGATGAGTGCATGCACATCTGCTTTGACAATTACTGAAATCTGAAATCCCTAGCTGAATCTAGCTATATATTCAAATTTAAGTAAATAGGACCTGCAGGTGTGCTTCCACCTGTTACTAAACCTCTCAAAAGGCGTTGTGAGTGTACTCATAACAGTAGGGAAAGAGTTAAGTGAGGAAAATGTGGGTTTGTTGACACTCACATCAGTGTTTACCTATAACATTGCACATGCAGGTGTTTACAATATCATGCAATTTTTATTTTTAAACTGAAAAAAACTAGAGATAATCATATGTTTTGATATCATTTTAGCTACTCAGTTCTGAACTTTATTTCCAGGATGTTTTTATGCATTTAGACAGCCACATGTCCTTTTACAGATTTCAGTAAAATTAAAGTATTGACCTGATTCAGTTACAGAACAGTAGAAATACACAAGAACATAAAGTGAAAAATAAATAGATGTTTACTAATTTATTAGCTGGGTAATTTTATTCTTACATTTAGGGATAACTGCAGAGATGGAAAGTGGAAAAACACGGCTTAAGGTCCCAAAGGGAGAAGTTTCTTCACATTTATAAATATTTCCTGTGTGATTTTAATCATGCATTAAAGCATTTAAAACTTGAAAAGTTAATGTTACATTTACATGATGTTGGGCATGCTAAACCACTTCAGGGTATGGTCTAATGACTCCTTGCTATTCTATTAACTAATGTTTTTTTATATTTAATTTATCATCTCAAGACTAATAAATGCCAATTGCATTATTGAGATAGTGGCTTAAAAATGAATAAACCATCACATGCAGTAAGTAGGCGTTCACACTGCAGTTTACAAGTGACCATAACTCCAAACATATTTTAGAACTGCAGTTTAAGTAGTAAAGTAATATTAGTTGTTGGCATCTAATCTGATTGAATATCATGTCTTTTACTCCTCTTGACATGCAGTAATTTATTCTTCAGCTGGCTGTAGTATGGCATCACTTTAGCGCATTTAAATGTAAAGCTGTTCCATTTTCAGTGTGCATCACCCACACTTTGGTAAATAAAACCTACGAGTCATCTGCTAAGGTACCAAAATCTTAAGTGTAGCCTATATGCTTGTGTATCACCAGCCACTGTTGCCTAGCAACACTGGCATGTGCAACTATTTTTTTCCATGATATCTTCAGGTCATTTGCATTATTTACATGTCCTTCTTAGTTTACATGTAAAAAAAATGCACAGCCCTCCTTAAAAAGGAGCCCTTAAAAAGAAACAACCAACTTCAAAGATACTTAACTGCAGTATGACCATCTTGGACATTTACTTGCTCTTTTTCTCTATAAATTCATGCATGCAAGATTTATAAAGACCTTGGAAAATTAGAGACATTTAGAGGAGAAATTATTTTATAGCAAGGTTTCTGTGCTTTACGGCAAAGAGTCTAAGATTTATCATGATCATAATATCACTCCTGTACCTCGGGGTCCAATCTGGGGTGACATTTAAATAGGGAATAAATACTGTTCATTCTTTTTTTTCAGATTCTGCCCACCCTCAAGCACATATACATCCCACAGTCAAGGCTCCACCAGTGATCACAAACTCACCTATCACAATGAAAATACCTTTCCATCAGCTCAGTAAATGAGATTAAAATATTGCTTAAGAGCCTGTAGTTATGCAGTTAGAGTTATTTTTATAGACAAGAAGAAGCGAGAGGAGGTGTGTGACAACCATGGCTTGAGGTAAAAACCGTTTTCGCTAATTAATGTCATCTTGACAGAGCACCCACACTGTGTTAGAGGAGGACTACGGTTTTGACCAAATGTCTGCTTCTATTGCCTGCTGTCCTGTGCTTACTGGTTTACCCCCACCACCCCATACCCCCCTTTTGTCTGCTGGTAAATCTGTTTTGTATATTTTGTTCTTTGTTAACTTTAAGAACGCTGCTGCTGAGCAGGAAGCCAACATTGTTCTACTGGATCACACGGACCAAAGCAAGCCTGTGCCCTGGTGAAAAACACTAATTAATTGGAAAGATAGTGAGCTTTTAGAAAACAAAAAATAATAATTTATTCATTAAATTGCTTAACCCATTTAGCTTACAAATCACTTAATTAGAATCAAACATTTCTTTTCACTACCTCAGATTGAATTATTTGAATCAACTAAACTGCACCTATAATTAACTCAATAAAAGGGGAAGGTGAATAAAGCAAACGGTGCCAATAACACTAGTGTTCCTTTGTTTCCTCATTTTAAGTGATCCAAAATCTTTAAGATGGCTACAGTAAAATCTTGAGCATGCAAAATTAGGTGCAACACTTAAAATCCCAAAGAACAGCGTATTTTTGTGATAAAAGACTAGACTGTATGTCAGTTTAAATGAGCATTCATTTTTGTTAAATCTCAGAATTATCTTGTGTTCAGAAGTTACCAAGAAGTGTGGGATTGTTCAGAATATCAAATCAGGACCCCTCCATCAGCAGCAGTGAATGTGCAGTAAAGTGTTCTGTGAAACATGCAGCATCCAGTAATTACAGGTTAAGTAACCTTGAAACAGCTATCAGTCGAACCGAGGTGGTGGTTTTACAGGGCGTCATTTTGTTGTTTTTGCTGGGAAATGTATAAATAAAGACCCCAGGCATTGATGTTATGACTGTGCCCAACTGTGTTTGCTAATCAAGTGAGATATCTTGTTTTAGAGTGGCAATAAATAGTTTTTTTGATAAACTGACAGATGTTTAGGAGTCTTCCACCAAGTACTGTTTTGGTCATATAGAATGACAGAACAAGTTCTTTGATGAACACATTTAATGTAATACCAATTAAACTAGTGATTCTTTTTTTTCCAAAGCAATTAATGAAATGACAGATAACCTGTGGGGCGCAATGTGTTAATTCCCTTTATTCCCACTGTGTGCATCTGTTAAATCGTTGAAATGCAGGGACAGCCTGTTTTTGTCTTCAAGCGTCTCCATCAGAGTATCGAGGTCACCCTACCCCTCAGGGCATCTGTCTGAGTGGATTCTTTTAAATATTCTACTTTCAAGGAATGCACAACACAAGCCCTGCGTTTCACCAATATTAGCTTTGTGCGTTATCAAGTGTGCTAATATGGTCTATTATTATTTCATAGCACCTTCGATGTGCATTCACATCTGAGGCAAACACTGAAGTCTGGGGATCCCCACATCTGCCTCAAGTAATCTTTATTGACCATTGGAAGATTTCTCTTTGACATATTTCGACAAATATCACAAACAAAAAGAAAAATGTAACAATAACCACTAACCTATATATATTGTAAGTCATAATGGGTATGGCAACATAACACAAGTTCCACCATGGCAGCTTTAATTTTGAACAAAAAATTATTTTATTTGAACAATTCCCTTTAAAATGCTACATCTGGGGTTCCCCCACAAACACAACGATGTAAAGCCAAATCCCAAGAATTGACTGCAAAAACACTGATGTTTTCATCTAGTACCAGTCAGATTGTGTTAGCTGTTATTTAAATGCAGGGGTTTTATTTTGGATAATGTAATGAATAGTCACCATTATGAAGGACCAACAACAACACAGTGGGTGATGTGTTACAAATGCTGGATGATGGATTTTTACAATGGTTACTGCTGCAGGGCAAAGAGCATGTGGCAAAAGCCTCTGATCCAGCTTTTGATAGATTGACATTAGACAGACATCACATGGTGCTAAGCAGTGCATATACTCCTGTGGTGACAAAAAAAGCCAAAAAAAAACTGTCCAATATTTCAGCCAGCAAGCTCAAGGCATAACCTGGCTACAGAAGGCACCTGGGGGGCAACCTCAACTCACAATCCACACAGCTAGTACAAAAGCCTCAGCATCACATGATTCCAAACAATGTAGTTCCTTTTTTTGTTGCCAGCTGTTGGGATTTGCTTTCTGATTTTGTTTCAACTGGCAGTGCACATAATAGAGGGAATACATAGAGACAAGCTAAAGGAATCGCTGACAGCCTTTTGGTCCTGAAATAAACTGCTTTGTCCCCTTGTATTTACGCTCAGCAGCAGTGATGGAGGTATCAGTCCAGCTTGTTCTTTGTAATTTGGCACAGTTCTGCATCATTTGCAACAAGAGGGGGACAACAGTCATTTTGGCAGGGGGATGACAGAATTTTTTTGTGTCCTTATAGCTGCTGAGAAGACAGTGACGTCCATGTCTTTAATAATGTATCGCAGTGTTGGGGTTGAACTGCATGTGAAAATGCTTCTGAGCTTGCACATATGTGAATGACTGAGTGCAGAACATCATTCGGAGGTTGCATGTGTGTAGACACATCCTGGCAGTGGTGGGTTAAATCATATGGAAAATATTGATGAAGTGTGCTCAGAGGGACAGTAGTCTTGTCGTGTCTCAATCAATAATTTAAACCTCCTTTATTATTCTCTTTTCTACCTCACTAGCTCTGTGTTTAGGAGGCTCGGCTCCTTCAGACATTTAATCGTTGAAATCTTATCCACCGGAAAACAGTAAATTAAAGAGTCATGCAAACATAAACTCTACTGCAATTCAGAGGAAGAGTTTAATTCCAAGTCAATAAACGGGAAGATTGCTTTTGAAAAGAAAGCACAAAAGAAAAATAAATAATTAAACCGAAGATTATGGCTTCTTGTACTTTTTTTGTCTCCTTTTTATTCAATTTCACAGACTTTGGAATTTTGGACACCTCTCTGTTGACAACAAAATAGCTATTGTATTTTAGTCGTCAGACATAAAAGAATAAAAAATATATTTCATTGTGTGCAGAGAAGGGAGACACAAAGCAGATAAATGAGAATCATGTGCAGAGGTTCAGCCGTTGAAGAGAGACAAATTCCCTTCTGCATCGTCTTCCTGCTTTATTCTGTCAGATGGTATTAACTTCTAATTGCAAGTTGATCCGACTATTCCTTAATAAGTGAGGTAAATTAGCTCTTCCCAATCAAATGTAAAGTCCTTAAGGGTCGCCAATGTGGACGCCCCATTACAAGATGCCTTATCACTTTACACTTGGGGAATTATGCCTTTTTTTTACATGTTTTAAATTAACTGTACCATAGCAAATGAGCTTGCTGTCTTGGTTTTGTTCCAAGTAGACATTGTAGTACAATTTTGATGTAATTTGATTACATTTAGAATAATTCTACAGCTTCCACTACACAAGATTTTAGGGAGATTTGTTTTGTTGTGTTGTCCACTACATGTATTTATCAGCTTTAGTTACTAGTTCATTTAAATATGATGATCATACACGATGACAATATAAAAAAACTGTTTGAGGGAAAAACATCCTATTGTTTTTAACATTTTAGTTCTGCTGGAGTCCTATTTCAGATTAATATTCATTTTTAATAGTCACATCACAATGTAGTTTTTATTTGTCTAAACCTGGGGTTATTAGCAAGGAAGCCAGGATTTCTTCTGATCAGACAGTGTGGCAGTCAGTATTTCATGAGTCATCTTTTAGCAATAATGGATGTCTGCTTTATTTATTTCAGTTTATGTTGTTATTAATAGATAACCCTAATGTCTTTGAGCACTTAGCAGCGTTCTCTTGCTGCATCCTCTGAATCAGGCCCAATCATGTGCTGTGAACGAATGCTTTAATTGGCTAAGACACTACAGTCATTAGCTCTTACTGAGCTGGGCCTTAACTAAAACCCAAAACAAATCATGCATAATTATGCAAAGACAAATAATTCAAGAGTCATATATTGCCTGGATTTCATTTATGTTCAAATGCTCCAAAGTCTTAACAAAAATAAAAACAAGTAAAATAGATTGAAACTAAAATTTAGTATTGATCATTTTATAGTAGCCTTTTATACATAGGCTACTGATTTATTAATCATATAAACAGAGCCAGTACTTTGTATTTTGCAATTTATTTTTTTTGGCAGTCATTTTGGTATTTTTCACTCTGAATGTTTTTCTTATTCCTTAAGTAATTTTTGTTTTTTGAATTTTAACCTCTATTTAATGTATTCAATATTTGGGTTATGTGGAGCATTTTTATGAATTTAGTATCTTACCTGCAGTAAACAGGAATCACATTGGTCCCAGTTTATCAGAGAGGAAAATTTTTTGGGACAATCCTAACAAAAGCCAGCCATAGAAGAAAATGTGGTGAAGTAATTATATGTTTGTCTGCTTTGTTTGTTTTGTTTTCTTTGTTTTTATTTTTCCAAAAGTACAATAAATCTCACAATAATGCCAATTACTTGTCTCAATTAAACACAGTAATATCGCACTAATTCTGTTTGTGTACGTTAGAGAAAAACATACAACACATTTCAAATGGCATAATTAAATGCACCAATAACTACATCACTGAGTAATAAATGTTGAATCGACCTAATGTGTGAATTTAAACCCCATATTACAAATGTATGTAAGTATTTACACATGGTGGGTACTCAGACTTTGACCATTATTATATGGAAAACATACAGTGTGAAAATGGGAATAAATCAATCAAATCAAAACAATGCTGTTGAAGTTTTACCAAGCATCATGTGAAGATGATCAAAAAAATGATTGTGTAAGAAGTCATTATAATTCTTCCACCTTACAGACTGTCAGCAGCATGTCTCCATTGTAGCAGTTAATGACAGCTCATCACAATCTTCTCATCTTTCTGTCACTGAGTACAGATTTCAAAGACCTCTTAATGATCCACCTAATACAAGACTGTGAATATGAATGACATTCAGTCTCACTGCAGTTGTGTATACCCTCAGATACACACATGAACAAATATGTCAAAATAAGCTTTAATCTATGAGGGTTTTCCGAAATCTCAAGACTCTATTATTGTATCTTGCAAAGAAATACTATGAGTAAAAAATGTAATAGTAACAATGACATTAAATTAAAATGGTTGGTCAGAAAATGTTGGGGAGTACTTCTAGTTTCTTAAACCAGTGTAGATCTGTGATGATTAATATGAATCCTGAGCAATTCTCAGCTGAATGAACCTGAACTTGAATACAGTCTATGCCTCCCTTCCAATCTTTTCCAAGTGACATTTGCACACTATACAGATGTCTGACAGTGACATCAATACAGAGTCATATAGTCATTGAACAGATTGCATCATGCCGCTTATTTAAATGGATTCTCTTTGATTCTAGGAAAGGGGTGTGACGTCAGCCACTTCAAGGAGGATGTTGATGCTCCATGTGCGGCAAGATTAAGATTGCTGCAGGCAATAAAGGTCCCCTGCTACATCATTGCAGACCATTACAACTGTTCAAGGATGCATCTCACACTCTCCCTTCCAGCTTTCCGATACCGCATGCCAAGCTTGATGACCTTGAGGCTGGCAAGGGACTTGGGTGCCAGGTGACAAGGCTGGTTTCAAACATGACCTGATCACAGCTGCCACAGGCAGACACTGGGCAGCAAAAAGACCCACCCCTGTAACACAGACACACAATCATACACACACACACACTTACCTGAATTTAAACTGCAAACTGTACAACAGTCTCAAACCCCTACAGATGCCAACTAATTAGTCCCCTTACAATTCCCTTGCATGCTAAGTGCATGTCAGTGCATTGTCATCATCATAAATAAATGAAAAGATGAACAGATTAAGGAGTCATTACACTACACTGATACAAATTATTGTACTGTGGCTGACATGTTGGCAGTCTCACAAAAATATGGAAATGTAAAAGCAACTGAACATAATTGAACCTTTTAAGAGATTGTTCTTTTAGGGGAAACAAAAGGAAAAGATACAGCCAAATTATGTGTCAATTTCTTTCTTTTATGTCAGAATCATCAAAGGACTGACTTCTTACAATATGACTCTTGACTTGCTGATCAAAAAAAAGATGAAATGGTATTTCTGAACGTAGTGTAAAAATATAAACTGATTAATTCAAGTTTTCTTACTCCCACAAGATAGGTTATGTCATGTAACTCATAACATATGCCTCAGTTGCTCATTATTAATAGTGGTATATGCACTTGTAAATATCTGAAAATTTACTTTACACTATCAGTGTGGAAGGTTTCAGTAATTATCACAATTCACAATTCAAATTTAATGACTGTCAATTTTACAAAAACTTAAATAAAAAATAAAAATTTAACATGAACCTGAGCAATCTTCTTTTTTTTATGATCAGACCTAAAATAAAAACGTTTTTTAATTGTTCAAAATATGACAACACTCATCATTTCAACAGAAGTGTGGTAAAATACTCACACACACATTAGTTTTACATTTAGAAATGAAACCCTCCTGTTCACTTAGAGTATACCATTTTTCATTGGAACTAGTGGTCATTGCTTTGACCATGACATTTATTCAAGCTGAAGTGCTGGGTGATGACCAAAGCTTGAGGCAACTGTGTTCAGTGGCTTTCTGCCCTGAGTAGGTGAGCTGTAGCAGGTTTGAGAGGCACTGATGTTAAACAGGTCATGGCACAGAAACACTGATCCGGTATGAAGCAGTAAGCAGAGAGGATGAAGTTGTGCATGCTGCCTTTGTAAAAGAAGAACAAAGGGCATGGAAGGAAGAAGTTTGGGCTGCAAAACAAAGAACGAAGAAAAGAACAGCAGAGGTAATGAAAAAGGCACTCTGATGTGGTTCAAAGATGAGTGAAAAGGGATTTGTTTATGTGTGTATACACATTTCTTCACTACTTTGTTATGATGTAAATTATTTAGATCTGTGTGATAGAAGTATATTACAGATTATGTGCAGTTGAGTTGTCAGGTTTAAAATATTCCATATTATATTTTACGAAATCATGTGTTCTGAAAATTGATTTGGATCGGATTATTATAACAGTTTTTTATTCAAAACAGAAAAACAGACAAACAGAATTCAGGTTTAGATTAAGACATTTACCAGTAATGTTAAGCTTAGATTTGGTTGATGATTGAAGTAAACACTCAATAGTGACCAAAGGCATGTTCTCATTCTTTTGTCATCCTCCTATTGGATAAGTTGTCAGAGGGATATGACTCGTTGATAATGGGCACAACTTGGACAGTGCAGAACTCTCATAACCTGATTTATGGCCCCATGTTGCTTGTCTGTTACCTTGTGCCTGCTTCCATCTATATTTCATTTTTGCTCATTAGATTAAAAATAATGTAATTATTTTTCAGTTGTTCCAGTCGCCTAGCCACAGGAGGCAAACCTCTACTGTAGACTAATCTGTTCACGGCAGAGGTGGCCCCAGTTATACAACTAATGCATTTAAACAGGATTCGAATCAGAAGTAAAATACATCTTGTGTGGTCAGGCTCCAGTGGATCATTTTTAAAATCTTCTTTAAGAAACCTATAGTTCATCTGCACTCTCATTCTCTGACAAACCTCCCTTTTTACTTTATTTTATTGTCAATTGTTTTGTTATCCATTGCTTTTTGTCTCCTATTAGCATCTTGGTTTCCTTTTTTTTTCCTTCCCTAAATCCTACATTACCTACTTGTACTTTTGTCTCAATCTTTCATTCTCTTTTAGTCTGTGTGTCCTCTCTTTTCACTCTCACTCTCATTCCTTCCACTCCCTACCTCATTTTGGATTCCTTTTGTCCCCCACCCCCCACCCCTGTTCTCTTTAATAGCCTTGCATCTCTTCTGGCTCCATCTGCTATCAGCATGAAGGACACAATGCCCGCTGCCCAGCCCAAGCCGCAGAGCTGACACTCTGGCCACTGGGCTGAACACGATGGCATATGTGTTGTCAAAGAAAGTGCCATTGTACCACTGTCATATACACTCAGCCAGGTGGTAGTGTCATACATATGCAATGGTTCTAATGTAAAACAAAACAAAACAAAAAAAACTGCAGTAATACACTGTATTACTGCTGATTTACACTAAATAAGGAGTTATGACAATGTATGCGTTGGCTGCACTGCAACATTTACCCCTTTTTTCTGAATAACATGAGGCTGAGAAAAGCAAATTATTAGATTTAATAAGGAAAGTGCTTTGTCATGTTTCATATCATAATATTAACTATAAACAATGACACTTCTTTCTTTGAAAAGAAAAAGATAGTTTGCATCCTACAGTACTTAAATTTCAGAATTTGTTGAATGCTCTATATATTTTAATTGATTTTAACATCTTTTAGGAAAGACTGCAATTGATTCTAGCTATTAGGGACGATTTGGTGGAAGTCACATAAATCTAATCATTAGAAGTGCAGCAAACCTAAATATGTTCTCACAGATATATCTCGTTACCACAATATAAACTGAGGAAGCATTTCAATATGTTTCACAATCTACAGAACATGAACAAGACATCAAGAGGTATTAAGGAGCTTTTTTATATAAATGCAACCAAACATTTTAATACAAAAGCAAGAATTCACATTATCCGCTTGCTGTTTCTGCTTTTATCCAAAGCGTTGTCAGCACAGCCTCCCCACAGAAACATTTATTTTATGTGCTACATCATAAACCATATTGCACCTGGTTTGTAAGACTCTACAAACCCAGCACTTGTTCCCAGCCCCTGCTCTCCGATGAGGCCCCTGCAGCACTGCGGATCAGTCGCACCCTGTGATAGACCCACAGCTGCTATTCCTTCTGAAGGCTGAGGTACTTGATGTTGACAGGTGTGCAGATGCAGTATGATGTCGTACTGCGGGAAGAAAGCAATACCTGAATTGTCTGTGTAGTCAGCGACCATTGTAAGAGACAGCAAGAAATATGGTTGAGTGCAGGATCTATGACACTGAAACTTTATTTAACGTTAAACCAAAACAAACCACTCTTGTTGTGTGGTTTTTCACCTCTTCCTTTGTTTGACCACAATGAGAAGCAACTGCTGATTTGACGTAAATGGCATAAATGTTGCCGAGAAGTCTGGCTGGGTTCTGAGCACAAGTTCATCATTGACCTCAGACCTGAAGGAAAGATATTGTGAATAGCTCCAGGGTTTTGAGAAAATCTAAAATATTGAGCGTATGTCTGAAAAAATATTAAGGTATGCGGTAAGTGGTAAAAGTAACACTCCTTTAAGTTCCACAGTGTTAAGGCTGATCAAATTACAGTATTGTTGGTTATATTTTACAATGGCTCTACTTATAGATTGTTGTTATGAAAGCTCTCACCTTTGCCCACATAAACCTTTAGCAGTAAATCAAGCAATGGATGCACTAATCACTTTTGACATATAGGTTGTATCTAAGAAGCAGTCTGAAAATAAAATCAATATCAATGTTCTTATCTTCTGTGAAGTTGCTTTTGCTTGTGGTAGCTTGACATCTCACCAGTTAAATGTTCCAAATTGCTTATCAAATTTACATAAAGTGTTTTTTTTACTCTTATACTCTTTACTCTTATGTTGAACCATATATATTGCATGGACTTTGTGCATAAGGATTGCAGAATTGTAGACATTGCTTGTAATTGTGGCATTTAAATATGTAAATGGCAAAAAAGAAAAATAATTAAAAACTTTTGTAAATGGTCATATAAAACTGTCTTTCCTCATCTTTTTATTTAGGCCTACAGTGGACAGTCAGTTTTACAAGAATTTTTTGCATTTATTTATTTTTTCATCTTAGTGATTTGCAATTTGCAAAAGAGCTGCAGTTTATTTGTTTATGTATAAATGAAAGAAATTAGCTAAAATTTCTGTTGCCGGCCAGAAACTCTCACTAACTGCGTTGATGTCATTTGATTTATTAGGTACAATAACATCATGGATCCTACTATTAGATTAAAAAGCAGCAGAAATGTAGTGCAACAGAAGCAGTGGCACAGTCTTTTGGCAAATGAGACGACATTGACAGAAGAAAAGCAAAGACTTACATAAATATATTTACTGTTTGACCAAATGCAATACAACATTGTACAAAAATTCCAAAGCTTTGTATTATTCTGAATGTTGAATGTTGTTGTTCTGAAAGTTTTATTCACAAACTTATGATCACTCCAGTAATCCTCAGCACTTATACTGTCAAAGTTTTGTCAATATAACACTAAAACTCAACCAGTAAAACAACTGAAGAACTGAGCCCTAAGCATAAGATAAACACATAGATCTGCTCAGTAAGACAAACAGACATAACCACAAACTCTGTATATCTCCATCAGCAAAAGCCATCTGCAAAACTACTGGAAGCATTTGTAAAATTGGCTACTATAACAAGATATAGATCTCACCTGGAGAACCTACAGTGGATGCGCATCACATCCACACACAAACACACACACACACACACACTCTTTCCATCTGTAAAGGCTTAGCTTCCTTTTCTAATCAATGATGTAACATTCTTAATTGAGCGTTCTCCCTCCCTCAGCCTGAAACTCAATAGGCAGAAGTGGGAGAAATGTGGGCTCAGCTACACTGCTTCTCTATTTGTGTTCAGGTTGGGAACAAGATGAAATTTAAAGGGTCCCAGGTTGATGTGCACATACAGACTGTAAGACTACCCTAATGGTGCCACAGTACTGAGATGGAGCCAAATGTGTAACTTTGGACTCCTTGAAAAATGTGTGTGGTTGCATGTGCAATGATAACACACAATTCTATGTATTTTTCTTTGATGTCACTTTTATTTTTTATCTTCATCCACCACTTACTTCAAAGCAGAGTGCTCGACTGTCTGGTTGCCAATGGAAATCCTGACGCATAACTTTATAGTGTTACTAAGACTGCGTCATTTATTGTTCTTTCAACTCTATTAAAATTAAAAACTTATTTAAAGTGAAATCCTGGCTGAATTTATTTTCAATCATCAGTTGTTATCTAGTGTTATCAGATTAAAAGTGGACTCTGACAGCACCTCTAATGATGTGTTAAAACTGCACTTAAACTATTCTCTTCTTATTGTGACATAAAAAAGCTCAGAAAAAGGATGATGAATCGGAGTGCAATAACTGCCTCTGTTTAAAATTTCCCTCTGTTATTATAATGCAAAAAAGAGCTTCTTAAAGAAAAGGAGAAAAAAAGGTATATTCAAGTGGGTTTGCTAGAAGCCCGTGAAGACTAAACCTGGCCCAAGGGAAAGCTGGAATAAACACTTGGATTTTATAGCCACTTTTATAAAAGGGAACACAATAGCAGCCAGAGGTAAATCAGATTATTAGGATCACTATGCAAATATGTACTTGCACAAGGCATTCATATCCTTGCCATCTTTTTGTAGAAGAAGCTTGAAGATTGAAAGGAACATTTCCTTAAGGGCAGCTGTAGCGCACCCAGCACGCTAATATTAGTGCTAGTTGAGTAAACATCTCCCAATTTCTTTTATATAGACTACAGTGTAGTATGCAGTGCCACGGAGGGTTTGTGATGGCATCACTGCATAAACGAAGATGTATTTTGAACTGAATGAATTTATTTTGATTGTTTGTAACTGAATTTGAATTGGACTTGTTTGCTTTTATATATAGTGTTATTAGATGACTTATTATGAATTAATGCTCTATAAACTAACTGATTGATATTATAATAAACTTAAATTTAAAATAATTTTGGCAGCTGTTTCCCTATGGTGAGGATAGTCCACTCTAAATCAGCCTTAAATTTGACATAGTTTATTAATCTCCTTGGAGTCAGTGTATATTTTGGGTGTACCATCATTCCTATCAACAAATAAAAACCCAGCATCTGCCAAAGAAGAAGAGGGTCAAATAAGAGCTGCAGCCAAGGGCTCTTTAATGTACTTCTCCCTGACTTCTGTTTTAAATTTGGACAAATTGTAGAGCTGGCTGTGAGGTAGGGGTGCCCCAGGCAGAAGATTGATGGCACAATCCGCCTGTGTGGAGGGAGAGACAATGCACAATGTTTGGAAAAAACAGGAGCAAGGTCATGATACACACAAGAAACAAGGAAGGGATCGATAATTTCTGTCTCTGAACTGGCTGCAGGGACCGTTGTAGCAGGTGCAGAACAAAAACAATGCGAATGGCAGATAAAACCCCAAGATATAATATTATCAGCTGATGGAGGGATTAGCTTTTTTTGTTTGTTTCTTTGCTCACTTGCTTGTTTTTTCCCCGTTTAATAAAAGGCGAAAAACATCAAAATTACTGAAGAAGTTCTGTGGATAAAGGTGAAAAGAGCAAACAGGAAGGAGGGGCGAAGGAGGAGATTGATACTCTGTGTGAGGTTTTTCACCTAACCCCTGACTGTGCTGGTCATTTGCTGCCATACGCTTGACATGACATTGACAAGTAGATGAAGACATTGTATTGGCATCCTGCCTCTATGTCTCGTAACAGTTCTCCTGTCTGTCTCTATCAATGTCTCATTTACTCTTTTTTTTCCATATAATCTCAGTACTGCTCTCATTCCTGTGTTTCACAGAATAACTTACTGTTTTGCTGCTACAATTCTTCCGTATTGGACAAAAAACTCTTTATGTTTATGTTCGATTTTTCTGTTCTTTTGCTCAGTTTGTTAATAACAATACAATACTGTTCTTCCTTTAAATCATATTTAATTGTTTTTGTTGTATTCTGCATGATTGTTTATAATTTTCATTCTACCAAAATTTATTTTAAAACTTGTGTTGTTTTAAAAATGGCCAAACTCAATCATTTTCACACACAAGTAAATTGTAGTTCTCATTTTGTTAACCTAAACTACAAAAACATCAAATTCTCATTAATTTAGAAAATAATTACTAATAGTGGAAATGAAAAAAACTACATACTGAATGAATACTTTAAATGCCAAATGTGTACTGTGATTTAAGAAACTTTAAAAAGATGTATATTTATAGTAAAATGTTTGAATTATTTTAACACCAAAAACCTCGATTTATTGCAGTGCAGGTTATTGTAAAATATAACCAATAAAAAAGCAGATGTTTTAGTTTATCAACTGTTAATGTCTATTGTAGGATGGATAAATGCTCAGACATTAATTACTTTCTTAGTCTAGACTGGATTCATTTTCTTATGCAAATTTAAAAAAAAAAATACTGGAAAAAAAAGATTTAATTTTAGCACATGCTGCAAAAAGAAAGTAATCTCTAAAGTCAGCCTGTTCTCTCCCTCTCTCTTCCATCTTTTCACTCTTGCCAGGCTTTCAAACTGGTCTAGAGGGAGACCGAAGAGCTCTTTGGTGGCGCCTCATTTCCATTTTGATTTCTCTTTGCCTTTGTAGTGGTTCATCATCTCCAGTCTTGCGGCCTCACCACCCCTCGACCCCTCTCTCTTGACTCCCTCTGGCTTTCATCTCTGTCCTCCTTCATCCTTCCCACATAGTGTATTTATCTATTGGCTTGTTTGTACAGAAGACCACCAAGCCATTAACCACACCAAGCCATGTCTTGTCTCGTCTGTGTCAAGATTAGAAAACATGGCTCAGATGTCTGTGAAGACTGATACGTATTTGCTCGCTTTCCTCCCTCTATCTTATTTGAAATGTGATGTTCTGTACAGTGACTTCCCTTTCTGGGATTTTAGTGTGATGGGAATATTGATTTTGGGATATGTTTCCAATAGTGTATTTTCCACCATATAAGATGATAAAAATGACTTCAGGAGAAAAGCTGGCGACAGAGTAGAAGGCCCAGGTAGAAATTCAGAGTTGATCTGTTTACTATCAGGGGATTATAAGTCATGCATTTTTTTCAACTTTGTCTGAACATTTCAGGAATGTCAGACGTGTAAGATGAAGAGCTGAAATGGATCTGTAAAGGGAAAAAAAAGCATTTTTATTGAATGGTGTCGCACAACAGAACAGAGAAAAAAGAAGAGTAACAACAAGACAGCAAAGGGGAAGGTAACAAGTGAAAGCAGCAATATGTACTTAAGGGAATGACAGTATCAGATAGATGGGACAGAAGAGACGTGACATGAAGCAGAGCATCCTGAGAGACCTTATTGCTACTTCTTGTGCAAACCACACTTCTCTCAGAGGACGTGTAGAGTTGTCACACATCAGATATCACACAAGGTGGCTGGATTGGGGTGTTGATTGAGCTAGATCTCAGTGTTTTGTAAGAGTTCTGTTCACCAAGCCTTTGTAATTTAGCTCAAATTGGGTGGAGAATAAAGCCATCACAGTGTGCTTGAGGGATTATTGGTGGGAAATTCATATGGGAAGAGTCTGACTACTGTTCCTCTCTTTTTTATAAACTGATACATATACTGTGTTACAAAAAAAGATGCACTTAGTGAAGAAGTTGAATTTTAATCAGTTCAGGTCTTTACTCAGTCATAGATGTTCTGTAATCTTTTTTGCATAGTTATAATCATTTGTCAGGTCAAAAATGGCAAAAACATAAAATCAACTTAAAACACTGGTTTTAAGTGCTAAAGGGAAACTCACATTGTGAAACACTGAAAGTAATCCAAATCCTAAATATAAGTTTTTTGTTGTTGTTTCACCATGCCTTTTTAATATGTAATACAGATTCTCATGTGGGCTAATGTTTTTTTTTTGTTTTTAATATTCCATCAGTTGTGCATTTACTCAAAGAATAATCTATACTTTGATGTTACATACTGCTGGTGTGCAGTGAACTTCACCTGCTGCACTCATTAATCCTCGGTTTCATTTTACGAGGTGAAACGTATCCAATGATGAAGTGGTCAGCCCACAAACTGCAAATCTCAGTGAAGCAAACGAGACAGGTAAAAACATGACTCACTGCATCAGTCATGGATGTCCTAAAAAAGAAGAACTCTGTATTTGGAGGTGTCTGTCGTCACACTTTAAGACTTTGGGGACTAAAAGCTGAACTGAAACTTTCCTGGTTGACCTTTTCAGTCACTTTTCTCTGTTAACTATTTTCAATTTACATGGACAAATACAGAAAGACAACAAACTGATACTTACAGTATTAAGAAGGGAAAAAAAACAAACAAAAAATTTTCAAGAAATGGATAAAGAAAATTGAGGGTAAAAAAAAAAGCTTTTGAAGATAGAGGAAGAAGAACAGAGTTAGTGTGTTCATCCTGGGTGTGCTTAACCAACAAAAGATAAGGAAACATTTGCAGTGGTGATACATTTTTAATAGCATTTTGGGGGGATGAAATTGTTAGCAGCTGAAACAACTGAGTCATTGTAGCTTGGACTACCAAAAACAACTGAAGGGAGCTGATGAATGTGTATACATGTGTGGTAACAAGAGAGACAAGAGCGAATAAAAAAGGAAACCCAGTGTAGTTAAAAAGAGGAATGATTTGGTAGAGAAATCAAGTTGATTTCAAAGTAGTTTTATTTAATTTTATTTATTTTTTTGCAGTAAAACTATCGTATTGCTGCCATGTATAACTGAGGAACACCAACAGATTGCTTGGCTCCCAGCTCATCCATTTGTTCCAAGGTTTGCAAGGGAATAATGATTGTACTATCCAAGAAGTGACATAAATAGGATTCAGAACACAAGATGTACTATGAATTAATGAACAAATGGTCGTTCGCTGTCTCCCCACTTGGTTTGTTTCCAACACTGAATAAACAAATATCAGATTTACACTCTGAGTTAATGTTGGTTTAGATTTGATGATATTACATGCATCAAACATTTTTTATAGGTTTTGGAAAATCCTCTCACAGTGCAGATGCCTTTGATAAACTTGTTTTTGATGACTATATTGTCTAACTTGCAATGCAGATTTTCTAAATTTTGAATTTTCTACTTTTATATCATCTGTACTTTTAACAACTCTTAACACCTATCACAGATCAGTTCATTCTCTCAGCTTGGTCTCTATTTTGTTCATCCTGAAGTTCTCTTTAATAACCTATCCATATCAAAAAGTTTCTACATTTTTTAGCTCAAAATTGCATTTTGCAGATAAAGCTCTGTAAATCATTTGCCTTTACAATATAACACTGGCCATGAACAAGGAATAACAACCAACTGTCCCTCTAATGGTCAACAAAAGCAATGTATTAAGGCTTAAATTTGTATTATTTCAAAACTTGGCTATAATCTAATAGCTATGCATTGTGTCATTAGCTTTGTCCAAAAACTAAGAGGGAATGTTGCAATTTTTTTTTTTTTGTCAAGCTTTTACATATCGTTAAAACTTAGACCCATCTGGTGTCAAAGTAAAAGGTTTGCCTCACCTTGGAAAACAAAGCTGTAGGGAATGGAATTGACTGAAAGTATTAATGTTTATTCAAACAAAAGCAGGTCTTCTGCACAGTTATTATGTTTTGAATAGTTTTTTTTGTTTGCTTGCTTTTGACATGGAACATTACCTCCACTCCCTTGGCCCCTGACTCTTTGCTTACCCTGTTTAGATTTCATGTTGCAGGTATAAAGACACATCTATTTTTTTAATGTCTGCTACTTTTTGTTTATGAAATAATATGTGAAAGGTAGAAATCTCTATACAGACTTTAAGCAATATTTTCACTTCTGCAAAAATATCTAAGAGGAATGACATTTATTCCTAAATGGTAACTATTGAAATGAGTTACCAAAGCCAAAAGTCCTCAACTGATGGATTAGATGCAAGAGTAAGAAAAGCATATAAGAAACTTTATTTTAAAAAAAGATGTTTGTTTTAATTCAACAGAAAAGTAGCTGTCAGTATCTACTTGAAGTGGGGGCACTATACCAGTGAATCTTTGTCTAGGATGAGGTCAGGAGGTGGAGAAAATCAATACCATTGAATGGACCTGAAGCATTAGAGGAAAGAAGGGGTAAGGTGGAAAGATACAACAGGGAGGAGGATGAGAATATGACTTCGGCTGGTAGAGAATAGTAGGGTGGGGGGTCGCTATTAACCAACGGGACAAGAAGGCCACTGGGGTCTTCGATTAGCCCAAGCAATCAATAGTGGTTCGATTGAGTTCTCTGAGAGAGAGACAGTGAGCGGTATTTGTAGAGCAAATGTAGGAGATGTTAGAAAGTGTGTATGAGTTTTTATTGTGGACAAAACTGAGTAAAAGGATTCCAAGAGTATACAAAGAAATGAAAAGTCAAAGAAGTCATAGTGTCATGTAAGCTACACAACATTTTTGTTGCTGATATTATCAAGCGATGTAGTCAAGGTAAAATGATGTTCTTGTGTGTGTATGTGTTTTTTTACCCTTCTGTAAATAAAGATATAAGAAACAACACTAAAAGTTGCAAATGCAAGAATATTATAAAGTCAAAGGTTAACCATAAGTGCACACATAGGTAAGCTTTTGTAAGGCTATTCATATCTAAGTCACTTTTTGCATTCATAGAGTGCCTTTCAGCTGTACAGAATCTTCTGAAACCTTTTTATATGACCCAAAAGGCATCTGCTGCACATTTAACCACTCGGGGTAAAGTGAATCTGAGGCTTCACAGTAACAGACGGAGCTGAACAAATTGAACCTTACCCTATTCCTCTATAAAATGGGTGGGTAAAGTCTTTATCTCACTGATAGTGTCGCACATAAATATATATGGGAGAGAATATGTTTTCAAAAATCGAAATTTCAACAGATGACCCTGACAGCTGAGTTACTTGTCTTTCATGACCCAGTCAAAGAAACAGAAATATGATGTTAAATTGATTATTCTTAAGGGTTTCCCCATTTTTAACCTTTTATTTCTCTAATCTGAGCAGCAGGGAGAATGGAGCCCTTTTTCTGTCCAAGCTAACCAAACGTGACCATATTGCAAGCCAAAAATGGATGAACAAATTGTTTCTAGTGAGAATTTTAGAAGCTCAGTGGACAGGACAGCACTGATAGTGCCTCAGCAGATGGCTGACACTATCAAATAAACTCTGATTTTATTTTACCAAACTTTCAGTCATTGAAATGAAAGCATTTAAGCTTTAAATTGGCTTTTGGCAGTAAGTTTGACTGCACAGAGGCAGGTTTTTCTTCTCTGGTATTTAATGTATCTCTGACAGAGGTTATTTTCAAAAATTACAGGTTGAAAAAAATTATATGAAATCATCAATTTGCTATCAAGAAAGACCAAATTGTTAGATATGTTCTAAAATGATGGTAAGTACTAAAAAGAAACAGGAGAACCAGTTGCTCAGCCACCTTTATCAGCTGTGTCAAGGCCTGCCATATCATGAGCAGTTTACTGATGGCTGCCGCGTGCTTACACGTCAAGATAGCATTACACCCACAGAATCACTTGCTTGAGCCAGTTAAAGCCAGTTTTTTGGCGACACATGGTACGATTACAGATATAATTAGGTGGCGCTCCGGTCCTCTGTGTCGGGTGGAGCCTAGGATCTATAAGAGTCGATGATTCCTTTGTTTTAGGCTTCTCTCCACTTCATCCAAAAGATGTGGTAGACAGAAGTCCCAGTGCTGGCCTTGTAATAATTTTCTGCCTTATAAAGATTAAAAAGTTAAACTCTAGTTCTTTTGTAGCATCATCCTTTAAAGGGTACATTTTCTGAGTTCTCCATTCTCTGGGATAAAAGACCCGGAAGTGAGCTGAAGATGAAAAACTTCAGGAATCTAATCACTAATTATGTGGTTTGGATTTTAGTGTTGAGTATTTTAAGCTTTATGCCAAATGGTTACATTAGTTAGTACTGCAAAGGACCAGTGTTTAAGTGGAGAATTGGCCCCAGGGCCACTTAATTGGTCAGTACGGTCCTGAATATTCTCCTTGATTTTATACACACCCACACATATACACACAATTGAAAGTCCCAAGTTTCACATAAACTTGTCCCTTTGCTTTTTCCAGGAGGTGTTCCATAATTAGATGTGAATGGCTCTGTGCTGTGATTCAATGTGATATTTGCAGTTGCCTAAAACTTGGCTCTGGTGCAAGCAAGGGGGATCAATGGACAGAGAGAAGTGGAGAGGTAAGACGGGTTGATGTTGTCGATTTACTGTATATTCACTGTATGTTTATGTCTGAAATTGAGCCGACCGTGTGTCGGCTCAATCTTCTTTCCCAGTGTCATACAGCTTCTCTTTCCACCTCTTCTGTTCTCTCTGTGCTCCCTCAAGTCATATAATCCTACACTGTACTGCTGGGTCTCTTTTAGTGCAAAGTTTGGAAGACAGAGCAAGGTTAGGGTTCACATGGGAGAAAAAGTCACACCAGTGTCAAAATTAAAATAAGAAAAAATATACATTAACTTATTCCAAAGCTCCAAAAAAACTTAAAGTCCTAAAGAAAATTTGGTGCACAGTACTTCATCTTACAAAACCACATACCAGTATTTCACTACAGTCCAGTATTCTTTAAATTTGTCTAGAAGTAAGATGCAGTTTTTGCTGCATCTTAATGAATGAGCATGTTTTATTTCACTGCGTCAGATTATAAATGCAGAGCAATGGGCCTGTGTCATAGCAGTTATTATAGTATACAATCTTATACTGTCACTTTTAAACTAAAAAGCTAATTCATCAGCCTGCTTGGTGTCAACTTTTGGCACAGTGATGAAATTTGAACTAAATCTACCAGACAGGATTTTATCTATTGTGAATTCATGCACTTTTATACAGAGAAAAAGATGAAGGACCTGGAATGCTTGTACTGAAGTAGTCAGTCAGTTCTCTACCTCATCCCACTCAAGTATGATCAGTGTTAATATGACACCCACATGATGGTGGCAATAATGCAGCAGCAAAACAATGTCTTAATTTTAGTCAATCCATTAATTCTTACCAACCTCCATGCAGCACATCTCTTTGTGAACAAACATGTTGTCCATTTTAGTGTTATTCAAGTGAAAAGAAGTTGAAATTACATAATATTTGATGTGATGAGAATGCATGCAAATGAAAACTAAAATTTAGCATTAACGTATATGTAACCACTGGCACCTGTTGGTGCTCCACCTCATGGATTGAAAGGCAAGCAGATAAAGGAGTAGGTGTGGCCTGGTCAGAAATGTTTGTCAGAGCTCTGATGATTGTGCTTGTTTGCGATCCGCCGTAATAGAAAAGAAAAATAAGATGATTGTGCTTGTGCTGTTGGAGTGTGTGTTAAGAAATCACATTTTTATCATGGTTTGCTGGTTTCTAAAACTCAATGCAGGTACGTCTTTTAATGTGTTGTATGTATGAATGTTGCAGTGTGGCCTCACAAGATTTTAAGGGGTTTTCCACATCATTCAGCTGCATGTGGGAGTGATGACGTGTCAGGTATAGAGTTTATTGTTTTTCTATATATTGTATTTTAATGACTAATAAAATAAATTGTTTATGGAACTGTCTAGTGATTAATTAGATTTTTATGCCTTTATAGTTTCAGATGTACTATTTCCTGCTGTCCTTTTTGAGTTGAGTTTAATGAGTTGCTTTTGTTAATCCGCCTGGCCTTGCATGGCCTGTAGACCAGAAGATCTGGGAGTGTGTCTTGTGAGGGCGGACTAACTATTTCTATTTTTGTTTTGTTTGTCTTTTTCAGCCACCTCCCTATAGAACACCAGATATAATGTATAGCCACAAGCCTTTGTGTCTAGGAGGCCTGACCCTGCTCATTCATGTAGTGGTGTGGGAACCTGGAGTTTGCAGTGTTCTCTGAACTGTGATGCATGGTTAAATTTTGCCGTAGTCATTGGGTTGCTGTGGTTTTTCACTCGTTTATGTCAGTCTCTTCTTTGACTTGCAGGCTTGTGGAATATATGAATAGTGCTGGTTGTAATAATTAGGGATTAAAGTGCCATATTTTATTCACTAATAAATTGTCTATTTTGACTTGATTGAGTGACAGGGCCTTTATTGAACTTGCAGGCAACATAAATATGAGCAGTATTTTTTTTTTTACGTGGGCAGTTTTTAGTTATTTCTTTGAGGCATGTCATTCAGCTTTTTATAAGTTGTGTATATCAGCAATGTAGAGGCTCATTTCAAACCTGCCCTGAGGTCAGGTTTACTGTCTGGTGAGAAGAAATTACTCTAAATTACCACAGCAATGGTCCAAAGAGAGCTAGAAGAGAACTCACATTTTACCATGTGTTAAAAACACATGGTAAAATGTTTGCAAAAAATGTTCCTAAACTGTAGTTTACAGAAAAATGTTTGTTTCCGCCTGCATTTATTCTTTACAGTTCAGCTCTGCTTGTCTCAAGTGTTCCTATTCATTTCTTGTTCAGAGATGGAGACAAAGTAGACAGTGGTCATATTAAGTAGGCTGTTTGCTACAGGAGTGGATAGATGTCATTTTACAAAAACATTGGCAAACAGATGGTATTATGTAAAGTCTGGTAACATAATGGAGACATAAACAAACAATAAGTCTGGAATGAAACAAAGATAACCTGGAAAACATCTGATAAATAAAGCTTATAAAAAAACTGCAGAACACTTATTTTGAAGTGACTAAGATGAAACATCATAGAAAACGAAGTATTTCCAAAGTGAAACTGTGAAATTACAAATTATTTGTCTAGGTAATGTATGTAAATTATTATCTTTTGATTTAGCGTTTTAACTCAAATGTTTCAGATGGATAGGCAACCTGCTGACTGCTGGAGATGGGCACCAGCTCCTTGCAAACCTAAACAGAATGAAGTGGTTACAAAATAAGGATGAATGGACTTGCATAGCTGCCCAAATCGTGTCTAGTAAGTCTGTAGTATTTATTTTATTTTTTTCACCAACTCACGCTCATTTTTTTGCGATGTCTTTCAGCAGGAATTGACACACCTATCACAGCAACTTGGGCTTATAGTTTGTTGACCAGAAACTGTTGTGAAACTTGAAATTTTTCCAGGATCATTGCTTTGTTGTTCTGTGCCAACTTTGATGGTTTATGCCTGGGAGGCTTGGAGACTTCTAACCCAACAGAGGTTTCCATAAACTATCACAGCCACATGGTTATGTCTCTCTGTTTACCCTGTCCTGCTGGCATCCATCATTCTGCTTCTGCATTGTACACTCCTCTCTGCACTTCTAGCGCACTGTGCATGTGGCAGACCCCGACTTTTATGACTCTATAGTGCTTAAGGCTTATTTTGCTCCTGTAATACAGCCTCTGGTGTATCCTTCAGGCCACTGTTAGAAGATCTGAAAGTGTTTTAAAATACAAATTTCCGATTGATAAGTCATCTACTCTAAAGTCACACATTAAAGTCACAACATTTAATTTGGTCAAACAATTAAAAAAAAGTTTTTTTTTAATTGTATAAATATCTTTTTCCCTTTACACACTTGGTGGTTGCTGTCTTCATCATTGTGTTGACATTGCTAACCTCGAAATCAATGAACATCCTGCTCCATCACCAGAACCATTAAAAGGAGCTGATTTTAAGACAAAGAAAAAAATCATTTTAATCTGAACAAACCTCTTCACATGACATGCTGATGTTTATGAAAAACCTGAAGCCTTTTTTATTGGAGAAATTGCATACTCATACCCATACATACGTGACAAATACTGGGATAGCAGGTGAAAATTATCAATAAGAACTGCCCTTGTCCTCATCCTCTCGCTAATGAAACTGTGAGATTAGTTTCAAATTTTGCAAATTTAGAAAGTCTATTATAATAAATACAAACTCATGTTTGTGCAAGTGCATGCTCGAGCACACACTTTCAAGCTCAAACAAGTGCATGAACACAAATGCAAGGGGTCATCACAGTCTCTTAGGACTAACAAGGAAACGATCTCTTTGTATAGGCAGATGTAATTTCCGTTCCCATTTCCTCTGCATGGACAGCAATTACTGATCCTCAGCCAGGCAGTGAAAGAAGCTAATATTGTTCCGATATGATAATCATTGGCTTATTGGACAGCACATTAGAGGACTGTTTGGATGTCAAGGCTGAAGGGACAGATGGGGGGTGTAAAAACTGGACACACACAGAACTGCACACAGATGGGTGCACACACAAATCCACATGCATACTTACAGACTGCTGACATACGTATCGCTCCTTGCTGCATTGTCTCCTTTCCTTCTGCTTTTGTTTCTTTCACAATCTTATGCAAATTGCCATCAAAAGAAAACCTAATTTATTACAAATAATATTGCTAACATATCTTATTTTCTGTGCTTTCTTTATGTAATTAAAAGTAAAAAGGTTGTGTAGATAGAAGAAGTATGTAAAGGCACTGAGGCACAGATGAAATTAGTGAGGACTTTGAGAAGCAAAACACCTGAAGATAATGAGGACAGATAAAGATTTTGTTTAAGCAAATTGTCCTAATGTCTTTGTGAGAACTTGTGAGGAATATGCAACATATGGTTTAACACCTTTAAAATGTTTGGACATTAATAGAGTTACACATGACTGCACACACACCTGTGCTTGCACATGTTCCACATGTTTCATCTATAAATATTTTGTAGAAGATAGAGCCAAGCAAGGCCCAGGAGTCCAAAAAAGTGCAGTATGTAAACAGTCACTTTTGTTTATTTTAGTGGGCCAATTTTAGTCCGACAAACCTCAGTAGGGAGCACTTAAGCTGCTTAAAGAGCAAATATTTAAGGCTGTTGTCAGCCTCTCTGATCCCAAATCACATGATCTGAATCCTGCCAGATGCTAAATTAAATTAATTTTGGCTTCATATTAATATTGATTCACTTATTTTCAGTTAAATAAAAGATATCGCAGCAGTGAGAGCTATTTCTAACTGATTACAACCTCACAATACAAAATTTAAAGTGGTAATAACAACAGTTTAGCTCCATCCTAATCCAATTGTCTGCTAAAAAAAGGAGGGGAAATCTTTATACACAACTGGTTCAAATAATGTGTGAAAACCATGATTCCTTTTTTCCAGCTGGAGATTTCTTTCCCAAAGTAATCACTGTGTGATGAGTTAAAGTAAAAATTAGAAAATTAGGAGTCCTTTCAAAATGTTTTTTTAGGACAGTGCTTGGAGATAACTTCAGAAAAAGAGGTGGACAACATTAATTACTAATGCTGTTATTAAATCTGAACTAGGACCTGGCAAAACATCAAGCTGTTTGGGGAAAAAAATCATTCATTATTTCATTTCATCAAGCCATTAGATGGTTTAGGGTATTTTTTTTTCAAAATGGGCTATTTCAAATTTATTGCAGGATTTTTAAAAAGGTTGCTATGTCCAGGTATCAAGCTTTACATGACTATAGGCAAAATATGAGGGATCCAAGTAAGTGCAACAGATTATAAAGTAGCTGGTACATTTGAAAATGTGTGTAGTCTTGCCAAAAAGTTTGCTAACCCTGCCTAACTAAACTGCTTGTTGGCACTGAAAACCCATGTGGGTGCAATCAAATATCCATTTAAATTGCTGGAGTAGACACAATAATCTGGAGCTCAGTTATCTTTATCCAGGTAACTCATTGTGTTACAGATCATAAGGAAATTGCAGGTGCAAGTAGAGTTTGAATCAGTGTACTGCACAGTAAAGTAAAATTTGGGAATATTCCAAATAGCTTGGCAGAAGCCTCACAAGAGGAGCCAAGAACTTGAGAGCATTTACTTTACTCTCATTGTAAAGTTCAAAGCTATACTGCCAACTAAATGTAAGAAGTCAATATAGTTCACCCAGATAAATTCTGTAACAGAGCTAAACATTTACATTTGTCATACGATGATTATATTTATTTCTACATTTGCAGGAAGGCTCTGTTGATCAATTAAAATGCTACATCAAATGCATTTTAAAATGGGCTGTCGGTGGCAAAACATGAATATACTGAGCTTCAATCTTCAGAGCCTTTTTCTGTGTTCTGTGCCACTGCCAGCATGAGCATGTTTTCTTGGTGCAGCTTCACATTCATTGAGACTGCTCACTGAATAAAGATTTAATTGAGGACCCTTGAAGTATTTGCACTGCAACTGTCAACTATTAACCTCAGTAATTAGAGTTTATGATGATAATTTTCTCTTGCTGCTTCACAACCACAGTGCCGACCAGGCTGCTGAGTGACACTTGAGGGGGCAGGAGTGAGTGACAGCAGAGAAGAGGAACAGTCAAGCTGACCAGATGGCTGGAACTGTGGTCCACACAGTGATGTGGCTCAATACCAAAGCAGAATGTCCAAGGGAAAAGTGGTGATGATGATACAAATATATATATATATATATATATTCACAAGGGCTAAACTTCTACTCATAAGACACAGGTTAGAATCTGGTTGCTATTCAGTATAGGTCTACATTTCCAAGATGTAAAAGATGTGTACAACAGAGAATTAGACATGTTATGTGGGTAATCTTTAAATGATTTAAAAGTTTATGAGATTGAAGACTAACATCTGACTTGGTGTAGAAATGAGAGCATCAGACCAGATAAGCCTCTTAAAAACCTGCATTGCATTCCCTTTCTCAATCACTCTTACTCTACCAAACACCAGGGGGGCTGCAGCTCTTTCTGCAGACTGCATAATCAGCATCACCAAACTACAAAGTACTTACATTTATTACTTCAGTTACACTTTAAGAAAGCAGTAGAAGGGAGAGATGGAACTAAATGGACACGATTATGGGTAGTGCCTGGGGATGTGGTTAAGATGTACATTTTTTTTTAACTCGTGACCCATCAGGTAGGTGTGAGTATTAAAAACTTGTGGAATAAATATTATTAACTCATAAATCCATCCATCCATTCATCCATCTTCTGTTACCCTTGTAAAGAATTTAGAAGCACTTGATAGCACAACTAGTTGTTACTTTCATCCTACAAATTTCACTTATAAGAAACTTTAAAAAAGAAAAAATAATTGAAATTGCTTTTTTACCAGGTGCTGTGGCCTTATCAGTGCAGAGATAAAAGTTCAGATTTCTAGGAACTGCAGATCGGGATTTTTTCATTTATTTTATTAAATGAGTTGCAATTATGAAGATCAGTTTTGTAAGAAAATGCTTAAAAATCAGGTTCATTTTGCCAGTCACAGGTTGCACTTCTTCTAAATGACCTGCCAGCGGATAGATACTGTGCAAGTTGTATTCTTTTTCAAGTGCTAAATTCTTTAGAAGACTAGTCTTTTGTGATGCTACATATAATGAGTTCCTCTGGAAATTTCTAAAGGAAGATTGAGCACAAGAGAAAGGGAAAAGAGAGAGAAACAAGCAACTGAAACAAGAGAAGGAGATTATTTCAGAGCTGTTACAAGTTCATTACATTATTCACTGCTTATCCCTTTCAATGTTTGGGCTTTTGTGGGTTTCATTTCTCTTGTCATTATTCTTTTTTTCCTGTTCTTTATCTTATCTGCACTGTGCAGGTGTTCCATGGCACTCTAGGAAACTTAATTTGATTATCAGGTATTTAAATCCATTTTTCCCTTTTTCTTTCAACTCTTTGCAGCACCGCAGTCCCTAGCAGGCCTGTGTTCTCATGTGGAACAATGCTGTGACTTCCGAGACTAAAGACCAATGAAAAAAATCAATTCCCTCCAGCATTGTCTGTACTGTGACATAGCTTTTTGAAATTGCTGTGGTGAATTTTTACAAGTTAGCCTCTGTGGAATGATATTTAGTTCATGCAGAGATGAGATAAGTAACATGAGAGCATATAGAAATCATAAATGAAAAAAAGAGTAATTTTATTGTACTAAAGCTTTACTGACTTTGTTTTTATTCTGTTTCAGACAGAATGAACCACAATAGGTTGATAACCACAATAACAACATAGCACTGTTTTACACCTATTTCTTTCAGCAGATGGTTTCTAAAACTGTTCATTGATTGAATCTTTGAGGAAAAGTTAATTATAAAGAATAGAGTGAAAGATGTGGGTTCCTATGTTAAAATACCCTTTTTCATATTTTAAATAATTTTAAAGGTGCACTGTCTTTTAACGCAAAACATATTTGTAAGTAAATACATGAACAAAACTTTCAATTTCAATCTTTTTTTTTATTTGTTTGTTTTTGGGTTTTTTTTTGACAAGCTCTCTGTAAAAGACACCAGATGGTGAAAGAGATCACCAGTAACAACTGACACAACAGGATATCATCATTTCTATTCAGGATTATTAGAAAAAAAGTCCTCGGTGCCCTTTCTGTTCCCCTAACTCTAATTGGACTCCTGAGTGCACTTCTAATTCAGATAATGAAGACGATAATTATGAAAAAAAATACTGGACATAAATCCGTGCCTGAGTTTTTAGTCTAGCCCTGAAAGCCCTGATAAGTTCAGATGTTTCTGTAAATGCTCTATAGCCTTCAGATGTAAACATGGAGTTTTGACTCACTGATGTATTTTGTTCTTGCAAACTTCACCATAGATAATAAATGACTGCAGTGAACATCATAAATTTTATAGTGTGTTATACTTTGTGGCATGTTTTGAAAAAAAAAAAAAAAACAAAACACAGGAGCCTCATGAGAAATGATACAGCATACAATTTAATTTTTTAAAGTCCTTTTGTTGTCCTGATCACGAAACAGTAAAATGGCAAAGGGGGATTAAAACAGGAAAGAATATTGAATATTTCCTCTTTTCTATGAATAATTTATAACCGAGCACATTCCTTGAAAAAAAATGTATTTTGCTGGCTGCCAGAATTTTAGACTAAAATCATCCTATAATGAGAAATGGCAGTTAGACTTTTTGTAGTAAAGTAAAATTTGTAACACTTTTAGTCCCATATTTTATATACTTGTGCAAAACAAAGGTTTGAAACACAAGTCAAGATGTTGACAATTCATCAAATTTTACTTCATCCTCAAGGTTGGCCATTAGCATTGCTCTTGAGTACATTTTAAAACATTTTAACTTTAAATGTTTAGTCTAAAAAATATTAACTGCAAGTTTGTTCAGTACCTAACAAAAAAAAAACTATTTGTCTTCATACCACCTTCGCTGGTGACACAGGGATATGTGGAATTAAATTTGGCTCATGTAGGCTTAAAAAGGACAAAAAGATAAATACTTCAGTTAGTGTATGCAGTCTCATGGCCATCAGACAATAATTGTCCTCTTTAAAAGAAAAAAATAAAAACTGTGCACTGAAAGAGTTTCAATAAGAATATTTGAAAAAGCAGAAATGAAAAGGGAAGATTAGATTCAAGAGAAAGCAATGCTCGTTCATCAATCTTATCCAGGTACACTGATCAAAACTAAAAGGTTGAGTAATTGTTTTCACTTTCAAACAGAAATCAAATGCTCATGACAAATTGTTTATTTTTTGCCAATAAAGAACAGAGGTTTATAACGCTGCAATCTCCTCATCACTGTTCTCACCAGTCAGTTTCCAAAAACAGCATTATTTAACAATTTTACTTTCATTTCTACCTTTTCTACTCCTTTTTGTACTAAAGTAGAGATAATAAGTCTCATAGCTATGAGTCAGTAAAAGGTTCTTCTTAAATATGTTAAAGAAAAATTGTCAGCTTTAGATCTACCAAATGTGTTGCCATGGAAATAATGGCAACAAGGTTACGTCTATTTTAGAGAAATTTGGGCTTCGCAGCTTATTCAATGTGAAAGTTTTCTGCTCGGAAGTCTCAAAATGTCCATTTTTAATACAACAAATGCTGCAAAAACTAGTACAAGATCCTCTGAGAGGAAGAAGTCAAACCAAACATAGCAGGAAGAACCTGTCCATCACAGAGCTGATGGACGATAAATGATCTCACCTGGAAATGACAGGCATCAAGCTTTCCCACCATTGTCCCATCAGGATGGTACAGCAAAGTGTGACAGATGGTATAACCCTCCACCAACAGTTGGCTGACTGTGTAGTGCACATTATGCTCGAGGATCCTTATGACCCCATCAGTCTAGGCTCTAAAAAGGTCTGAGCATATGGCCGGTGAAGCCATAAAGCAATCCCCCCTGTACCCATGGACCCCCAAATCATAATGGATTATTTTATTGCTGTTGTAAGGTGGCAGATTTCATCACTGTTTCATGCTACAATTAAAACTGCAAATTTTAATTAAAAAGCTCATTCTTACAGGTTAAATGTATAATCAGTTTAATCCTTGTGTGGCTTAATTTCTTTTAAGCAAAATTTGTTCTTGCATTTAAGTTTATTACAGATGATAAGATGTGATAAAATACCTGTCAAATCTGATGACCTCATGTAAATTGAGCCTCTATTTGCATTTATTAGGAGGTAGCTGAATGATCAATGGGAAACCAGATAATAGATCCAATTAACTCATCAATTGAATTTTAAATAGCAGGTGGTAAGACTCTTGGATATAGGCTACATTTGCAGGAGCAGTTTATTGCAGTTAAATTGTGTTATATGCACTTAGCAGGCAGCCTAACTCTGGGTTTTCCTCATGTATAAAAATGAGGCCTTCTTCTTCCCAATTCCAAAGAACCACTAGCAACGGCATTTACAGTCCTTGAAGTATTTATTTCTCACAAAGCTTTGAGGGGACATTTTTGCTCCAGGCTGAGCTGACGGCAAAACGGCAAATAAAAAGGAATTAAATGAATCAATTATACAGAAACAACAGTTTTAAAAAGTCCAACCTACTAACTTTGCAATTCAGGTTAAGGATGCCTAGGGGAAAAAAAAAAAGATTTTAGTACTATTTACAGTCTTTAAGAACATGTATTCAGAGCAGTGTTGTCCGTTCAGAAGTAGAGCAGAAAGAGCCTGCAGGAGAAGAAGATAATCAGAAGCCTTAAATGTTCTGATGTTTTTTTTTCCTTACTTTTCTTACATGTTCTGCAATGTATATATCCTGAACTGCAGCTTTCATTATGTTCTTGACAGTTATGGTTTACAAATGTAAATAGGAAACAAGTCTTTCAGTGAAAAGTGTGAATTCTTGTCTTGCAGCCTAAATTGTTGCAGCTTTCACACACAACAACGAATCCTGAAAGATTATTGCCACAGAGATGTAACTTTGTTGTTGATCCAATGGAGAAGTAGTTATCAGAGAGGATCACTTGCTTCTGTGACAAAACCTAAAAAAGGTAATTGAACTAACTTATCTGTACATTCTTTAGGCTCCTAATACTCATGAGTTGCATCTGTGGACTTTGTGATTTGGTCATGGACAATATAGCATAAAAAAGTGATGATTTTAAAATAGCTCAAGTGTAATTTCACTTCCATCACGTTTGCTTATCTGATTTGCATTTACTTCAGGCTCAAACAGGGCCCCCTTAGGAAGTAAAGATTCCGTTTCATCTCATTTTCCAAGCAGCACATTCTTGATTCTGGTCCTCGATTCCTCCTCTTGCATCTTAGTTCCTCCCACCAGAGATGCAAACAGGAGAGACGAGGACAGAAACCAGGAGGGGGAGAAGGCGTGACAGGAATTTATCAAACTCAGATGTTTTCAGCTCAGAGACATCTTTTTAATCCAACGGCAATTAAATATGACAGGTGACACAAGCGCATCATCAAACTGTTGTTTTGTTGTGGCGTGCATCTGTTTGAGCTAAGATCTATTTCCAGGTAAGTGGCAGAAGGACGAAGAAGAGAGGAGTTGAGGAAGGACCAATTAACCAAATGAGATGAGCCTGAAGACTGCAGGACAAAAAGGAACTTTAGAGGTGAGGAAGAAGCAACAGTAAAGCTCCACGGAATAATGATGTAATTAAGGCTGTGGAAGGTGCAAACATTGCATAGCCATCTAGGGATGTAATGTTGGCACAAGTTATAAATTGGACTATGATCTGTAACATGTAAATAAGATGTGTGGAATATCTAAGATGTAGCATGCATATATACATAAATTGGAATATTATCTTGGTTAAAATAAAGTAAATAATGTGAATATAACTGTGCATACTAAATCTACAAATCTAAATAAAGAATCAGATTAAGATAAAATGGCATTTGTTCCCCTAATTTGTTGTGTTTATTAGTAAATATTTCTAACCTTACTTCCTGCCACAGCCCAGACTTAATGAGACTGTTAATCTCTTAATCAGACATTGTCCTGTCTAACATGGCCCCAGAGTATCACTTTAGGCCTCTTAGAACCAATCCAATCAGCACTAATTGTTTTCAGCTGGCTTTAAAATGACCAAAAGCAGCAATTAAAATGCCAAAATAATCCAGATTTGTTTTCACACACCTGTACTTTTTCACTTTATTCTTCCAGTCGCTGAAAATATGAGCATTCTGGAAAACAAATCATTTCGAAGCTACTCTGCTTCATTTTAAATCAGATTTTATGTGAATAATTTCATGTTATTACTGACTTTATATATAAATAAATTAATGAAATTATCTTTATTAAAAGTACATTTAAAATAATGCAAAATGGGACATGTTTAAATTATCTGCACTGTCTTTAGTCAGTTGTCCTGATGCATTCAGAATAATTAAATATTTTTTGTACTCAGTGCATAATTAAGAAAAAGTATCCCTTGCTAGGGGATATTTTACAAGTATAAGGTCTCTTATAACAATGAGAGTGTGGAGAAACATTTTGTATTTAATTTAGTTGATAGATCAACAAACAATGCAAACATTTTGTTCTAAAATATTTCTTGACAAAATAAAACAAAGAAACCATGGCGCCATGAACATCCAGCTCACATAATTGTGCTGAACCATTAGTTTGTTGTAATTATTCACAGAAATTAATTTAAGTTGCTTTCTGGGCCAAATCATTTCTTTGCTTTAGCCTCCAAAAGACCTGCTAACCGTAAAAACAAAATCTATTTACAAGAAAAGGGCACGTCACATGGTGATCTTTGCTTTATTTCTTTTCACCCTCACTGCCTCATATAAACTAGGACTGTCATCACATTCAGGTCCAATCATGAAGTAATATTTAATAAAACCACCAACTTCATTTAGTCTGTAATCCAGACTATTTCATATGAAAAAGGTATTGTGTGTCTGCATTGTTTTAGTGAAGAAATCAAGTTGATTTTGGTCCCTAGAATCATTGTATGTTTTTTTTTTTTTGTACTATTCAACTTTAATACAATAATGTTGCAAACGTAGCTCAGACTATTCATCAAAAAACAACACTGCCTTGTCTTCCGGGGTTAGGATGGCTCTTTATCGGTCCAATTTTTGGAAAGGCAGACTTCATTTTTAAAATGCCAAAAATATTGTCAGATGAATATCACCTCAGAAGAAAACCCACTTAAACTCACCTACATGACATCTGTCTCTCATAAAAAGCTTGGAAACACTCCAGACTGCATATGGGAGAGAACAGCTCTGCAGACAAGCTGGCTCTTTCTATTTCCCACGATGAGTGTCCTTTGAAAATTCAGCACCATATGGGACTGGTGGCTTCATTTTGAGCCTCTTACTTAGAGATCTTTTTTTAACTTAACAAAGCAAAGGGTGGAAAGAAGCTTAGTTATCTTACCGTGTTTTTATTACAGAAATTGAAAAATAAATATGTGTGATGACTTATCAAGATTTCCCCATCATAGCTAAGAGGCTGCACTTCAAAAGCCTTTTCAGAAAACTCTGCAATCATCTATGAGCATCAGCAGTGGAAGGAAAAAATATCATTCACTATCAGTCCCTAAGCTTTTGCAAAATCAGCCGCAGAGATTCCACAAGTAAAAAAAGGGAAAGACAGAGAAAACTTGCTATCTGGGCTGCATTTTTATACAATAAGAAAACTAAGTTAAAATGCTCTGCTATTTAGGCACTAACTATTTTAAAAGTTGTATATAAAAACACAAATGTTAAATGACTTTCTTTGGAATTTCAAAATCTGTTCAGGCTTCAGTTTTGTCCACACAGGTCATTTAAATGAGAGACAGAGATGTGAAAATTGATATTCTTATTGAAACTTCGAAAAAATGTACATTATGTGTCAAATTTTGACTTTTTCGATTATTCATTCAGCTGGTGTTATACAAAAGGTTCTCTGTATGAAAACCATTTGTATTCATACAAAATATAGAAGACAAAATAAATTTAATGAAAGATTTAAATAATGTAAGAAAAGTTGGACATGAGGCGAGAAAGTCATCTTTTGAAGACATTAATCACAATTATATAAAGTTATGATGCAATTATCTAAAATTTGCCTCTTATCAACTTAACAATCGTTCAGGTTTTTGATCTTTTGTAAAAAAAAATATTGTTTAACATTTTGAAGTAGTTTTTTCTTAATGAAACACAACTGAACAGATGGAAACATTTTCCTTTTATCTACCAATGTCACAGATTCAAACCAATCAACTGTACAAATAAACAAAAGAAGATTTTTTTTTTAGATGTTCATTTTTATGTCCATTAGTGCAGTGCCACTCAAACATTCATTAGTCATATTTCTACAATCAAAATAAACACACAGTAGTTATGACTGCAAGCATTGCTAAAATGATCTTAAGGACATAATGTTTATGTTTAAGCGTAAGTCTGCCAACAGTCTCAAACTGTGCAAGATCTTACAACTGGGAGAGGCATGTTTATTATGCTGCCTCACACTGTTGAAGCGTCACATCTGTAGAATAACCACTGAAACCACCCAACTATCCATCAACAGTGACAAGTTGTTGAGGGTAGAAACTGCTGTGCTTTTCAGTTTCATACAAGGCACACTTTTTCCCTAACATAAAACAAAACTACCTTTTATTTCAGAACACTTGTGGCTTTACTGAAGGTGTGTTAGACCTTTGGGTTTCTGGTTTTGGCAACATGAGAAAATAAGGACTTCAACAGCTAAATCTAGAGCAGTGATTCTCAATCCTGGTCCTTGTTGTTTCTCTGCTTTGACACCTGATATGAATGACTGAGTGCTTAACAGACTTCTGCAGAACTTGAAGACCTGCTGGAGAGCAGGGAAACAATGAAAACATGCAGGATAGTGGCCCTCCAGGACCAGGGTTGGGAACCACTGATCTAAAGAGCGGCAATTCTCCAGTTTTCACTGCTAATTCAAAATGGGTGATTGTTGGTCGAATTATTTCTTTATCTCTGTAGTGCTAACACAAGCAGCTAATTGTAATTGAGAGCTGAGGTTTTGTAATTAGTTGCTTAGTCTTAGATAGTAAAAGAGCAAATATACAAAAATAAAAATCTAATTATCTCATATTATAAATGAGTATGTTTTATATTGTGGTAATGTCAGAATTTGGATATTTTGAGTTATTTTTTGATCTTCTGTGTTTGATTTGCATGTTTTTTGTTCCCTTGTGTTTTAAGTTTGTTCCTTTTGTTTCTTTAATATGTTCTTTCATAGTCCATGTGCTCTCTTTGTGCCACTGTTCACTCTTCTTCTTGGGGAGTTTATTAGCGGTTGACAAAAAACTGAAGGTGTGCATTACGGCCACCAACTAGTTTGGAGTGTACACTGTTCACTCTCCCTCAGGTCATCTCCTCAGTAGTTTTCCAGTCAGCCTGACACGCCCACTTCACCTGTTCCCCATTACCTGTCACTCCAGCTGCAGTCAATCTCCCACTCACCCTCAGCTTTTATATTCAGTCACTTCCATGTCATTCTGGCTGGTTAATTGTTCGTCTCCCAAGTTTTACTCCTTGTGGCTCCTCACGATCCTCCGTATTTTGTTTGACGTTGTTTTGCTGCCACATCAGCCTTTTGTTTAACTAAGCCACTTTTTGTTTTATGGCATGAATCTGCATTCTGATTTCCTTTCCATACAACCTGATAGTTTAGTAGTTTACATCAAACATTTTGACAGAAGTAGAGAGCTATTTAGTAACACTGAGCATTTTGGAGAGGTTGTAAGGTTTTATGAACTTTAAAGCAAAACGTACAGCTCTTTTTGGATTGCATGTTTATCTGATTTTAGATTTAACTAAAGAATAGTATTGTGTGGGGATGTACAGCCAAACATTTGCTTTCCCACTGAAATTCCATGTAAGCAGGATGCAAATCCAGTTCACTCTGTTTATTTAAAGAAAAAAAATGTGTGCTCAAGTCTCAACTGTGGTGTTTGCAGTCGAAAATAATTTCAAAAAATCCTCTTATTTCACATATTTAAACTATCAGGGCCACTTTTTTTTAGATAACTACTAATAACCATCTCATCAGCCAAGAGGGAAAAACCACTTGGCATTCATGCAATTATGAAGGATTTTGTGTTAAATATATTTCTCCACACATCTCACTTTTCAGCAGCACAAATCTATCAGGAAAAAAATTTTGGAAACACTTGAAAATTACTCTTTGCATTCATTTAGCATCTAAAAGAGTATGTTTTACTGTCCTCAAATGCAATCAGACTGATGACAGACTCAAGTCCATGTTTGCAGCACTTCATTGCTTGTTAGTGTAATCAGAGTAGATGCAAACTGACTGAATTTAGCTGCAGGTAACATTAAGAAATGCTGCTTCATGTAGTTGTGTGCTTGTGAGCTGGTGATACAAAATGTTTGAAAACGGTTGCATGTAATATTAGATTTGACAATGATTATTGTCAAAATGGCAGAATTTTTTTTTTTTTTAATGTAAACAACAGATATATCATTACCTCCACTTTAATCTTTTCATAAAACCTTCAGGAAATACTTAGATGTTCTTCTATCTTATCTGAAATGACTGCCAAAGTCAAGTGATCTTAAAAAACACAAAAATTGGTTATAATTCAATCAGTTTCATAGCTATTGTGCAAAGGTTTAATGTGATTGTAGCTTTAAGTCATTCACAACAACTCCAAATGTGACTCTTTGTGCAAAATCTTTGCTTAAAAATTTAGCATGATTACTTTCTGAAAGTAATAATGTGATGTATATCTACAACTGGTGAACATTTGAAGTCAACCAAGTTAAAGAAGGCTGCCACAGCTAATCCATATCAGCCAAAACAACAGCTATAATTTTGTCAGTTTTACAAATATACTGAGTTAAAATTAAATGTGGTAGCTGAGAGTGAATCATAATTCATACTGCTACAACTTAGTTATTTCTCAACATGTCTACATTGTTTGCAACTCTGTAATGCATCCTGTGTTGAAAGAATAGGGGGAAATAAATAAAGCTTGTGACAAAAATCACAGTGGATACTTTTATGGCTTGCAAAATGGTATTTTTTGCACCATAGTATATGCTATATAAGTTGCTTTACTCTGAGCAGGGGAGCAGTTTGAGTTAAAATGTCCTAAAAAATTACACACCCCAATGGCGACCCATAAAGTAAAACAGAAAGCGTGTAATTTGTGTAAAGAAGAGTCAGCATAACACTGAACCCTCAAGGTAATGTCTTGTATTGAATAGAAAATAATCCTGAAATGCTCTGTGAAGAAAACATGGGTGAATGTTTAGCTATGTAATGCTTCATCACACAGATGCACTAACCAATGATGACTGATGCAATACTGTAGCATTTTGGTTTAGTTTGCAACACTGAGGTGCTGTAAGTGTTGGAAATAATAGGAAAAAAAACCAATGAGTAAAGCTTGTGACAAAAATCATACTAGATACTTTTATTGCTTGGAAACATAACAAATAGGAAAAAGTGATCCTACACATAAACACATGCACATTGAAACTCCTTCAGGGTCTTACTGACTGCATCTTTCTTGGATGAAAAACAATTATCATACCATTCTAGGGGGAAAAAAAAGTATCCAGCCAATTACTGCATACCCTGACACAAACAAGATAGCTACTGAAAAATGCTAATTCTTTACAATGTGCATTCCATTACAGGAGAAGTGACAGCTCTTTAATATTATGATAACAGTGGGGGTGAAAAAAGCCTTTCATTCAACAAACTGAGCAGCACCAGCAGCTGTAGAGAAAGCAATTTGCATGCTGAATTTTTCTGTGAAATGCCTGCAGTGTTTTTAATCACTCAGCATTAACAAATCTTTTAATTACCATTTGTCAACAACAGTGTTCAGAATCATTTCTGCTGCCTAATACTGTGGGCTTCGATGATGGAGTGACTTAGGTGTTCAATCACGTCTCTCTTACTTCTTTTAAAGGTAGTGAAGAGGCACCCACATAATAAAAGATTCTCTATGAAAAAAGAAGAGATTTTTGAAAAGAGAAAATGACGGGAGGTGATGAAACATTTTCAAGAAATAGAAATGGAATAGAAGTTTGTTCCATTTGAATAATAAATTAGTTTGTTTAGAAAATCTTGTGCAAGGAGTTTGGCACAATACATATACAGAGCTTTAATAAACTTGCACCTTTTATCCACAACCAAACAGTGGTTTTACTCAAAAAAAGAGATTTTAGAAATAATTTCAAAAGAGAAAAAAGTATTAAAACTTTTTAGTGTATGGACTTCAGGGAACAATGGCAGGCATGCTAATTTGTGTTTTGTGCATTGAAACCAGCACAGTAAAGGTGCTTCTTTATAGTTCTGACTGTTTCTGACCATTTTGATATTACATTTCAGCCAGCCGCCAGAAGGCTTTAATCATAGGGATGAAACAGTAAAAGTTTAAACAAATATAACTAATATTGTTTTGGTTTTAAACTCGCCTTTAAAAATTGATCTCATGTTTAAAAATGCTAGTATTTTGATCTGTCTCCTTAAAGCCGTCACCACCTACTTAACTGGCACAGTTATTTTTGCATTCATTAGAATTTCTGTGTTCTCGCCTGGATGGAAAAGCATTTAGCTGTTTGCCAATGAAACAATGTGAGGATGAGAAAGGGAAAAGAAAACATTTAATTACAATGAAATATGGTGGCATATAAACTGTTTGATAAGGAAATAAATAAGGACAGAGGTGTATAGCACAATGTTTTTTCAAGACAAATTACATGATTTATCTCAACTAATCTTTGCTTTGCTTCAGAACAACAAAACATGGATGATCACTTTATTCTGTGCACTCAAACACATCACACAGCTCATGATATGTCTTTTTACTTTTATGTTAGCTTCCTGTAAACAAAAAAAATAGAACAGTGTAAAGGCCAGAAATGAAATGAAAAAAACGTTGTCCCGCTTTCCTTTCTGTTCTGACAAATAGAAATAAAAAGGTAAGCGCATGAATAAATAATCAAATGCTCTCTCACCCGTTAGGGGGGACATCTCATATAATACAGCGCCACTCAAGCATTCATAGGGCTGGAAAAAGAGAGCAATTTAGCTCAGGGCTGAGATAAGACAGGCTGAACAGTGCCTTCAAAACACTGTTAATCATCACAAGGAATTCACAATTGCCTCTCTCTCACCAACACTGACACAGCTCCTCTTACTTTTGGAGTCAAAGGCAGAGGAGAGTTTCAAAGCTGCCTTGGATTTGTGAAGTTTCGGGAGGGCACAGAAAAGAGAGCAACTCTGATTAAGCAACAATTTTCTTTCACCAGAAACAGATGTTTGAAAGGGATGCTCTCTCTTATGAAATGACGGTTAGTCTAATGGCAGGATATTATTTAGAGTAATACTCATTTATTTATTTTCACATGCAAATTTAGTCATTGAGATAATAATACTAGCACTGAGGGGTTCTGAAAGAGGCTTTATAAATTTGGTTCAGAGCAAAATGTTTAAACATTTATCTCCATTTTGTGGTTTTGAATTTTCTACCAGGGAAAATCTTGATTTCTTTGACTGATTGTGTTGTACAAGTGTTTGGAGTTTTGCAGCCTAAAAATGGGTCTTTCTTGTTTCCTTTTTAAAATGTTGATGACAGCAGAGCTGCCTAACACATCAGAGAAATTTATCAGAAGGATAATAATTCCAAAAGCTGAGGGACGATTCCCAAACATCTTGAATTGTTTCAACAGTTTGTGATGTTATCATGTTTTACAGTCTCAGAGTGCTTCAAACCCAAATAAAAGTCTTTAAAGTCTGGCACAGATTGTGCAAATTCTAAACAAAAGCCGGAGGCAGACCTGTAGCTGTCTGGATTGGTGGTTTTAACCAACATCAAACACCACACACAGAACAAGGTAGGCATCTGTTGGTGAATTAGATTTGGAGAGCAACATGAGTGGAAGAAGAGCACGGAAAGTAGGAATAGTCTTTTCAAAAACTTTCATTGACAAGCAAGTCTTTCTGTCTTTCCTCTGACAAAAAAGTTTTTGACAGATAAAAAAGAATACTTGCTTCACAACAGATGTAAGCTTTTATCATCCTTTTAGGCTGATCGCTTATGAGGGAATTAAATAGAGTAAAATGTGTTTTTCAACATTTCTGAGGTGAAATCTCCCGCAGAAAAATGACCTAAAGCTCAGATGTTATTTGATGCTGCAGTACTCGTTGACTCATCACTAATAAAAACAGTTTGGTATCTGTTTTCAAATGGTGTACGGCTCAACCCAAATGTCAATAGTATCACTGTTGCTGATCAATACTGGCATGATGGAAATCCATTCTTCAGTCATGGTTGTCTCTCATCAGATATTTTTTAGTCAGAAAACTAAATCTGATACCTTACTGTCTCACACAATCTCAGTTTGATTTATTAAAGGCTTCAGATCCAAATGCAAAGGGAAGAAAAGATGAGCATAAGTGAGCCCAAACGCCCCCCACCCCCAGCCCTCCCTTTTGAAAACTGACAGGCACATTTCAATCCTGTGAGCGAGAGAAGCTTGTTGATCGACTGGCAGGAGATTCTGGCACTCGATCAGGACCCACCATTCAAATATTTCGCATATAGAGGGAACTGCTGCTTCCCACCAAAGCCCACGACACATCTGCTGAGGACACACTCCTGACTAAGTGAACTGGAAGCAGCTCCCTGATCTGACTAAGTGCCAGTAAGAGCCTGTCAGAGAGGGTTTAAAAGAGTAGTTTCCACTGTTTATGAGTGACTTACCACAATTCTGAGACTGCGGTGTTGCTTCATTGTCCCTTTATTAGAGTAAGGTTAATGTTTTGTATGATATCCAAGAGTAGAGAGTGTGAAATTATACTATTTTATTGCAAGAAAAAATTCTTTACCGTTTCTGTGAGTTACTATCTACACATTTACTGATGTAATATAGTTTATCATCCTGAAGGCCTTAACTGGCAGAGAGGCAGGTTTGCAGCTACTGTACGTTAAATATCACAACTCTGCATGAGTACTGCCATTAGTCATTGATTAGGTATTGAGCTATGTTGGTTTTATGACAGTTCAAACTCAAAAAAAACGTGCAATGCTTTGTACAAAAACTCCAAATACAGAAAATAAAACAAAATTTACTTAGTCTGTTATTACTTATCAAAATCCATGCTATTACCAAAATACATTTTAAAAAGGATGCTATTTGGTGGTGCTATTTTTTAGATGATAAAATCATTATTGTTCCTTCTCAGTACTTGAAAACAATTGAGAAAAAAAATGAATAAATGTGTAACAAAGTCATGGTCTTTGTTGTTTTAACTTTTTATTAGGAACTTTTGGCAAAACACATTTTATTTTAGGCATTTGTATACACCTACACCTAGGTGAATATAAAGATGAATTCATGATGAATAAATGATAAAAGCCAGATCAACTAGCTGTCTTTAAAGTATTCATATTATCTTTAATTACTGTTGTTCACCTGACATTTTTAAACTCATATTCCATTCCAAGTTTTGTGTTTTTAAAGTCTTTTAATGCAACAGAACCTTTGGTAAGCTATAAATGAGAGGTAATAGCTAAGAAATAAATTAGTCTGCTGATGCTCAATATTATTGTTTTCCACAAATGAAATGGGAGCTCCAAGATTCTTCATGTTTGTTCCTTGAAATCAGAATCGCAGGGAATAAGGAAGAAAATGAGGATGAATAAGAGCATATTTCAGACCAAAAAGTAAACAGAATGAGGCAGTTTCAAGAGTTGAAGCAAGTTGGAAGAGCAGAGAAGAAGTTGACGATATTAGACAGAAGTAAAAGAAGATACCAGTACAAACTGAGTTGGGAGAAACTACTAGAAAAAAATAGAAAGAAGCATCTTTAGAGCAATCTCAGGGAGAGAGAGTTTTGATGAAGGGAGCAATCAGTCAGAAGCTACATTCAGCGTGAGCATCACAACATGTCAACCGATGATCTGAAACGTTTCTGTCAAACTACACTTGAGTTGTCAGCAACACGGTGAAGCTCACATTTCTTTGGCAAGATGTGATCAGATCAAAAAGAAAGGACGTAAAAAGTGTTCTTTTGAACAGAACACATCAACATAAGTTGGAGGAAGACATATGAAGGAATGATTTTGTACTTTTAAAATGAGCATGCACGATGATGGTTTTAGCGAGGCACATTTTAGCACTAAATGGCCACTTGGTACGTAAATCTTTAAAAAATTTTAAGTTTCTATTTTTGTTTTCACTTGTCACTGGTTTAATTTCCCTGTTGAGTCCATTTGCACATTCTCCCAGGCCCTTTTAAGCAAGGCTTTGTATTATTTTTAATTTACCTTGAGCTAAAACAATGGTGGTAAATAAAGAATCCTTCAGTTGCGTTTGCTTAATAATCAGTGGTAATTCTTTCAGTCAGACTTAAAAATCCACTTTAAGTTGACTTATGTTCAAACCTTTGATACAAAGAAGACAAATAGGTTAAAAAAGACAAGAAATATTGAATATTTGTGTAATTATCTTTAAAGCACAGAGGTTATTTTATGGTAACTTCATCCTTTGAGCAGTTTGAAATCATTGTGTAGAGTACTTTTTAGTTTTTGGTGAAATAAAGTTGTCTGGTGCACTTGAGTCATGTTTCCTTTTTCTAATAATGCCTCTGCCTTTGTGAATCACTCTGTTCATGATCAAAAAGCAGCACTTTCTCTGCATGGATACAAGGATATTTGAACACTATATAGAACATTCCACAAATGGGGTACCCGTATCTTAGTACCTTCATTGGAGACCTAGAAGAATTGCATTAGGACTTTTTGCATTTTAGAGTTTATTTATTTAATTTAATGTTTGCCACAAAAGGCAAAAGCAGAGCAATTATGTTTGCTTGTGTTTGTACTATGGCCAAAATATCCGTTGAATCACTGGTTAAATTTCATAAATTTGTATTTATGGATAAATTTATGAAACCTTCATAAAAATAATTTTGGGGTTGACATTTACAAGTAACTGTTGGAGTTCCCTGATTCAAGATGGCTGTCACAGCAAAGCAATCTTGGCAAACATACATTTGGCTATAACACAGCTAATTCTACAGATACTGAGCTAAAATTTGGTGTGGTAGTAGCTGAGCATAGTCCCCAACACATATTTGGAGCACAACACATTGCGCATCTTGTCTTAAAAATCTTGTCATTAAATTTTGGAGTCAACTCTGTTTGTCTGTTAGCAAATTATCTCATGAACCACTGAACAGATTTTATTGAAACTTTCAAAAAGAAATCCCTGGATGTACATCTGGAACTGATTAACCTTTGGATTCAGTCCAGGTCAACATGGCTAAACAGCTAAGCAACATTAGCCAACACAAAAATGGCTATAACTTAGTCAGTTTTATCGATACTGGTGAGGTCGTAGCTGACAGTCCCTTACAACACGTAAGCCAAGTGCTAACAGATCATTCAAGATATCGCATGAGATTGTGCATAATTTTATTTCCAGGATTTGACCAAAACAGACCAAAAGCCTGTCATGTGTAATCTTTTAAATTTATAGTGTTTAGGGGAGAACATACCATCTCTGTTTCAGCTTCCTTAAATGTTTTCTCTTGATGCTACTTTTCGCAACAGAAACACATCCTAAGTCTTTAGCTGCTATAGTAACTGTGCAGGTGCTAAACTGTTCAACAAAACATTTAGGTACCAAGTTATATTTGCTTATCTCTGTGACTATATGTTTCACCTGCAACAGAGTCACTTTTTCCAGACGAAGCATCTCAGGAGAGAACTGGGAAGTGCCGTTTTCTGTGAAAGTGAGAGTGGCTTTCGCTCCCCAGAGTCTCCCCACTGAAACCTTTTCTCTTTCTCTTATCATACATCCCCATCCTCAGACATCCGACACAGCCACAGCTCAGGAGCAGTTTTATTTCCCACCAGCATCCCGCTAGTAAAGAGCATGTTTATGTGTTTGTGTGTGAAGAAGAGATAAAAGAGAAGGTGAGAAATAACAAGTTTAGTGGTGCGGACCTCTAACGGCTTTAGCTTTTTATTTTTGGGGTAGAGTTGGGAGAGCCAGGAGTGTGTCGGTGTAAATAACAAAGTGGGGGAGTGCCTGTGGGTGCAGGGTTGGTGGGTCGGCGAGCAACTTCAAGAAAACTGAGTGTACAACAGTTTGTGGTTCCACTTCCTGTGCCTTAGCACATAATAGTTAATGTGACTGTTTGCTGAGTAGCTGTCAGGGACTGTGGCATTTAAATTTAGCTTGAGTTCAGCGTGTAGGGACAATATTTTTTTTGGTATAAAGCCACTAGATGTGTCTACCAAAACTCACCCATTCTGTCAGTCACTATTAGCCCCAAAGAACAGTAGGAAATAAATACCTCATTGCTTTCTGAAACCACAGGAAGAGAAAACAGCAACGAGTCTCCTCTTACTCACAGAAAGAAAATGAAAGAAAAAAAGATAGCGGGTATGAGAGAGAGGGAGGGGAGAGGGAAATCCATTTTAATTAGCAATTACTTTACCTTGCTGTTTGTTTTAACCCTCTTCTCTTTCTTCGGCATGCAGCCTGCCTTAAGAATGTTGTTCACAAAGCACCAGGGAAGAGGGAAAGGATTTAAACTTTGTTTTTCTTAAGCAAAGTTGACAGAGACATATCGGGTCCTTCTCCTCCCAGTATGCAAGGCACTCTCTGCTGTCACTGCCAGCTAAACTGCACCAATTAAGTTTGATCCCTCTCTTTATCTACTTGTTTGTGTTAGACAGAAAAAAAATGAAGGTTCCTAATGAACCACAGAGTGACAAAGACAGCTTCTAGTCCACACTTGGGCATAAGATTGGAGTAAGAATGTAAATAGTACAGTTCAAGCATGTGTGGAAACTTGATGTTTAAAGTTATATATCAGCGTAGAAGAAGGCAGAACATGAGTCAGCACTCCTACATCAAAGGGTAAACAAACATAACTTGTTCTGTGTAGGAAGTGAGAGTCAGGCTCCTGAAGAAGAACAACTCCGCCACTTCAAGATGCTAATACTCAAAGAAAGAACGCCCTGGAGACCTTGTCTATGCAGTTAATTTAAAGAGTATTTGTGAATCAGTGAATGATGCAAGAAACTCATCCTAATTTGCTCATTCCTTATTAGGAAAGCAGGGTGTTTTCATATTTTTTTAATCTGCTAAAACTATTTTAAGAAATAAACACTATTTCTCAAGCATTTCAGTTAGCAGCATCAAAACATGGGCAGCACAAAATAATTTTCAAAAGTTGTTTAACACAGGCTTTAAAATAGGCCTTTTTTCTAACAAGAACACATCTGCAGTTGTGCATTCCGTTCCAGTCCACAATGTTGACATCTATCAGTAAGAGCAACAACTGTAGACTTGCAAAGTTGCCATCAACATGCACGGACTGTAAAAGTGAACATGTTGGGGTTTGATTTAAGCTCAGCTGCAGACAAAGCAGGGCAGAGATTTAGTGAACCAAGCACCTGGTAAGTTGGATTAGTGGAGCTGTGGTACATTTTTAATCATTCTCCCTGTGTGTACATGCAGTGAAGGGCTGAGGCCCTGGTCTGTAAAACCACAGCCTTCCAGAGGACATCTAACAAGCACACCAGGTGCCAGACGGCACAAACTTATTGTACACCACTTCTTACATGTGTCTCTCACTGGCTGGGCATAATTGGAACCACACTGTCTGTGTATGTACAGGACTGAAAGGTGCAGGGTTAATATTGTGTTGTTTCTGAGCGCTGGGAGAAAACCAAAAAATAGGTTCAATTATCTTTTTTAAACTTTGACATCTATCTTACTTGGTCTGATTGACACAATTGATTAATTAGGTTCTACTTTTTCCTTTAATGAGCTAAGACATTCAGTATCTGATAGTAGTTGTTTCCATGTGTGCTCACTGTATGACAAGGACTAATATTTAAGAGTGTCAAATTCAATTTTGCTTAGAACTGAAAACAACAATAGTCCTAGTTTTCGTGTCACCGTTCTAAATGTATACTGTATGGTATTTGACCACATTAATTTTCAGCAGTAGGCCAAGTGGGAAATAACCTGCTAACTTTGGAGGTGTTACTACAATGCTGAACCCAGCTATACTGCACCACAATTGACACATTTTTCCTTTAGGAACAGTTGAATTGGAAGTCACAGTGCTACAGTGTGGAAATATGAAAAAAGTAGAGCTAGAGATGAAGTGTGTCCCCTATATACTATGCTGGTCATGATGAAAACTCCTTGTCAGGTTTTGTTATGAAGCCTGTGCAATATGATGTGAAGAGCTCATAATGACAACCATTTGTTTTCATTACTTCTCCCAGCGTCACCCAGCACTCTGGGCCAACTTATCACCAAACCTCGGTGGTGAGGAAGTGAAAGGGCAGTCAAGGAGAGCAGAGCAAGAAGCAACAGTGTGAAAGCCTATATCGAGTTTAAAAGCTTAAAAGAAAAGAAAAGCTTGATCATAATATTGCAATGAAGTACGCATAAATCTAAAAGGGCATTTATTTAATCAATAATCTGGAACTTTCAGGGTTGAAAAATAACACAGATGTAATAGAAACTGCAGCTTCTGAGATGGTAGGCTGGCCCCGAACGTTAGACAAACTCAGGGAGCCTAAGTTTTAAAGCATAACTTTTCTGTGAAATGAGACTTTATTGTAAAAACTTGTTAGTTTCTATAGCTACAGTTTTCTTTGAATGCTGGAGCCAACACCCACAGAAGGTGTGTATTCTACAGACATATACATGCTCATTTCACAATACATGCCACCTAAACATTTTACTTGGAAATTAAGGGGTAAATTGCACAATAATCACATAATTCTTGCATGCATGCATCTTATCATCAACACAGGTACAACAAGGCTCCTTTTTAATATGAGGCAACAGTAGTAGTAGTAGCAACAGTAGTGACCTCTGGATTACAATGCCACCTCACTATGTAATATGTTGTATTGATTATAGTTAAATCTGTTTTTACTTTGTAGTCAGAGCAGAGCCACTTTTCACTCAAAGTGTAATGTTTATCACCAATCTATGATCTTTGTCTTTGCTGCAATGCATTCATCACATGCATACAACTGTCAGCATTTTTTTTCTTTCAAACAAACAAAATATTTTCCTGGTTTTAAAAAAGACAGCGGTATATAGAGGCATTAGGTAGTAAAGTGAGACATAGTCATGCACACATGCATGCACCAGCAAGAACAAAAGAAAACAAAACATTTGCGCACACGGTGGTAAAATACAGTTGACCACGCTGTTATTAGGCTGCACTCTCTCAGGTGCTGGGAGTCCCAGGGGCGATCGTTATTGCACAGATAACCTCAGCAGGCTCCCCCTTCGCTGATGTGACACCAGGTAGGATTATCGCTCCTCTGACTGTAACTGTATAATAGCCTTTGCAGGTTTATCTGAGCAGATTACATCCACTGGAGCAAGGAAGGCTGAATGTGACTCCCCTGTTGATTTCAGTCATGGAGATGCTTTGATTATGAAAGTCACTTTCTTAACAAAGACTTGCCTGTATGGAAAAGTAAAAAAGGGCTGAGGGCATGAAATGAGTCTGGTTATGGGGGGGGGTGAAATATAAAAGCAGAAGTTGAGACTAGCAAAGATACATTTTTTTTTGTTTGGCTAATTGATACAGCTGTGATGTTTCCAGCTATCAGACTGCAAAGTTTTACTGTAAACAATTAGTAACTATCATCTCATTGTTCAGAACCTCTAAAGCTACTTTAGTGACTGTAAAATGACTCACATAAAGGTGTAGAAATGGCAGGGGAAATGTACATCTAGGGTTGTACTACGCAGTGACTCAGTATCACAATTCTTAGCTGACTGATTCTTTTTAGCATTTCTTTTTGAATTTAGTCTGATCATGTAACCCACGGTGGGATGTTAGTGCTCCGTTCTTCGGCCCTGAACAGTCTGCCTGTCACAGCTCGTCTGGAGGATACTCACAAGTTTGCTTGGTGTGGTATCGGAGGGTGTTGGGACAGAAGTGGTGATAAATCCTGTGTCCTCTCAGAAGGCGCTAATAATTCAAGATGATGTGGCCAAATGTCACAGGACACATTTCCTGTCCCCTGCAAAGACAGAGCCACTCAAGGACATGATAAATGGCCCTGACTTGCATCTTTTTTCACAGAATCCAAAGAAGAAGCCTAAAACAAGAGCCTTTTTTGCAGGAGGGGGTCACTGCTGCCAGTACCATTTTGAAAAACTGACACAACTTGTACAGGGATAAATGTTTCTGCATGCAAAAAGAACTTTTGTTTTCTAATACACTTTAGAATGCCAAAAGATGCAGTTTCATCGTGTCCAAAGAATTTAGATCAAATTGAGCCAATTGGCAGGAGAACTAATGTATCCTCTGTTGCTCCTCATGCAATCATGTTTCACACTGGTTGTATGAAAATCAGTAAAGGTTTTCCATATGTGCCTTAAATAGCTGAAACCATTTCAGTGCTGGGGTGGGACCAATTTTCAAGTTGTATGTCCAGTTATTATTGTGCCATTGGCAGTGGACAAAATGATTTTTTTTTTTAGAGAGACCTATGTCGCAAAACTATCAGGCTATAGACAGTGATGCCAGGTGCAGCTATGATGCCCCATTGTAGGTGAGGACTAAATTTCAGTTTTACTCATTAACCCAAGTTAGTAGTGTGACAATAAGTTAAATTCAGAAAAGGACCTACATAGATACAGTGTTGTGATAAACACTGGGATTCATATTTACCTTATTTGAAATGTTGACTATATAATTAATGTTGCTCTGGTCTTTCTTCTATAAGCTGCAATTCACCTTTTTATCCAAATTTGATTTTTTTTTTTTGAAAACAATAAAAAAACTAATATTTTGTTCCTGAAAGATTAGAACATTGTACAGCAGCTTAGTAAACCTTTGTGCCTTCACTAACTTATTTCACAACTAGTAAACAAGTTTTAAAGATGGTGTTGTCAGTTGCATGCTACCATTGATGTCTGAATTGATAATGCTGCAAATTCTGTATAAATAAGAACTTAGACACTATCAGTGAGCATTGCCATACATTTAGACCTACTATAATGTAAACTGCCCCATCAAAGACAAATAATGTTGCCTGTAAATTGAGTAATGTCTTTGAGAGTTGGTGCCTCACATATTTTTGCTATTTAAAGACACTTGTTTTAAAGTAGTTAAATCATTTGGAAATAAAACCTTCAAACTGTATGACTTCATGACTTTTTATCATCTCTAATGAGTTGTCTATTAACTTCTTAAATAAAATATTGCTAACTCACTCATTTGTTTTTTCCCCCCCAGTTTGTGTTACTGTACCAGATCAATAAATCTATCACATTACTTGTATAAGTGATTCCTGACCTGGCAGCCCACTTCTGCCAATGATGAGCCATTGGACTGAGCCAAATCTACATTAGTAGCACTCCAGCAGTCTCAGTAGCCTCTCTGCACCTTTCCACTGTCTCATGCTTGAGACATAAATGCTTCCTCTTTGAAGATTTCCAGACAAAATCAATACCCGGAGAGAGTGTTGGCAAAAACAGAATCCAGATTTCCATCACTTTGGCCTTTTCTTATCCCTCCAGCCAAAGCCATCAAAGCCTGGGCCCCTGCACAACAATCAGACAGGCAGACAAAGTCATCACTGAGTATCTGAAGGATAGATCCCTTATCTCCACACTGGCTTGACTGTGCATCAGCTCAAGCAAGGTGTGATCGCTCTCACCTTAAGTCATCAAAACTGGACTGCACAAATAAAACTGTGGCTGACATCAAGTTTAATGGTTGTTTCCAGGCCTTCATGAGGTCATACAGCATGATAAGCTCTGTGTGTATTATAATCACAGAAGAGAAGGCTTTAATTTTCTGAATCATTTAAAAATAGGTCTACTGTGAATGCTTTAACAAGTTTAATAATTTTGAAGGACAGCTTGGACCATGGGTTTTCATTCTTTGATCTCAAGTAAATTCAGTTTTGTGCACTGATGCCTTTATGTATATATAATCATCAGTTTTTGACAAATTTTCAAGCTGTTTGGTTTGTTTGAAAGGCCAGATCTATCTCTTTGGTATTTAAATAAACATGGATTTTTTTTATTTATTTTTTTTGTATCCAAAACTTGATGTTTTTCACACAATACTAGTATTTCTCTGACATAATGTCTGGCTAAAGATAAAGTTTCCGTTCTGTAATTTGTCTATTTTTTTTAATTTGATCTATGAAAGAATTATAAATGTACTGGGCTCTTAAGATATTAGATCAGTTTTGATTTGTTTAATAAAACATCTGCTCATAAAACATCTGTTGCGTTTAGTAATTTCAGCCTAATTTATTAGTTTGAACTAAGATGAGTGTAGGTATTCTATATTTGTGTTTATTTCTTTGTTGGAATGCCAGGGCAGTTGAAAAAGCAGAGAAAAAAACATTTGTGTATAGTTATTTCAGTGCACTTCAATGCAGCAAAATGTCCCAGACACTGATCAGCACTTTTGCTAAAATTTAATTAGAAAAGAAGTAAAATTCTGATTAAAATGAAGGTGTAATCAGGAGGAGGCAGCATAGAGAACAAAGACAGCCAGAGATTGGTGAAGAGTGTTTGATTTTATTTCCCTTAAATAAATTTTAGGAAAAATGGAGCCCTTGTTATTCTACTAGGTCCTGGGATATTTTGCTAACACAACAAATGAACACACAAAGACAAACAGGCAATCACATTTTTTGCCAGCCATTTGCCTTTTGGTGGTGGACAGTATTAAAAATATAAAGATTATGCATTTGCTGAATATCTAAACATGGTTTGATAAAAAAAAATAAAAAATCTTGTGCCTATTTATGGATAGTGCATCAAGAGGTAATACACATTTTTGATTTTATTTTAAAATATGTTTAATTAATACTATTTAGTTTATTTTATTATTTTCAGTAAGAAATAGCAGTTGCTGTCATTGATCATTCTGTAAAAATGAAATGACCAACTGTTATGAAAAAATAGAAGGACAAAAGATAGCTTTTTGTTCCTCACTGTACATACAGTGGTGCATCACAGTTAACAAGATCTGTGTAAGTCAGGTTGGGTGGCAGTTGAGGGGAGATGAAGGGCAGCAGCAGTGACGTCAGCTTAAATAAGACGATGTGCACAGAGCCTTGTTGACAGTGCCGTAAACAGCAGACAGGTGGAACGGTGCTCTTCCAATGTCTACTTTTCATAAACAGATGGGTCCACGTTATTGTTGCTACAACTTTTGAGTGATGATATAGTTGCAAATTAGACAGATCAAGGTAACTGTAAGTTGTGCATCCAACAGCTTTTTTGTTGAAAGGTTCTCATCTTAAGATGAATGTGGTTTGCGATTTATTTGCATTTAATCTATTCTTGTAACTGACCTGTATGAGTTGCTAATAAGCACCTTTAAAGATTGTCAAATGCTGTCAATGAAAAATTTAAAACGATAAAAGGAACATGAAGGACCAACACCAACAGTTCAATTAAAGGTTTTTGGATACATCAGGTTGAATGGCATGCATAATATGTACAGATGCTGGCTTTCATTCTATGCTTTTACAGACAGGTTTATTAAATACCCTCATTATCATCTGACTAACAACAGTTCAGACGTCTATATATACATTTGCTTGTTGTTGTTGTTTGTGTGTGTCTTTTATTTGACTGCAAGTCAAACACTGATGTGGTGACTTGAGTTTTGATTACTATTTAAAGCACAGAATATCTATAATAGGCATGTTAAAGTATATCATTACCTTCATTAGAATTTACTAATGATGATGTACAGTAAATACAATGAAGTTTTTAAAAATGTAAATTTCACAAAGCTTAAATCTTCAATTTTAACAAATTAGTTCCTGTTTTTTTGTTTTGTTTTGTTTCTGGTTTCAGGACCACGGACAGCATCCTGAGACTGAGGCTATTATTACATCATTAAAATAAAACATGTTGCAAAATCAAATCAAAAACATTTTAGACCTAACAGTTAGCTTTCACCACAGCCTACTTTACACAGCTAAATCATTGTTAAGAAGTTTTATTTCAGAAAACTAGGGGATATGAACTTAAACCTGCTTGTGGTTTTTTCATTTCACTCCCTTTTTGGTTTCTGCCACTCGTTCTAAACTGTGGCCTACTAAACCATCTTCTACAGTTATCATGAGAGTAAATTTTCTGCTCCTGAAAGCCTGAAGACATTGAGTTTTGTATAATTACAATATTCTTTGAAAGAAATTATTTGTTTTATCTTGTTTTTTTTGTCCTTTTAGCTGGAGCTATTAGATCCTAGATTTTCTGAGAACAGTTTGTCTTGAGTCAATATGTTCTGAAAAAGTCTTCTAATGCCAGTACAAAAAAATTAACACGAGGAAAAATTTCCTTTTGTCCACCACATGCTCTTTGCTCCCTGCAGAGTGTCCTCTTCACAGCAGCTATTACAGCCACACAAAGAACCAGGCACATACTGTGTTTGAAATCATTTTCCAACTTGGGTCTAAGTCCAAATTTTTCAGAATTGTGTGTTCAGTTCTAGTTTTTTATTCATAAATCATAGTTTCCTCCAGAACAGTAGTGGTGGTAAGGACATGGATGTCAAATTTAGGGTTTTGACGACACGACTGTTGCAGACGTGTAGATGAGAAATTGATTGTACTGCATGGGAGATTTCAGAGTCATCTTAGATGCAGGTTGTTCTGCAATCTACAAATTTGCTTACAACAGCTGTTGAGAATTAAAACAATTTCCAAAAGCTGAGGTACAAACCCTTTAATAAAAAGCAATATTTTGCTAATATTTTCTACAGTTTTGTTTTCTGCCAATATATAGATATTTAGGGTGCTCAACCTAATGTTTGCCATATATTTGCCAAAAACAGTTTCAATATACATGTGTGGCAGTAATATAGAATTACTGATCCAGACTGATAGCATGCTGTGTGAAAAAAAGCATAATAGTAGAACCATCACTTGTTTGAATTGAGAAGTATTCATTAACATTTTGTTCCCAAGCCCTTTTATGGCTCGCATCCTGATTACGTTTCAATTTCTGGCTTCTTTCCGTCATGTCAAAACACTGTGTGGCTGGAAATCTGAGCCAAGAGGAGGCCTTTAGCTCATCACCATCATCCTTTTGTGCATTTTTCAGCATCTCCAGTGTTCATCAGCGAGAGAAGAGACGGCTGGGGCTGCACTCCTATTCATGAGTCATTTTTTTTCCCATGTCTCAAAAACAAAGCAGAGCTTAAGTGGGAAAAAAACTCCCAGAAGCTGCCAAATCATTGAGTAAAAGGTGGTGAGAAAAGTCTTGGCAAGCAGAGGTTTTTTGAACTTATGATCTGATGTTTTGTGGTTAAAAAGCCGCATAAGCTTTTTCATATTTTGTTCGTTCTTAAGTTCCAGTCTCCTCCTCTTTTTGGCCACTGCCCTCCCATACTCAATGTGCACTGGTCCATTAGGCTGTCTGTCCACAGCCAGAAGTGACTTTGACATTTGCTGAAACACCCAGTGGAGTGTTCAGGCTTGAAAGAATATACAATTCTTTGACCCAGAACCACTCGATTCTTTTTCTCTGGCCCCCCTTTTCCCTTCCATCAAAAACTCCTTTGTGACATTGTGCACTGGCATGCTGGCTCTCAAACCAAAGCCTGAATATATTTAAACTTCCACCAATGCAAGTTGAACCCTTCCACCATTACCCCCACCCCCCACAAGAGAGGCAGACACACTCATGTACTACATTGAAATGCAAAAACACAAAAATGGCGCAGTGTGAAACCACAACCACTACATTTCTGAGCTTTCAATATGACTTTAATATTTGATGAGCAAACTAAAGACAAGATAGCTAAGATAAATTTAATAGTGGCCTATTCATATGTATGCATAAAATATAAATAGGAATATAAAAACAACCACAACATAAGCCATAAAAATAGCAATTAGTGATCTAAAAAATGCCTCCATAGTTTAGTTTAGACTTTTTAAACAGACAACATATAAAGTCATTGCCTTCAAATGTGGAAAAAATACAGCTTTGGAATGATACAAGTTAACCTTAGGATGAAATCTGTGAGATTACTTATAAATACTGCAGTAGTCCCTAAATAAGAGTCTGTGCCATGTTGAGTTGTTTCTTTCTGTCAGTAAATAATGTATGGAGATTTTGTTAAATCCTCAGTTTTTGCAGACATCAGTTAGTGAGCCACCCTGACAGCACATACTGAGACAATGGGTGACAAAGCATTGGAAGTACTGAGGAAGTGAAAAGATAAGGCTGGATTTTAGAGCAGATGCTTTAAATTAAACAAGACTGTCTGCCATAGTAGCAAAAAAGGCAGAAAAGTGGCTCATTCTAACAACCATATTAGCATTAATGTTCTCTGTCAAAAAGAAAGATGTTTAGACTTAGCAGAATGAACTTAAGAAACAACAAAGTATGAAAACCAGCACTCAAAAAACAAGTGTCCAGAGTGACCACTGAAGCACAGATAGTGCTCTAAAAATACATGGATGAGGAGGAACCCTCTTGAGATCATTCTTTACCCTCTATGAGACAAGCTCAGCCCTCTCTGTCCATCTATTATAAAAGAAGTCTAGCATTATCCGTGTGCCTCATCCTTCTCTCTAGGCAGTCAGTGTGAAATATTTACCTGTTCCACTCCTTTAGGAGAGTGGAGGGAATAATAGAAATAAAGAAGGGATCTCCTCTGTCTTTAGCTCCCATGAAACCATATAAGAAAACAGAGATGAAACACTGAAACTAGCTTGCCTCAGCAAGGATTCTCAATCTCGCAAACATAAAGTGTACACACACTTTACACATGCATGAATAAAAGGGAGAAGATCTAATGGTTGCTTCTTCTGGATAGCTCAGGACAAAAACATGGCACACGAATCCTGTTTAATTCATTACGTGATAACCAAGCACATCAGTCATTGAAATATTAATGTTGAATTGACCTATTGCAACACAGTTTCCAGCTGAGATAAACTCTGTTTGCAGTTACTGAAGAAATGTTATCTATTCTTTTGTCAATAATTTAATTAAGAGTTAAAAATTGTAGTTGAAGTTTCGCTTAGGAATGAAGTATTTGGGGAAAACTAACTAATCAGGTGGAGCTTTGAAACTTCCCTGAAGACAATTAGTACAAACTTTGTATTTGGATAGTTTCACAGGCTTTTTGGATTTCTCCCAAGAAAAGTTGGCTACTGTTGCTGTTGGGTCTTCAGAGTTCCCTGGGTCTAAATACTTTTGTAATAAGACCATTTAGTCTTTACAGAGCACTCTTTGTAGAACATTGCTTGTAGATTGGTAAAATGTTACTTAGGATGAGTTTAAAACATGAAAATGTGAAAACTCTTACAGGATTTTAAAGCTTCCTCTTTCAATTAATAAAAGTCATAAGTGATGCTAATTACTGTATCTAAAACAGTAGAACCATTCAATGTAGCTACCAAATAATTTCTATCAATTAAAAGTCCTTGATCACAGATTTTTATTAAGTTCTCTCCCATTTTAATTATCACCTGTAAAGAATGCAGCTGTGTGCAGAACATCTGTTGCTCAGTGGTGAAGTGTGATACTCTAAGCTCCACAGGTTAGATGCTGCAGTAGCTAAAATTACTCAATTTATGTAACAAGTTGATGCTCTCAACAAGTGCAAATTACAGGTATTCTAAATATGTCTCTTTAAGATTATCAAACAAATGGGTTCATTAGTATCTTAAATAACTTTTTTTTTAATTAATAATTTGGCTGAACACTGAAAACTCCTGTGACATAAAAGTCCATTCAATAAGTCCTTTCTAGATTGTTCCAAGAACTTTTGTTTTCTTCTAAGCTGCAAACATGGTTATTGAATCAAAAAGCAGTTGGAAGATTAGGGGTTTTGGTATGTGTCCATCAGTATGCTTATGTCTGTGTGATAATTAAGAAGCACTTCATTTAAGCAACAGATATGTGATTCAAAGCACTTTAAGCATTTGTAGGAATGAATTAAGAAGCCAGTAGCAAAATATTTTTATAGGCTCTTGACAAGGCTTAAAAAAGTACAAAACAAGTGTAAAGCATTTACATCCAGCCTAAATTTCCTTACACTTTTATGTCAATAAAAGAGACAATACAAGAGAAAAGATCAGTATAGATCTGGATTAAATGTTAAGTGGTAACGCAGTCCAGCAGTAACCAATACAACAATAAATGGTGGACAGTGTCAAAAAGGTCATAATTTTAGTGTTACTGCCTCACTAACAAAACTCAATTTTCATTCAAGCTTTCCAAGGATATGGACGAATTATGTTTGTCTAACTTAATAAGGCAGAAATTTAGCACCTGAACATTAACTCCTAGAGAGGCAATAAATATGGAATGTGAATATTCAGAATTAAAGAATAAGAGGGATTAGTGTCTATGAGAAGGCTATTTCAATTTACATAAACTAATTCAACTTCCCATCACCCTATTCAGATGTTTTTTTAAAAGTATTATATATATATATATATATATATATATATATATATATATGAGAGAGAGAGAGATCTACATCCATATCTGTATATATAAAATAATATTCTGAGTCACATTATCAGTGAGCTGCAATCAGAAATTTTAATATCTCACAGATAAACTGTCAGTTGCAGAAAATAGCTACAATGAACAAACAGTGTGTTGCATAAGAGCTACTGTGAGATCCTAGTAAGATTTCTATGTGAGAACTTAACCATTTTGTTGAATTTTTTTTTTACACATTTGTCTCTGGATCTATGCCACAATCCAAGGCTTAGATCAAATACAGGGTCTGGAATTTGTATATATTTAAGTATTTTGTATTTTTAGCTCAGGATGAAGTGCTGACATGGTGTTGATGTAGTTTGAGACTGAGCTGAGAGATCCAGTGGAGGCCTCAGCTGAGGGGGCCCCCAGGATGTGAGCTGACTGATGTGCTTGGCAGACTGGCATGAAGGCCAGGCAGGTGGGTAATCCTGCAGACAAGGAGGGCATACATAAGTCAACGCTGGAGGGCAGGCAGGCAAACGAGCCTTCAGACATTTGAGGCAGGCTTTAAAGACGTTAAACGCTCAAAGCGATGCAGGTCATCAATCTCTGGCTTGCACAACAATTCAATGTGGCCTGGCTGGTGTTGCAGAGTTCTCACAGTGAAGTGGTAATGATACACAGGTTTGATTGCCAGGTGTGCTCAGACAGACAAAGGACAGGGACAAAAACAAACACATTCTCACTGACAGGGCTGAGAACAACAAAAATCGCCCAACACTGAAGAAAGGTCTTGACAGATTATTGTCCTACATTTGAATTCTATCAGGGATGCACTTTTCCTCTGTCCTTCCTAAGTCTGTCCATTGATCGCTCCAGTATCAGCAGCGTTTTTCAAAGAACATGCTGTGAGCCATGCATGCCTCCCACATTTCAGCCTGTTCAGTCGAGTAGGGGGAATAGCCAAGCGGGTAGTTTGCTTGCCCTCCCATATGAGCAGAGATTACACTATGAAGCAGGAGCCGTCTGCTCTCCCCAGAGGCTTGCTTTCTCAATGGTACTCGCATAGAGGATGAATTAGATGCCCAGGAGCCTTGGTTGGCCCCTGGATTCTTCACAGTTCAGTGTTGATGGAAGCTGTTCGTACTGCATTTGTAAGAGCCCGGTGTAGAGTGAGTCACCCAGCAAGAGAGAGTGAGATGGGATGAAGGATGTTTAATGATGAAGTGTGAATCCAAGCAAACACAACTGCCTGAGAGAGGCAACAAAGTGGATGTGCTGATGATCTCATCCCACTCCAAAACAAAGTATCTTTCACACAGCATGAGAAAACACTTGCTTCGGAAAATGTCATGTACATAACACATGCAAAATGTTTTATTTTACATATGTAAAAAACTTCATCCCTGTTTGATACACACTGTTCGCTCAATTATTAAGCAAATTTACTGAACAATTTTGTTTTCTCAATCCAAAACATCAACTTGAATTTGTCAACAAGTAAAAGTAGTATTTAACAATTATCTTTTTTAGTTATTCAAAAGATGAATCTTGATGTTTTTTTTCAGTCAACAACCAATGAAGCAGAAACTACAGTTATTTTAAATTCTGCTCTTATAAATGTATTGTCCTTTCACTGTAAATCTCATCTTTAAGATTTTTTAGAGGATTTTATCTTTCTTACAAGTATAGTGTTGCACAGTGGGGAGGTTGTGGGTGGATGTGTGCCTGAACCACTAGAGGAGAAATTAGAGTTGTAATATTTCATTGTTTTTTTTAACTTGTTTCAATTCCTAGTTGGCCTCCCTGCAGTCTCAAAATGTACAGAACCACCCAGTTCAACAAAGAATCCAGAGTTCTGGAGATAAGAACAGAAGTGGTTACCCACACAGCTCCCTAATGTTTTTAAAACAGAGATGAATGACTGGCAAATTAAACTTGTGTTTCCATTTCATTGTAGTTTCCATTTAACATACATTAAATAAAGATGTGAATGTGTGTAGGGGTTATACTTTATACTTCCTAGTCCACTTGACCATCTGCTCAACTGTGAGGTCCACCATATTCTTCTGCAAATTTTTCAAAATGTTTTTTTAAGGCTTAAGCAAACCTGAACAGAGAAAGAAATGCAACATCACTGATGCTGATTGGTAAACCAAATGCTTTTGAATTAGACTTTGGGCTCTTTGGGGTTTTTTATGTTTTTTAGAGATATAAAAAGAAATTTATTGTTGTTTAAGAAAATTACCCTACACTTGTGTAAAACTCATCACGCTTTATTTCAAAAGTTAGTCTTGGTGCTAACAACATTTATTGTCAAAATGCTTTCTATTCTGCTGAGGGTATAAAGGAGCAAGATCCTTTGCTGCTTTACTAAGCTTTTCAAAAAAAAAAAACAGTAATGAGAATAGCAAAATAAAAAGTAAATATAAACATGAGCCTTTAATCTTAATTAAATCAAACACTTCCCCTAAAAGAAGACGCTGGTGCAGTGAAGCGAGCTGAAGCAGCATATAATGTTTAAATGTATCAGCAGAGTTATGCTGAATGGTCCACGTTCTGTGAGTGATTTTACACATCACCCAGTGGCTGAAGAACAGGTTCAAACTCAAAGATCTCTCTTAAACTGTGCACGCTAATAATTGAATTTGAAAACAAAGGTTTTCATATTAGGTTATTTTCATTTTACTGAGACGGAATTCACTTCTTTTTCCTTATACGTGACTATTACAGCAAGTTAGCTGAACTGATTTCATATATATGTAATACTAAGACAGAATCTTGGTTTCAAAATATAATTAGGCATAGATTCAAACACTAATATGCCTTAAATGCATTTAAACATTCATTTGCGTTTACATCATCCTGCACCGTGGAATATATCACCTTCTTTTGTCACTACGTCTCTCTCTTCCAGTGTCATAAAAAGAAATTCATGCACATTGATTATGGGCTGCTTGTTGAATAAGGTGATTCAGATTTTGAGCACTGCTTCTCACAAATCTAATAGAGCACCAGATTGCTTGGGCATAGCTCTTATCTGCTTATATTGCACATAATTAGAGATGATGAAGATTTGTTGTGAATGATCTTCTGAGAGTATGTTCAGAAGCATAATTGTGTTTACTGGCTGAGAGAAAACAAGTCTTTTATCTCATAAAGATAAGAGTGATTTGTGGTCCACTTGGTGGCCTCTTCTGGGTATTGTCAAGTCTGATCTCTTTGTTGCTTTGCTCTTTTTGACCCACCCACTCTCGGCTTGATTAATGCCAACTTAATGTTTGCCTAAGCATCATGGTTAAGGTGAAGAAAAGCTGGCAATAATGGCTTTTAGCCCTGCTCCGTGGGTCTCTTAGTGAGGGGAGGAGATAAATGTCAAACAGTGGAAGAGATAGAGGTGGGCTACGATGCACAACTAAGTCATTACTCAGTATTTGCACATACTGTGTGTCTGCTCACAGTATTGGTTGATATTATTGGTATATTTCTTCTACTGCATTATCTAGCTCCAATTATCTTGAGTCTTTGTGAATTTACAGAACTGTCTATTTTTGGCAATGATGAGTAAAATCAAAAATGCTTAATTGAGTCTGATTTGCATGGCATTACCTCTGTTCTGTCAGGTATGAGTAGACGTTTTAGGATTTCTTTTGTCACTTTTGTGTATCATTGTTTAGGCTAATTTTGATTTTGATTTTTTTTTTCTTGCCACAATCTCCAGAGGTTTTAGTATCCCCATTAGACCACCTGCTTCAAATTCTCAATTGGCTCACTTGTTTCCAATCACCAGTCATACCTCCTAGCATATACATGCCATGCTTTTCACAGTTAGTTGTCAGATTCTTAATTTTAAATCGTGCCATGGTGCCTGGACTTGCTATATTCTGGCCTTTAGACTTCCTGTGCTTCAGTTTTGTTTTTAGGCTCTAAAAATCTACCTGCTGTCCAATGCGAGCCTGTATTTGGATCACCTAGGACTTTTGATAATGTGACAATGAAGATTTATCAAGTGTAACCAGGTTAATGTGCATCATAAATGTCACAGTTGTCATGTGGTGAAGATGGATGAAGAGGAGCAGAATGCAGGCTAAGGTTTAAGCAACAAAAAGTCCTCTACAAGCAGGATTTCCATATAAACCAAATGCAAAAGACGTAATGTGACAAGAACAACATATCTCTTCAAAATGAAAAATACATATTGCATTTTACCCAATCTAACAACTGAAAAATAGGGGCTATATATAAACTGGAAGATTACATGACAAAAAAGCAGATGTGATAATAGACAAATTAGAACCAGGTTTGAGGGTGAGCAGAAACCAAGAAAAAGACAAAAAAAAGGTGAAATAAATGAAACAAAATTAACACAGCAGGAATCTAAGATGATATGATTAAAACCCTATTAAACCATCATTGAAAATCAGAGACCAGCTCATAAAACAAGATGCAATACAGCTTAAAACCCCGAAGACAAAATAATTCACAGAACACAAGCAACATTCCACAGATTTTAACATATGTTAGAACTAGGACATAAAATTGTGCCAAAATATGTGGGAAGAAAACATGAACAGACCTGAGATGACATCACATGTTCCATCAGGCTAGTTTGCATACCTGATCCTATTCAAAGCAGCTGTATTTTTATAACACATTTCAGCAACAGGGCAACTCAAAGTGCTTTACATAACCAATTAAAAGCATTTTGACAAAGTGCAAAAAAACAAAAGATACAGAAAGAGAAAAAAGGAAAATTATAAATGCTTAAAGAAAGAATATTTCATAAAATTTAAAATAAAAACTGCACCAAATCCTACAATTTAATGGTGGTGTTTGTCTGTTTGTTTAAACTCTTAGGTTTTTTTTATATTTTTGTTTTTTTGTTTTACAAAGATCATTTTGACAATAGAATCTGGCCACGATTATAAACCTATATGAGACCCTTTTTAAAATAATTATATTATATAAGTAACCACAGGATTTTGGACATTTGTCAAAACAAGTATTAATATATTTATTTTATGTCGCAAACCAGTTTATTTAATTTCTTAGGATAGCTCAGTTTTTGACTGAATCTTAACAGAAAGAAGATTCAGACTTTAGAAAATTTTCTTCCACTAGTTTCAGCCCTTAAGTTACTGCAGCCCTTCTGCAGACTTCTCTTTGCACAACGCTTCAGTCTCTCAGCTAGCCAGTCCCCAAAATAGAAACAGAACAAAAGAATAGGTTGTCAAGTTGCTGTACAAATAAGTCTGCAATACCAGCCTAATCTTCTACCATTCCTTACCTATCTCATTCAGTGTTGCAACAGCTTGAGCCACTGTTGAAAGGTAACACGGAAAAAAGCAACAGAAATCACATTTGTATCACACTACCTGATTTGAACAGCGCTGTTACCACAACTCTAAAGTTTTCCAGTGAAAATATTATGGTTTGAAACATTTGAACAATCATTTCAGTCGAAAGTGTTTTTGAAGTGGTGGTGGCTGTGCTACATGTGTTTATAAAAGCATTTTACTTTGCTTGGAAAGAGAAAAGTGGCTGCATCACTTTTAAGGAAAGTGCTGTTACAAGTGGCATAAGGCGACCGCCAAGTTTGCCCACCATGAACAAAATGACATGCATTTTACATGATGTGAATGCTGCCTTCTTCAATCCTCAAAGCTATAACAGCTCTGCTTTCTGACCAAACTGAGAAAGATGAGACATTTGATGGTTTGCCAGCATACGTGCATTTGTTTTCTGGGTTGGATGGTAAGTTTTCTAGCTTGCGTTTGCAACTTTTTTGTTCGTAGTCAAGGCCTGTGCCTTGACTACGAACAAAAAAAGAAAGCAATTTTCTTTCATTACTCATTTTGCAAAAAATAATTTTGACATTTTTGAGTGCTGTTTTTGTCATAAAGACCTAATACTAAAGGGAAAAAAGAGCAGATGTAGATGTACTGAAGATCACAAGGTATAACTAATAATTGTTGTCATGGTAACAATATTCAGGCAATGACGATATCTCTGACATACACTGTTATGATTTGTCTTTCTTCTTGTTTGATCCACGTGCAAAAGGGCAGATGGCTGAAAGCAAAGAAAAGGAAGAAATCTGAATTGAAAGATGAAAGAACAACAACAAAAAAAAGTCTCTTTGGAAAAGCCGTATGTGGAGGAAACACTGGAGAAAGTGGGGGCTTTGATCATTCTGCCATGAAGTCTGAGGCTTCTTCTCTGGAGGTGGTAAATTGGTGCACTTGGCCAATTACTTTGCTGCACGGTAATATCTTCAAAGGCCATTGTATGCGCTCACCCTTCACCGAATCTTTTCTGGAGCATTTAGAGAATTCTAGAGAGGATTTTATGCGCTCAATCTATTGAATAGGTACAGTTCAATCAGCGCATCAGTTCTCATTGTCTATGCAGGAAATAACATTGGTTTTTGCCTTATATTACTCTTTAGTGGAATAAAAATGCTTCTTGAATAATAAACCACACACTTTTTGGACATGGTAAAACTGAAGCTACAAGGAGCTGCTAGAATAATGAATGTACAAACTCTTATATGTTTGTCCAACAGTTAGGGTTTGCATTGATCAAATTTTCAAACTGGCAAATAAAACTTACAAAGAATAGAGACCAGCTCCTCTGAAAATATGTGCTGTGCATAGTGCCACTTCACAAGAGGAGAGCTATTTATCTTCTATTGTCCAGCTTGTCAAGGCCATTAGAGAGAAACTGCACTTCAAAAATTATTGACTAAGGTACTTCTGTATGGTATTAGCTCATTGCGGTTTTCTATACTGTTGCTAGAGGTGACCAGGCATGAAATCCTATTGAGACCGTCTAAAGGCCAAATGGTGTGTGTCTCTTGCTTGGAGATTAGTTTTGTAACAAGTGTATCGATACAGCCTAATGAAGTTGAATGGTCTCTCTTTCATCAGGAGCCTTGCTATGAGAAGATACTCATTTACTGTTTCTTGCTCATTTAATTCTAACATTATTTATGCCATTATATCAGTGCATTTTCCTAAGTGTGGAAATTCAAGATTACAAATGTATAGCTGATAATTGTCACTTTAATGTCTACAATTACATATCTTATTTTAGGGGGAAACAGTCTCATACTGTCAGTGGATTTTCATATGCAAAGCAGTGTTATCAAACAAGAACTGTGATTAAATTAAGATGTAGCTTTGGCTCTTGGTGATTGCTTCTTTGCAAAGGCACCTGAAAGTTTGTGTCAATTTACAAGCTACATAGAAACAATTTGCCAAACTATCTTTGTAATTTTAAAAAGTTATTGGTTTGGGTCTTGGAATGAAATGACTGAATGATTGGCACAGTAGGTATAAAAAAGTAATACAAAACTAGAGGACAAGTAGAAAAAAAACATGCAAAAATGTTACTGAAAAAGTGATTCATTTTTTATACACTTCTTTGTTTAGTAATTGTATCACATCCAATTTATGTCTCGGTTTATGCATACCTGTGTTTTGCAATGTATGGTTTTCAGGTTTATTAAAGTTTTAAAAAAATCTAAATATTTCTTTCCTTATTGTAGAGCAAATCTGTTCTGGCACATGTAGGCACCCATTTTCTCTATATTTTATGTCTGATATGCTATAACGAGACAACAAAAAAAGCTAAAATTGCCTGAAGTTTTAAAATATACGTAGTAAGCTGCAGATCAGTTTACAGACCCTATGAAAGTTACAGTTTTCTGCAGTCTTCTATCTTATGCTCAAATGAAGACCGGTTTAGGTTTTTTGTTGTTTTGTCCAACTCTGTATCCACTCCTGAAAGATGTTAGTTTATAAAAAGGCAGCAGAAGAGTCTTTACTTCCTAATGCGTTGAACGCTCACTCATCCTATGCATGAGATTTTGTAGTAAACTATAAATGTGCATGAATAGTTCTGCAGGGTCCATTATCGTTCAAATACAATACACTGCTACATGGTGGCATAATTTCATTGCTAACATGAATGAGAAAGAAATTATCTACCTGAATCTAACATTCAAATCCACCTGTCTGAAATAGCCCCTGTAGACGGAGTAATTATATGAACTAAAAGAAGGAATGTTAGGAGACTGTGTAAGGTGCTGGAAAACAAATTAAAATGGGATGCTTTACATAGAGGCAGTTATGTACTGTGTAAACAAATATTGAAAAAAATGTTTTGTTGTGATCAGCATTAGTAGTGTGTGTCTAAAGGATGGTAGATGTAAACAGAGCATGTTTGGGGTATGAATGAAAAAATAGGCAAAGAGGTAAGCTACCTCTGTTTATACAATTATGTGGTATGAGGACTAAGGATTATACACAAAGTAAGCCACTGTTTTACTGCATGTTTGCAGTGACAAGAGATTGAAAGGCTTTGAGTTATTAACACTACATTTGGATGTTCCTAATTATTAGGCACCTTAATTATCTCAGGTGAAATAAACCTAAAGTGTCATATTAGATACTTTAAAGTCAATTAAAAAAATTTGAAATACAGCTTAGTCCGGAAATAGTTTCCCTACTGAGGTATTAATACAATCCGTTTGTTGCAACAACAAACTTTCAAAAAGTGTCTTGAGAAGATAATGTTAAAATGGAAAAAGACTTAAGGAAAAAGTAAAAATGGAAGGCTGTCAAGAAATCCAAACCCTTTAGTGCCATAATATCCCATTACTTCAACCCTACTGCACTGTACAGAGTGTACTCTGACACAAAGCCAAAAAAGAAAGTAGAGGATATGTTTTATCTAAAATTCAAAAAATTTAAAGCATCTATAATGGCCCAGGAAATACCAAAGGGTTGGGAACAGAGAGCAACTCTTGATGGAACAGATTGATAAGTCTATGATTAAGTGAGGGCACCACTTTGAGTTACATCACCATCATTTTATTTATAAAGGCCATTTAAAACAAAGCAAAATGGAGCAAATGCTGCCCAATACAAACTTAGCATTTTAAACTATGATGTTTTCTTTATTTTTGTGCTAAATCTAACTGTTTGGCTGAATTCAAAATATACATGTTTGAGTTAATATACACTCTATAAAAATGATACCACTTTTTTTACTCATATGGCGGTAATGATGTATCTACCTCAGATATTACAGGAACTCTAATATTAAGTTACAAGTAAGAACAGGCAGGATAAGTCAAAGTTCCCTACTGCTGATTCTCAAGCAATGCTACCCTAAATGATGTCTCCCTGCATCTGATTTAAACTGATGGTATTGATGAGAGGCTGAGAAGTTATATCATTCCTGTGAATCAGGTGTGCTGAAGCAGTGAAATGTTTAAACAGTGTGTCCTGAGAACTAGAATTAGGAAAAACCAGGCTAAGATGTAGAGATTACGAAATAATGATCTACACCTTTCCTCACCTGACTGAAACCCTAAAAAGACTTATGAGTCTTTCTTTGCACATGGGATTCACAGTAAAAAAAAAAGAATTCAACTTTATGAAGCTGTGGATGAGCAGCTGAGTGAAATATATAGGGAAACAGTCAATAATAGAAGGTTCATGGTATAATGTGTTCAAATAGTCAATCATTTTGTTTTTTCTGTAGGTTCCTTCTCTAACTATTAAAAATAAACAAGTGCACCTAGATAAAATTTGTCTGTAATTCTGTTGCTTAATGCTTCCTGTTAGATATTTAATTTTTATTCAGTATTACTTTAATTCTATTTTAAAATTGCTCAAAAATGTTGGTCACCAAATCTGGGATTGAATTTAGACCATTCTATTTGTTTACCTAATCAAGCTTAATTATAAAGAATACATTAAAAAAAAAAAAAACTTGTACACATGATGTTTCCAAAAATAGTTTTTTTGTCTTTACTTGTATGGTTTAATCAAAGTTTAATTTTTATTTTCGGACAAAACTGACTGCAAAGCAGCTACTCTTAGATAAAACACTTTCAGCCACAGTAATGTTATGGTATTTGTTTCATGTTGACAGAAATTGTGTGAATTGCCAGGGTAACAGCAGTTAGTAACTGTGCTATTCCTGTCATGCAGCAGAAAGGTAAAAAAATATCTCATAGAAGCAGAGTTTGGTCAACAGGGCACAATCTGCCTGCATGAGTTAATTGGGTGTGAAAAGAGATGAAGAAGATTTAGATCCTACACTTCTGCAGAGAAGAAAAGAAGTGCTGGAAAGGTGCGATAGTAAATGGAATGCTAACATTGACAGGTGGGATTAACAAGCATCTGCGTGCTGTAATACCGCACTGCATCATGTGGTAAAGTCTTATCTGGATGTACAACTCTATATTCTGGCATCTTGAGAGTCGACATTGGCATCTGCTCAGTGGTGAAATACATTGACACTGCTGTGTTTATACAGCATATAAATGTCACTGAGGTGTTAAAGGAGAATCTAAAAGGCTGTTCCTAAGGCTGACGACTAGCTTGTTGGATTCTAGTAAAATGTTTTCAATTTAATAAGCAGAAGATAGATTAAACATGTGTTATATTCCAGCCCTGTGATGGGCTGGCAACCTATCCAGGCTGTCCCCCCCCCCTCACCAGTGACCACTCGACATTGGTACCAGCACCCTGCAATCTGGCACAAAAAAGCATGTAAATAAAAGGGATGGATGGATGTTATATTCCTTATAATAAAATTAAAGGCCTAGCATTTATTGAAGGAATACAATTTGGCTCACAACTTTTCATGCCAACGTTTTAGACTGAGCTCATCTCTTGATGAGAAATGACAAAGTTGTAGCCATATTGATCAAACTTTAAAAATAAGATTACGCAGGATCTCATCCAAAATTCCACTAAACTGCACGTCAGATTTTTGCTCCATGTCTATAAAACTGACATTTTTGTGCTGGCTAATGTGGATGTGGCAGACTTCCTCAATTAGACTGACTCCAAAATGCGTTGCAGATTTTCATCCAGTGATTACTGTCTTAAGTTTCATTAAAGTTTGTTCAGTGGTTCATGAAATATTTTGCCAACTGACAGACAGAGTTGACTCCTGAGAGTAAAATCTTGGCAAAATTTTTAACAACAGTTTTGCACAATCTGTTAGTGTTCAGACTATGTACTGGAGGTTGGGCTCAGCTATTACCACGAAATTGTGGGTCAGTATCTGTAAAACTGACATTATTATAGCCTCCTTTGGGTTTTAGATGAGGTCAGCTGGCTGTGGCAACCATCTTGAATCAGGATTTCAAAAATTAATCAGTTGTAGAAATATATCCAATGATTACTTTCTGGGAGTTTCATTAAAATTTGTCCAGTGGAGCAAGAGATATTTTGGCAACAGACAAATGCACACACACACACACACATATACACACAAAGAGGCAAAATCACAACCATCCACTTTTGCCTTTGGTGACAGGCATATGCCACAATAATGTAAGCAAAGATATCAAACATTTTGTTTTATTGGTTTTTTTACATAGAAAAGTTTCTGAAAATAAACAATTTGTTTATGTTTTTTACAGTATGCCTGAATAGTAAAAGGCTCAACCACAACATCACAATTCACCAACTATTGTTAAAGCAACTGTATTGTGGGATATTTATAAGGATCAATGGCACTTAAAGCCAAAATCCATCTTAATATTTCCATCGCTTATGGTAAGGTGAAGATTTTGAGGATAAGTTGCTGCTTCACTGAGCTTCTAGGAATACTCTAGTGCACAAAAGAAAACTAAATAAAAGCTATTTCTGTGTATTTATGCGGGGTTTTATTAGCTTTATTAATCTTGGTGCCTGTACGTTGGGGTTTACCCCGGTGAACGAGAGGGTAGCCTCCCTCCGCCTACGTGTGGGGGGACGGGTCCTGACTGTTGTTTGCGCTTATGCGCCCAACAGCAGTTCAGAATACCCACCCTTTTTGGAGTCCTTG
>NC_051453.1:6805750-6876891 GCF_001649575.2 Kryptolebias marmoratus | reverse complement strand
CTGGGTCTCCCTGCTTAGGCTGCTGCCCCCGCGACCCGACCCCGGATAAGCGGAAGAGAATGGATGGATGGATGGATGGATTAAAAAGTAAAATTTTATAGCCATGATGGAACCAAAGGAACTATGACTGTTAAAACAGGATTTTGTAAAATGGGCTTTTGTTTTCAAATCTTTTAAATTCACTCCCATGGTCAACTTAGAATCGCAAATTAACCTATACTTATTCTACCTCCTCCCAGATTCTCCCAGTTTCCCTGTCGAATCAAACCCACTCTTTTGTGTTTGTTTCAACTTTCCACTAGAACCCACTCACATTAATCATTACTTTGTCAGCTACCAAGGCAGGCACAAAGCCATGTCCACTCTGCCAACACAGATTTAGATCGCTTTAATGGCCATCCCGTGCAGAGGAAATACTCCTCAGAGGAAACGGTGGTGGCAGCAGCGATTGACCTAACGTCCCTGCTGTGACAGCAGAGCCTGAGAGAGGGCCGCAGCAGAAGGGCTGCAGGCATTTGATTAAAGCTTCAACCCGGTTTGTAGAAACTTGAATAATTCCAGATCAGAGGACTTTTACACTTGACTTGTGAGATCAGAAGCTGAAGATCACTACAGACAGAAATCCTCTAGAATTTCTCAGCCGTTTGCAACACAAGGATTTGCTTTTTTTCCTTTCTTTTAAAGCTCACATTAATTGGTTACCAGTGAAGCAATTTCACAATATTGGACATACAAGGATCAGTGACGTGAAGAGGGAACGACCTTCAATCACTTTTTTTAATTTACCATTTTTATGTTGGTTTTAGCGCTTGCACAAAAAATTTGTTCACATAATGCAATAAGGGCCTTTTGCTGAAATCCATAAGAGAATAAAGCTTTTCATTTAAAAAAAACATTTGTTAACTAGGCTTTTGAAAATCTATCAAAATTTTTTAATTAATCTTTTAATGGTTCTAGAAGCTGCCATTTAACATGTGAACAGAAGAAATTACACTGAATATAAGAAAAATTTACATTTTTATAAAGTTTGACTAGGTTTGTAATTACTCACCTCATAATCTCTCATTTCATCCCATCACACCTTTCAATATCTTGTTAATATAAAAAGGCTTTGCATTAGATCTGTCGCTTCATCTATTTTCCAATTGCTCAGCGGAATTTCTTTTCCCTTACCCTTTTGTCCGTCCACTTTATAACAATTTAATCTTGTTTTATAATTTTCTTCCCGTCAGCTCTGCTTCATATTGGTTCCTGGTTACATCTGTGGGACTTTGCCCTTGCTTTGTCTCAGCCTTTATGCTTAGTCACTTACCAGCAGAGAAATGGTAATGCTGTTATAACAATGCGGTATTATTCCAGAGTAAAATGGTATGTTCAGGCTACGCCACTTTTCATTGAGTTGATCACAGAGGGGGCATGTGGAGCATTGTGAATGGCTAAGGTTAGTCGGAGACCTACTGGTACAGTAAAGGATAAAAATAACTGCCTGCAAGATTTTTGTTGTTTTGATCTTCACAGGCCTTTTCTCAAAGCTGCCAGCAAGCTTGAGCTGTACATTAAGCATGCCAGTTTTTATCCTCAAGTTTTTATTTTAAAATCAGTCAATACAGAAATTAAATTGCTTCACTTCATGTTTGTGTTGTCTACAAAACAGGTTTCTTCTCTGGTAACTCACCTTCTCACTGACAATATCACCCGCTGCCTTTAACTGGATCTGACATATTGAAAATCTCCAATGTTGCTAGTTTGGCCCCAGTGGCAATTATAAGTGTTGACAGGCAGACACAATCCAAAAACAGATTGCTGGTGTCCAATGCTACAGCTGACCCTCCCAGGAGTATCCAAATCAATAAAACAATAGGAGATGACTTTTTTTAGATCAGCAGCCAATCAGAGAAAAGAAAGATGAGGAGGATTCAAAGACTCCAGGGGGTGTTTCTCCTCTAGTGGAACCTACTATTGGAGGACCTCAAGCTTTATGGGAATATTGGATAGCTTGCCACTACTGGCTAGAAGGAAAGGGAAACACTTTCAGCTATCCATCCCAGAGAAGATAAATCTCATTTATACACCAGACTGACCTTGTTTCATCCTGGCTGAGGAAACGTTCAACATTTAGACAGACTGGATGGTACATTGTAGGCTAACTAAAGGAACCATAATCCTGAAGAAGAGAAAGGAGAACAGAAACACACACCAAGCATTAAAAATCAGGAAACAACATTCATAAATTTCCTCACATTACATAATAATAACAATAATAATAACAATAATAAATTTATTTGTATAGCCCTTTACAAACAACCACTAAGTTAACCAAAGTGCTTTACAATGGGTAAAATAAGATAAAACATATAAAACACAATGAATAAAACAGGATAAAACACAAAGATAGTAGAATAAAGTAAAAAAGTCACACTACTGAGTATTAAAGGCCATATTGAACATTTATGATTGAGCTTTGATTTGAAGAGGCCCAGGTCAGAGGTCAGTCTTAATTTAGCTGGGAGTTCATTCCAGAGTCTAGGAGCTGCCACAGAAAAGGTTCGTTCGCCCCAGTGCTTAAATTTAGACCTGGGCTCTTCCAACAAGTGCTGATTTGAGGCCCTTAATGCTCAGCAATAGACACAAACAGTTAGAAGATCACATACAATGGGATCAGACCATTAAAAGTTTTTAAAACAATCAATAAAAGTTTAAAATCAATCCTAAACTGAATGGGAAGCCAGTGAAGAGATTTAAGTAATGGTGTGATGTGATCATGTTTCTTACATTGTGTTAGGACATCTGCAAGCCTTTTTTTGAATTTAGCAGAAAAATAGCATTTACGATTGAGTTGTTGCATTATTAAGTCAAAGATTTACAGAAGAAATATTTAAAAGGCTCGCTACAAACTTGTCATTGGAAATCATCTTTTTGCCCCAAATGTGTGCACACATTCAGCAATGCTTGTAAGCAAGTGACAGACCATATGTAGAAGTCGATTTACAGTTATACTAAAAACATTGCCAGGGGGAAAACAAAGAGAAGAGTACTTTAGAATTAATCCTAGTGAAATTGTTCAACTAATATTGGATTATGGCTCCAGGCCAAAGAGCAACAACTGTACATGTAGAAACAGACATAAAATATGATATTTTTCTAATCCTAACAAAACAAATGGAAATTACATCTAGCTAATATGAAGTAGAGTTTAATAGAAATAGTTAACAGTATTTAATAGTTTACCTGTAGAAGAAAAGAAATTAATAAATACTCTTATAGAAGTCAGGCTAACAGCTAGTCAGACTATATCCTCTTTTTGTGGATTTCAACCATATACTGTGTAACACCTCCAACTCAGTTTCATAATTGTGAGAGCAAATGCTATAATAGCTGATTTTCATCCTCTACAATTTTGCACGAGGCCATTTACAGTGAAATCTATATGGTGATCATATATGGTATGGCTTTATTAGAGTGGCCTGGAAAAGTGCAAACATTTGCCACTTTCTATAATGTTGTAAAAAGGATGCTGAACAACAAAATTCAAAACTCATCTCCAGGCACACTTGGAATAATACCAGTAAAAGGCCAGTCCCAGCTGTTCAGGCACTAACTACTGATAACTCTACCGAACACTGCTTCAGAAAATAATCCAAAATATCACTTAAATATTTGTGGGACTGATTCCAAAAAAAGACAACTCAAGGCACAAGTGATCTTCAAAGCAGGGACTCATTTTCTAGAACCCTGCACACAATGTTCAATTAAAAACTTAGCACTCTCTGAAGGAATGCATAATGCCTGTCACCTCACTTCTCAATTCTCATCTTATGATGAGAAGTGATGGAGTTAATGTCATGTTGGTCAAGCCTTGTAAATGAATGATGTATATGCATGATCTCATGCAATTTTGCAAGATCTTTTGAGATCTGTTAGTGCTCAGTGTCAGGGTTTGTAGTGATTAGGACCTGAGGATGCAGACCTACTCAAGGACTTAATGAACAAAATGTTTTAATGTGAAAATAAATGCTGACAAGGCAGCAAATATAAAAAAATACCAAAAGAACAAGGAGCATAAGGCTAACCAGATGGGGAACATACTAAAATGGCTGGGTGAAGTGTAGACTGGGAGAATAAATAGACTAGGACTGATGAGGTGTGTCGTAGTAGCTGATACTAATGAAATCAAGGAACAGGTGTGAGATGAAGCACATGACTGAGGAAAAAAACTGGCTGAGGGAAAAATACTAGTGACACAAGAAACACTGAGGAATAAACTGAACACAAGGAAAACACAGACACACACACACACACACAAATAATAATAATAATAATATCAAAGAAAACAAAACCCATCAAAAACACAGACCATGACACTCAGAATATAGATGGAGGATGATACTACTGTAAGCTACTGCTACACCAAATTTTAGCTCAATATAAAAATAGTCATTTTTGTGCTGGCTAAGTTTGATTACTTGCGGTGGCCATCTTGAATCGAGTTGACTTCAAAAGTTAATCAGATGTACACCCAGTGATTACTTTCTAAAAGTTTTATTAAAACCCATATTTTAGTTTATTGGCTCTTTTGCTAACAGGCAGAATTGACTCCAGTAGTGAGAGGCAAAGTTTTAAAAGCACATCCTCAGTTAGTCCTCAGAGCCCGTGTTATGGATGACACTCTGCTACCACCGTGCCAAGTTTTAACTCAATATTTTGTTAATGTGACAGACAAACAAACACACACACAGGCACAACAAGAACATTATCTCCCTTTTGTCTTCAGCGGCAAGTGATAATAAGGATATATTGTTTTCCTAATTAAAACTGAACTCATTTTAAATGAATGCATGGTTAACCTAACCTCGAAACAACACAATGCAGAAAATGACTTCAAACTTACAAAAGGAAGTTTGAAAAAGTAAAGAAAAAAACTCATAAAGGGACTGCAAATGTTTCCTAAGGTTCTGTCTGAATGATACTACTGCTCTGTAAGGTATTAAGATCCCTACCCCACTCTTCCTCATCTCCTTTACAACCACCATTCTTGAAAGCCTTTTGCAGGATATCAGCTATATTTTTCACACACCTCCTTCAACGAAATAAATTGCTGCCTAAATCAGTCGCTATCCCGTGTACCCTGGAGAGAAACAGAAAGAGCAGGAAAGATGGAGAGAACACACGCTGAGAACAACCTTGTTGTGTGTGCTGAGAAAAATGTGGTGTGTGTGTGTTTGACAGATTCACACGCAGATATGGAGGGTGGGTGTGTGTAATTTTTGTTTTCGTGTCTTGCATCCTTGTGAGTGTCTGTATATGCGCACAGATGCATCTGTGCGCACACCACGCATGTAGGCATCAGCTGTGTGTGTGCGGCAGAGAGAAGAAAGAACAGGATTTATCAGCACGTGTCAGCAGTGGGTGTTTAAAAGACATGAAGCCGCTTGTTTGAGGGTGTTTTCTTTGCTTATGCATTTTCCAGTCCGACTCTGTTGGAGAGATCAAAAAGTACTGGGGCGGAAACCAAAAAGCAACTCACTCTCAGACAACTAACAGTCCAGCATTTGTCTGCGGAAACGCCAAAAGCAGAAAGAGGAGTAGAAGAAGGGAATGAAGGCGAGGATGAGGGCATGAGGAGGAGGAGAAGTGCATTCACATGTGGAGGCGGCAGGCGGCTCATGCTGGCTTGTATTCTTGAAGTAATTTGTGGGCGACTGTAATTGAATGTTCGGTGAGATGAACAGGATGCTCGGCCAATCTAACTTCCCACACAAGCCTAGGAGTCAGAAACGATGGTGAAGTGTGTGCTGGTTTTGTGCATTTTCTAATCATTTGAGTGATTACATTACAAAAATCTTACGTCTATATTTTTCTTTACATCATTTGAAAGTGTCAATTTGTACTCCATATACCTTTTAGAAGTGGCAATTTTTTTTCTTTGTACAACTTGTGATACTTTGATTATATGGATTTTAAAGACCAATGTGTTCATGTCATTTATATAATGTAAGAATGTGAGATTTATGTTTGGATGCATGATCTTCCTTGTGACAAGCTGGATGGTAAAGAACAAAAATGATCATCTTTGTGCAATCCTGGGTGGTAAACTTCCTGTAGAGCTAAATTTCTAGTTTTAGATGTAATATTTAAATAAAAAGTATAATAAATAAATAATTCTTTTGGATTTTTCCGCAATTTTTATTATCTTCGCTATAAATTGTTAAAAACTAAAAGAGCATGATGTCGGTGTCCTGTGAACGGTTGTTTTTTCGCAGATGTTACTTTATCGTAGTCTAGCTGCCAACGTGAATGTCTCTATGGCAACAGTGCCTCCAATTGGTAAAAAGTCATCAAAGCTTATGGGTAGTGTAGTGTTTCACAAACAAACTCATAAATACGGCACCACAAATTGAAATTACAATGGCTGGCGGCTTCTACAGGAGCCTATAGTGTTGTTTAGCTCAAGTACGTTGTTGCTGATGGCTTTGTGTCATTAAGTCTTAATGGTAGCAAATGTTTTGCTGGAGGGCATGATTTGGTCAGAAGAGTATTAATGGACACTTAGGATTTAGGGTGTACATTTAATCAAAACTTAGTTTACTTGTAGTCCAATCTCTGATAGTTCTCTCTACATATGTTGAATTCCAAATGGTACTGATTATGAAAAGAAGTTATCAACTTCAGTAATCATTTATTCTCCTACCCTGCAAGTTCCAGCTTGTCTGCTCCAGTTTTACTCATTAGTGAGTCATCCTAATGATATCTGGCTTTTTTTAAGCAATCTCTTAAAGGCCGAAGACATGGCAATGAACTATTCCCTCTGTATGACAGTCTGATGTTACACACAATATAACTAGTTGAAAGATTTGGCCAGTTTGTTTGCTTTATGTGGCTAAAATATGTCTTCATCTTTGAAAACATATCACTGACTCGAAGTGTTAAAGCTGCAACTGTCTGTCTGTGTGCATCACAGTGTTGCACATGGACTGTGTTACAATGTCCTAGTTGCTAATCATCAAATGCAAAAGTGACAAAAATCTATCCACAAAAATAGCATTTCAGACAGACAACTCACACGGAAATGTTGAACGGCTTTATTGTGAAATATATCGTTTAAGTTTTTGTGTCCAGGCTCTGATGACATCATTCTATGTTTATGTAGCACAACATGGAGTGATGAGAGTATCTCAACCACCCCCCTCTCCCTGGACTTGTCTCATGTTTTAAATACAAGCTTTTTTCCTCATTTCTTAGTCCAAAAACAATGCACAGAGTTAGCTTTTTAATGAGCACAGTATTCCTCTATTCTTTTTGACTTCACACAGCTTGTTTCAGTTTGAGAGACAGCGAGCAACTCTCAGCTAACAAATCTGTGTGAGGCCATTTGACAATCTCCTCTTTCTTACTTTGTACAGCACACAGCATGCCTCCACTTCCATCATAGACTACCCTTGTCTCTCACGTTCCTGCCAAAACACACACACACACACACGTTCACACGCATAATTATTGCCATACAGGAAAGAAAAGCTGACTCACTGCTGCTCCATTACTCAAGTGAGTTATGAGTGTGTTTACACACACACTGATTGATATTAACCGTCTTTGTTTAAATCTCCACCAGCAGACAGAATGCCAGGTTGTGGGCTGGTCCACTTGCAGGATTGCAGAATGGGTGGGGCAAGCTGACCACAAAGCTTACAGTGCCCTCTACTGATGACTTGGAACAGCAATGCCAAATTCTGGTCCTCGAGGTCCACTTCCCTGCATGTTTTAGATGTGTTCCTGCTTCAACACACAGGATTTAAACAAATTAAAGACTAATAGGTTAATGCAGAATTTGATGGCAAGCTGAGGAGGTATTTCAGTCATTTGAATCAGGTGTGTTGGAGCAGGGGGTGATCTAAACCATGTGGCAGGACAGTGGATGCTGAGGACTGGATCTAGACACTGTTGACATGGAAGTTTCTTTGAGCATTTTATTCTCTCACAAAAGATTAAAAACTATCAATTTAAATATTGCACACGAGAGAAGTAAAAGCTTGTTTTCCCTTTAAATTACAAAAACAAAAAAAACAGAAATGAGTATCCCTTGGTTTGCCATTTATATGTTCCTAAAGTTACTTTCTCTTGTTCAGTCAAGTATATACAGAGCTAAATATTTAAATGACAATAGGAATATATTTTTTAAGCCCACATTGCATCAGTCCAGGTAGGACATTTATTTTATTTTTTAATGGCTAATATCTCCTGACTTGGTGTCTACACCTCCTACAAATGTCAGCTGGGAAAGACCCCAGGATCCCACCACACCCTAAACAAGATAAGGTAGAATAAAGGTAAAATAACAAAAATAAATCAGTGAAAAGAAGATCACTTTTGGTCTGTTTAGAATAAAATACTGTTTCATTAAAACCTTCCATCATTCATGCACATGTTTATATTAAAGAAAAAAAACCTTGAGGGAAAAATAAGCTTCAAGTTTTTCTTAGCAGTCATTTTGAGCACAACAGTTACTTTTTGTAATGTTATTTAACTCATTTGAGGATGAAGGCTTTTCATTCATCTTTCTTTAGCTCTTTTTTCCTTTTAGATTATACTCAGCAAACAACACTAAACACCCCCTCCCATTCTTCTAGAGAAGATTAAAAGATGTGGTGTCATTTTTAATGAGCTAAATGGAAAAAAGGTGTTTCAGAGGTTCCTTGTCATTGATGTCAGCCAGTCTAGCAGAAGCAGGACATAATAACCCCTTGACCCCTGACCTTCTTGATTTAATGGGCTCCCTGAGAGCTGGAGCCAGAGCCAAGGGGCCATAAATTGTCGTTTTGATTGCAATGTGAGGAGAAAAGCCACAGTCGATGAAAAGGTCAGGGGAGTAGAGGTTGATGAGGACAAATGAGACATGTTTCAATGTCAGAATCATTCAATCATTTGTACTGTGCATAAATGGAAACCTAAAAACCTAATAGGTGGACATTACATTATTTACTACAGTGAGAACAAGCAAAGAAATGTTTTCAATAGAAGAAAAATGAATGACAATTTGAGGTGCAAAAAGTAGGACAATTAAAGCTACGGAACTTAAAAAATAGCCTAAATCACATTCTGCAGATACTATGAGGAGATTAGGCAAATATTTCTTGCACTTGTGAAATTTTGGACATTTTATTAAAAGGCTTGCTCATGTAGTCAAAGAAAAAAAGACTTATGCTGGAACCAAGTGTTAATGGAACAAAAAATAAACCAATTCTCCTCAATGTGCATCTGTCAGAATGTTTACATGCACAGCAATACTCTGATAATAACCAGATTAAAACTTTTCTTTGTATAAGACAAAGTCATGAAACTCACCTTAGCCAAAAAGGTGACATTTAAAGTTAGAATTTAGCAAGTTACAAAATGCGGAGAGTTTCCATCCGAATTGCATGTATGACTAGCCCTTCTTAAAGCCTTTCTGACGCAGTGTGTCGTATTGTGTGCTTCTCTCGTCGGTTTTCAGCAAAATGACAACAGGAGGGAGAAAAAAGGCACACTTCGGGCTGAAGGAGACATGAGTAATGCTCCATCTTTTGAAAGATATGTAGGGCTTTAAAGATTTGGATGAGGGTAGTGTAGCAGAGTCCACTGCTACACTATGTAATAGTGCAGTGAGCTTAACAGTAAACGGCATGATGATGGGACTATACATCATGTAGTTTATTTAAACATCATAATCACAGTATTTTTTATTGAGATTAAGATCAGTGTTTGGAAAATTGCTGTGCAAGTAAATGTAGGCTGTATAAAACAATGAAACAAAGCCATTTGGATAGCAGGTGGTTGAATAACACACAGGATTCAAATAACCTTGAAGTTGTGGGTCCTTGTCCTTTAGTGGAGCCCATCCATCCATACCTACATACATACATATATACATACATACATACATTTAGAGTTGCATGCACATCACAACAGCAAAACACAACTAGCCCATTTTTGGTTCAAATAAATACTATAGAAAGTCCTACACATCACTGTTTATAGCAGGGCATTCACTGACTGATAAGCAGGAGGACAGAGACTCAGAGTTTACACAAATCCTCAGGCATCACTACTAAAACAAAATGCACAGGTGTTGCCAATCTGTTCATTAACCTCGGTGTCTTCTAGTAAAGTATATTTTTGTCCCTCACCAAATGCCACAGAAGCAGCAAATAAAAAAATGCAAAAGAAAACAAATCAGATTACTAAACAAAGAGAGCTTCACCTCATCAATTAGAGAGGGACAGCATGTCCACTGGTGAAGAGGCAATCATGCTTCACTTGTATACAAGTGTCTACATAAGTGAGAATATGTCTAAGTAGCTCTCACCTGTGTGATTTTAGCGTGAAGGGTGCTTCAGTAAAATGCTGCTCGATCCTAACGCTCAGTTCACTCAGAGCCTCATTTGACTGAGCACTTGGCTGCCTGAGCAGGTGGTGACATCGGGAGCCAAACTGGCCTGGTAACCCTCCAAAGGGCCTCCCACCATGCTTCCACAGGAGAACGTGGGGGGATGTGAGGTAGTACAATTCCAGGTGGCAGCGCTGACGTTATAAAGTCGGATTATTAAAAGTAGGATTTAAAAAGTGAGCTTAGATCAGAGTACTGGAGCTTTTATTATTTACATCTCAGTCAAACAGCCCTATTATCTGCAGATTATCTAACATATGCTGCATTCCTGCCTTACTGCATATTTGATTTTAAATTTACAAAATTACAAAAATGTAGGAAATAGATCAACACATTTGTATTAACTTAGAGAGAAAATTCTAAACTTTTAAAAAGTTATCTTAATGTATGCAATAATGCATTTTTTTGTGTCATTCTGCAATACCTTTAGCCACAGAGGACACAGTGCAGTACAGACAATAAATCAGACTTTTGTGGTCCAGCTTCCTGTCTAGAAAACAACGAGGAGACATTATTAAAATAACTCACACTTGGGCAACATTAGTTGGATAGTGTTAGTGTATGCCAACAGTTATATCTAAGTCTAACAGCAGCTCCTTCACTGCGTAGGTGGTTGGGTTTTTTTTTTATTGCTGGTGACTGCATTGTTGTGTATTTATCCTAACAGGTTTCCATAGAAACCTGTGAAATTACAAATATCAAGTAAGAGACAACAGGTGCCCTTCTCTGAGACCCTGATTATTACTATGTAAAACCTTGTTTAGTTGGAAAAATACAAAACCGCCTAATATAAAACAAAATCACAGAAAACGTTCCTAATGTAGTAATACCACATTTAAAAAATGGATAATACTTTTTTATCTTGGCCAAATCATGTAGTTTTGACACTATTTTACATTCCAGTAAATAAAAGATGAATATTTAATTCTTTTAGGTGTATTTCTCCATGAAAAGATGCATGTTCTACAGTGAAATATTAAGGATTATAGCTGTAAAAGATCACCTCACCTGTGGACATAACCACACAAAAGGAGGCTCTGCTTCAGCCTTTCGTAGAAAGTAAATTACTTCAAAAAAGGTCACGAGTTGACATTTATCATGAAAAACTATATAAACAGACCTTGAGATGGTGAAAACTGGATCTACTTTGATCAAGGATTTTACAAAGAAATTTGAGAGTTTTTGCTTTTTATTTTTTTGCTGCTTGATTAGACTAACATGTTTCCAGAAAATGCTAAGGGAAATTAACAGTATATTTTGTGTGTTCTGCCATCTTGCTCTCCAAAAGCACAGGCATAATATGTCTGTAATTGTTGATTTTGACTAAATGATGGAGCTCATTCTGAGGCAGTCAGTCAGTCTTGTGAAATGACAAGATAATTGTATATTTATTCTTTATGCCGTTGAGCATTTTGCATGCCTAAAATCAGCTTTTTACTGAGGCATGAACTTAAATATAGGTTTTCTGACCTTTTGATTCTGGCTTTCATGTGTTTGCTACCTTCTATATCAGATGTGCTGTTTACTGTTCAATACATAAAACATAACTATAATTTTAGCTCATTTTATATCTTGATTTTCTATCATCGTGTTTTGTATAAATCCTGCAATTCAAACCACTTGGGGACTATATTAGTATGAAACAAAAGATGGCTGGAATATTCCTGTTAAATTGGGGTTGTGGTGCCAACCTAGGAAGAGTGATAGGCAGAGTAAATCCTTGACGAGTCGATGCACTTGTCATGCTCGGACAAAAATAATCATGCAGGCTCACGTCCAAGGTCGTTTTGGAATCTCCAACAAGTTTTTGGATTCTTTGGGGGGAGGAAGTGTAGCACAGGGAGAAAACCCACACATGCAGGGGGAATAAGAAAACTCCAGATTAAAACCCCCAGTCGAGATTCAGGCAGGAAGCATCCCCGCTGTGAGGCAACATTCTGGGTCACACCATCATCTACAGTTGGGAGTTTTATGCTCAAAAACAGGAGGACGTGCAACCCTGATCTGTTCACACTTGCAGCTTGCTGTTTTGTTTTTTTTTTGTTCAGACCCAAAAAAATGGCATTCTGTAATTTGTTTATTTGTTTGTTTTCACACATTTTTGTTTTCTTTAAAAAATATCAAAACAACAGATGTCAAACCAAAACTATCTGTTTTAAAGATCTCAGTTCACTTATTTTATTTAATTTTGTTTTCACACTAAGATTTGGAAACAACGTTTACATTAATATCATCATAAATTGTTCTAACAGAGCAGCTGCAACAAAATTCATTTTATTTTATTTTATTTTATTCATCTGACCTTTATCTCACTCCACAGCTGATTTGTTCATGTCCTTCAGCTCAGTTCTAAACTCAATAAATCTCCAGTATAAATATAATGAAACACTTTGCCACGTGTAATTGCAGCATAGTTCAGGCAGTTGACATGCATTGTAAAAGACAGAGTATTTATATTTAATTTAAAAATATGTTGAACAATAATTTAGTTAACTGTCCGTCCCACATTATCACAGCTTTATGGATAATTAAATACATTTGTAGATAGAGTCTGGCAACAAGTTTGATTTGTGTCAAATGTCAGCAGGAATGTGTTGTCAGAAAGACAAAACAGAAAATTTGTCTTACATTTGCCAACACATTTGATGTTGGAAGAAAAACACCTTTTGCATCAGATGTAAAACAAAGCTTTCCCTCTCACTGCTTCTCTGTTTTCACCAGTGAAACAAAGTTAACATTATTAAAAAGTGCTTGCATTTGTCTTTGGTTTTATAAATAATAATTCATATGTTTCAAATGTATTTTCTGAAACAGGTAAAATACTGAATTATGCTCTCAGTGATGAAGTGAACAATCTTAAATACTGTTCACAATGTCTTTTCTTTTCTTTGTTTCTTTCTCTGACAGTTCTGAAACTGTCTGACTTGTAAATAAATCAAAGATTTATCCTTAAGGCACTGGTGCAACCATAACACAAGCCATGAATATTAGTTTTTTGGTGGAGTTTTAAAAAGAAAAATATTACTGGAGTTCCAAATTAACAGCTTTCTTTGGTTGCTGTTGTCCCAACTATTGTTGTACCTCCAACCAGCAACCAAAAAGTTCAAAATAAGAAATTAAAGACAGAGTCAGTCGTGTGTGAGAAAGATTTAAGCCTGTGGTCGTGTGCACATCAACACTGTGTTCATGTTTGTCAGCGGAGCAGCAGTGGTCAGACTTCTGTCTGGAATCACAAAGCAAAAAACGAAACAGATGAAGGAGCAACTCAATTCCACAACAACACTTGGTTTCAAATCAAATGATGGCTTCCAGGATGTTCTTAAGCTTCTTACAGGACTGGCTTCCTTCTCCTCTCTGTCCAAAGTGTTACTTTCCCTTCCTCTCTCCTTTCAGCTCCTTCTCCATGTAGTCATTTTTACTTGAAACAATTTGAACAACAAGATCAAACATCAACACAATAATTCAAGCATGGTAAAAATAGCAGCTTAACAAGAAAAAATATCTTCAAATCAAACACTTAAAACCCAAAAGAGAGGATGAAAAGTAAGGAAGGACTTAGAACGTACCAAAATGTAATTGAATTTTTTCTAATAAAAAGTAGACATGAAACAATGTCTTCACACAAAGTAGCCAGTAGGAAATTGGCAATAATGAGTAAATTTGCTTGACTTGCATTCAACCAAGTTGTTTCTCCTGGGAGGTTTTGGCTGACTCTGATTATTTCAGGCAAAAGTACACAGCAGGATCACAGCTTTCTGCTGTTGAGCGAAGCAAAAATCCTTCATACATGTCAGAAGAGTAGTGCTTACATACGGGCATGCAAGTGTGCGCTCGTCTTTTCGCTGAACACACAGACTTTCCTCATGCTTAAGTCATGTTTGAGATTAAAAGTGACACAAGTGTCTTATCTCTCTCGTCGGCATCTGGCAGTGACTGCAGGCCTCCATCAACAGAAGCTGAATGAGTGATTGCTTCACTGCAACTTTCCATAAATTTCAATAATTATTGATTAGACACTTTCTCCGTATTTAAAAAAAAAGCTCTTTTCTATTTTTTATAAATAGCATAGACTACAATGTGATCAGAGACTTGCAAACCCAGATCCCTCATGATTTTTCTTTTTTAGTTTAATCAAAGGAGGAATGTATAGTAGGAGATGAAAAAGAGAAAAGCATCAATAAAATGGAAAGCAATTCACAAACATATAAAGAAAAGGGGGAAATATAAAAAAAGAGAAAACAGCTGCAACTACAAATACTGATTACCAACAGGACAGCTCACAGTGAGCCTTTAAAAAGAAATCCTTAAGGAAAAAAAAGAGAGAGATGAGAGGAAAAAGTGTAGAATTTATTTGATGGAATTTTTTGATAGGTGAAATATATCCTGTTTCACTGTAATATGAACCTAAATATCAATCCAGTGATGCTCTGCAGCGGGAAAGTGCACTTTGCTATAAATTTGACCCTTTTTTATCTTAAACATAAATTTAATTAATGTAGCCAAAAAGTTTTATTTTAAATTTAAGAATTTACATCATTATCTCACCCACATGAGTTTTTTTTTTTATTAATATTATGTAAATCTAACTTTAACAACTGAGTTTTGTAGGAGAGATTTTTTAGTCTGGAAAATGTTCCCTAAGTTTGATTTTTTTTTTTTTGCAGTCAAAGTGGACATATTGGTTAATCTATTTAAAAAATATACAAGCTCTAGAAATCCTGACATCCAGCTTTCCTGGTACCTGCTAAGTTTTAGGTACAAACTGCTAAAACAAACAAAAAAAAAGCCTTTCTGGTCTTTCTATGACCATCTCTGACGTTAAAGGATACATTGTCTTTGAGATTAGTATCAGATCCAGAAACTAAAATTTGAGTATCTTGACTATTAGCCATTTGTAGAATCAAACTCTTACCTTTTCCTTCCTCTCCTCTGACCAGGGAAGACTGCTTGATGCTTATTGAGGATTTTTATTAGTTGCTTAGCAAAGGTAATCTTATCTTAATAAATTAGTTCAACTTAATTCGTAATAAAATGTAAAAACTCACATGTATCCCTGCGTAAGAGTCTGAATATTAATAGAGACATATTCTTCTGTACCATGCCGCTACAAAGCAAGATTTACAGCAGTGTTATGATTAATTACGTCAGTGATAAAAGCAGGAATTCATCTTTGGTAGAAATGAAGAAGATTTTATTTAAATTCTATCATGGTTACAGCAGAGCAGATGGATGGTGAGCTCAGTATGTTCAAATAGATTTTTTTATACCATGTTTTCAGTAAGTGTGTGTTTTCTTTCTCTTCTCAAGACCCTGGTAGATAGAAGTTATCCTCTAAAGATTTAGGGCAACACTCTGCCGAGAAATGTATTAACAAATTGAAATAACAGGGTAATGAGGTGGAGATGAGGATAAGTCCTCAATCTTGGAGCTGCACCACAGTGTGGTTCCCTGATCATCGTCCCTGCTGACTCTCTACAGCTCTGCTTCACAGCACTTATCTTAACTTGTTCGACCGCCTCCAACCACACAACCACGGTGCCCTTGAAGGATGCTGATCAATGAGACCTTGTGGGATGTTGCGAGATGAGGTGAAAAAAGGAGCTGAAGTGCTGCGGCTGCTGGGGAGCTGAGACATCAATGAAGGATCATCAACTATGAGGTTTTCTTCAACCTTAGCAGCCAACTTCAAACAGTCTTCTATCATGCTTAGCTCCAGTGCTTATCTGTCACCTCACTAATTTCTAATTTAATTAACTGTGGGACATAATGTAACTTTTAAAGTTCAGCTATATTTAGTTTCAACTGTTAGTTGTTTTAATATTATTATTATTTATTTATTTATTTTTGCAGAGAGGCGGGTCATTCTGTCATAAATGTGTTTTCGTAGTTTTGGGGTTTGTTTTTTTTTTTTTTGCTCTAATGCTTAATTCATTCACTGATTCTATCAAATAACTTTGGAAATATGTAATAATTTTTGATGTGTTAAAATCAGACCTCATAGATGATGACCTGTAAAATATACCAGTTTCTACTTTCCCCTTCTCTGGATGAATTATTGCGGTATACTGACTTTTAATTCTCCAATGAAGACATACTGCATACCTTTGAGCCAAAAACTCCACAGATCTTTTGGACTGAACTGTTTATCTAAAAATATTCTAAAACAAATGTATTTATCAGCAATGATTTGGTTAAAAAAATGTTTACTTGTCACACAAACATTACCACAAAGCCTCATTTAAATTGATTCTTTCTTTAGTTAGAAACAGTGAGATAATCAAACACAGCAAACACGTTTAACAGGTTATTGACTGTAGACCAACAATGTGAAAACAAAGATTTCCTCGGCAATGACATGTATTTGTAAAAGCAAGGATCCTCAGAAATCGATAAGCAGCATCCAGAAAGGCCAATGTTCTTTACAGATGAGCAGATGTGCAAAAGGTCCAATCTGAGTTGGATCTATATGACACATAACATAAAGTTATTTATTTTATATGTGAATGACTTGGTGAATGTGTCGGGGTTGCTTAAATGTGTTTTATTTGCTGATGACACTACATTTATTTGTTTGGGTGAAGAAATAGAACAGATGTTGGAGATGATGCAGACGGAATTTGTAAAAATACAAACTTGGTTTAAAGTTAATAAATTATCGTTAAATATAGATAAAACTAATTATATGATATTCAGTAATAAAAAGAGAACTGTCAATGGTACGTTTAAAGTTGATGGTATTGAGATCTGTAGAGTCAGTGAGGTGAAGTTTCTGGGTGTCATCATTGATGAAAAGTTAACATGGAGAGCTCATATAGATTATTTAAGAACAAAAATATCAAGATCTATTGCAGTACTACATAAAGTAAAGGACATATTTAATGATAAAGCACTATTTATATTATATAATGCAATAATTGTTCCACACTTGATTTATTGTATAGAAGTCTGGGGGAATGCATGTAAAACTATTACTAATCCTATTTTTATTTTGCAGAAAAGAGCTGTAAGAATTATCACAAGAAAGCATTACTATCACCCATCAAATATATTATTTCAGGAATTGGGATTGTTAAAATTTTATGAGTTGGTTGATTATTATGTTTTGCAGATTATGTATAAGGCTCATAAAAATATATTACCTATGAACATTCAATTAAATTTCGTTAAGAGAATAAGTAATTATAATCTCAAGGGACTAGAAATATTCATAAAACCTAAAATTAGAACAAACTTGAAGGATAAATGCACTTCAGTCAGAGGAGTAAGATTATGGAATGGTCTGGATTATGATTATAAAAATGCTGGTTCAATTAATTCATTTAAGAGAATGATAAAAGTTCATTTGTTAAACAACTATGAATTTGTATAATTTGTATTGTAGGAGTTACTGTTTGAGGAGTTGAATTTTTGTTTTTGTTTTATTTGATGTTATTTGATTATTACCATTTTTGAAATTGATATTATTATTATTATTATCATTACTATTATTATTTTTAAATAGGGGCAGATATTATAAGATTTTTTTCTTCTTCTGCTACCTTTCTTTTTTTTTTGTTTGATTTGCATTTTTTTTGTATGTGAATGTTTGGTTTTTAAAATGAAAATGAATAAACTGAATTAATAAAAATAAATAAAACACATAAACAAGCTGAGATGAGGATAACTCCACAACTTCAGATACAGAGCTGAGTTTTGGTACTCCCCACATTTTGAAGAGAAATTTTAGTTTACACCTGGTATCAGAACTAATCAAATTTGAGCCACTCTGTGGTAACAGCATGAGGATAAGCCTGCTTTTCTAACCATCTTTCTGCAGTGATACATTTGCTGTATAAGTTTATGCAATATCCAGATTTTGAATAACATTGAATAGGAAATTTAGTCATTTGTGATGGGCTTTGTGTTGCAATGACACTGTACAAGCATTCATTGCAGAAAAGGCAGGAAATGTTTATCATGTATCTCAAGGACTAAGTTAAAATTATATAAAGAACACCTTTATAAATAAAAACCTATATGCAGAACATCCATTACAGTTAAAAAGTTAAAAAATGATCCTTTGGCTCTTTTTTCGACTATGACTCAGTCTTGTCAAGAGTAAATTTTCCTCACTGTAGCACAAATGTACACACTGAAAAGGAACTTTCACGAACTGTAGTCAAGTCCATCATTTCATTTTCACTCCTTTTATTGAACGAGTACTGTTCTCTTTGAGGGAAAATTACATGTGGCTAGATAAAACCAATTTGATACAGTTACTGTGTGGTCCCCAAACTATCTACAGTCCCATTCCCCTTTGCTATACAATCACCCTCTCCTCACAGCTGTATTGAGTTCAAATGATTGACATCATAATAGGCTCAGCTAAATTATGATAGAGGTCAAATTAGAATTTAATCATCTCTCTTTTACCCTCTTTCCCTTGAGGGCAAAATGAATAAACATGATTTTGTATGAGACTGATGGGCTGGTTATGCAAAAACTGTGATAACTCTCTCAATTTTTCTCTTTTGTTGCAGCTTCAAAGAGTGAATAGAAGAAAAATATGAGTTAGTATTAGGAAAAGCTGAGATATGGAGATAAAGTGAGCGTGACAGAGATTCTCCTGTCTGCTGCTCCACATCAGCACAGCCTATAAGGGTTTATCTGTTTTCATTCAAGTTTGATAATTCAGTCCCCCAAAGCCTTGGCCCCAATCAGCTATGCATACCTTCTTGTTTTAATTGATGAATGTCTCTAACAATCCAGCTGAACAGATGTTGGATACCAAAATCAAATCTTGTCTTACTCTCAGGAGCATTTGGCGACACTCTGTCAATAAATGTTTACATTTCAGTTTGTCTATTATTGAAGAGACACAAACATTAATTACACAGAATTGTACATATTTGGTAAAAAGTAAGGTAAAACCAAACCAAATAAAAAAAACACTTCAAAAACTTTTAAAAGCTGATAAGGAGCTGTGCACCAAGATAAAGCATTATTATCCTTCTTTACTGTTTTTAATTTTAAAGCAGCACAGTATCTGTCAAAACTCTCCTGTCCAAACTAAATTTTACTCTGACTGCTTAATATTTTTTTTTTTTAGATTTCACTGCTTCAAGTCATTGCATCTTTCAATAAATAAATGCAAGTGTGCTTCTTCGCTGCTTTCAATGGATGTGAAATCATCATAACATCTAAATGTTGGATGTGCTCTAAAACAAAGAGAATACACAAACAAGTAGAATTATAAATTATGTTAGATCGAATAAAGTCAGGGGTCTCATACAGATTTCATACGGGGCAGACACAAAATAAACCAAGTCTGATGAAAGCGGTTTTCCATCCACCCATTCTACTCCACCAAGCTGCAGGGTGCAATAAGGATTATGGAGCAGAAGACACACTTGTTTTGTTGTTGAGGTGCTTCTACTTTGGAGGATAAGTATTTGTCTGCAGTGTCGTCCTGTCCACTTAGAGGTAGGAAACAAATGCCTGCAATATATTTAATACCCCTCGAGATCATGTCGCAGTAGGCCCGAGGCAGCCAATCGTTCACAGAAGCTTACAGGCGACACAACCAAATAAATAAATAATTCAATATCAAAAAAGAGTGGAGCATTATGCTTTAGTGGGCAATAAAACATGTGGCATGTCAGGGGTGGCAGCTGCTGCCAAAGAAAGAAAAATACCTAGACAGTGCTGTGCTGGCACAAGAGAACACAAGGAGCCAGAGAAAACAGATATATAAATTCTCCTTGTAAATGAACTCCCGATTTTGCTTTGCTGTGTGCACAAAAGGCCGCACAGATGATTATAGCTGGGCTCTGTCTGAGACATTTGAAACTAGAATGGTTAAAAAAAATCTCCTAAGGAACAAAGTCTGTATGAAGGCTATATTACAGCGACACATCTGATGCATGTTCTAAAACAACCAGCAATTGCAAACAGATTTTCAGTTCTGTTAATGTCTTTTCTTTATTTTCTTTAAATAGAGGGTCACAATGGCAGCCATATCAGCAAAAACAAAGAATAGCATGAGAATATGCATTTGTCTCTATGCACTGTACATGATTAAACAGTCACTCATTAGCACACAAAAAGAGCGTCGCTAGGCTATAATAAGTCTCCAGATGGTTCTCTAATTTTTAAAAAAGAGACTATCAGAGCTACTGAAAGGATTATTGATGTGATTCTGCAGTGTACACTCAGCAGGCAATAATGCTGCTTTCATGTGAGAAGTGAAATTCCTTTATAATAAAAGGAGCTGCTGGACGATTGAAGGGAAATTTGGTATTTTAGCCACACAGATTTTCTGATGAAGAGCTCACAACTCAGGTGAGGAAGAAACCTGGTGACATAAGACTTATTGGTGGCCCAGTTGTATTTGACAAAAACATATTTAGAATGTTATAGTAAAAAGTTTTATTTGTAGTCGACTTTAAATGTAAAACAACAGCTAACCTACTGGGCAGATTCAAATTCACTACACTTATATTTGAACTTTTACAATGAGAGTTGGTAGACTGAATCAAACACCTGAACGTAGCTTGTGACCTCTTTTCACATACAAACACTGTGTGACATTTAGTCACTTATTCTTCAGAAACATATATAACCTCAGCACCAGCTAAATGGCAATAATGCATTCTAAATGTATTTCTAAACCTGAAGTAAACATGGTTTTGTCTTTGTAGTCAGTAAGCTGCATGAAGCCATTTGACCTCAGAAAAGATAAATTTATTTATAGTAAAAACCATTTGGCTTTCAAAGCTTGAAGAAAGGGGAGCTTAGCAACAGGCACTCCGAGAAACTTTTTAGTTGCCAAGGCTTTATTATTAAGGGAATTGGTGCAGCTAGAAATAGCTATAGTAAAGAAAAAGACAACACTGAAAATCAACATTGACCACTACATTTGTGCAGTAATAAACAGGATGCAGAAAGCATGACATCATACTGAGATCTACTTTGCAGCTTCACCAGAAGATGGAAACTGTACTTCTGCTCTGAAACAATAGCAGTACATAAAAGAAGGACTGTACATTCATAATGCTTGATGTTTTAAGGTTTAAATGATGTTGTTAAGGATTTCCAAAGTAATTATGCAATCCATTGAAATAGGTGCAGATCCCTGGAGATTTTATAATCCACAAAGCAAGAAATTTTCCTTCTTCTCTCATTTTCATCAGTCTTTTTCACGGATTGATTACTTTTTTGTTGACTCCAAGCTAATTTCGGAAGTTTTGTCTGTGGATTATCACCCTATTATTATATCTGATCACGCTCCTCTCTCACTAGATATTAAGTTTGCTCTTCAACATCGTTACACCACGCCTTGGAGATTCAACCCTCTGCTCCTTTCAGATAAAAATTTTAATACATTTATTTCCACTAAAATTGATGATTTTATTGAAATGAATCAAAATGAGAGCAATCCAATCTCATATTCTTTACTTTGGGAATCACTGAAAGCATTCCTACGTGGACAAATTATTTCATTTTCAGCCCACTTAAATAAGACGCGTAAAGCAAAACTACTAGAACTGAGCACAAATATGTCCAATCTGGATCAACAAATTGCCACATCCCCTTCACCAAGCTTACTTAAACGGCGGGTTGATTTGCAGACTGAAATAGACCTCATCACTACTAACGAAGCGGAGCGACTTCTTCTGCGATCACGTTCCACTTATTATGAGCACGGTGATAGGGCTAGCCGATTACTTGCTCATCAGCTTCGTCGTCGGACAGCTTCACATATGATTCCGCAGATAATGGACTCGTCAGGCACGTTGCATCAAGATCCCACTACTATTAATTCGGTTTTTCAGTCATTTTACTCTTTATTATTCAAATCGGAATCTCCAGCTGACTCTTCAGAAATGAATCAGTTTCTTGACGGTCTCAAATTTCCTGTGATAACTCCGGATGTTGCTGAGGAACTAGATGCACCTCTTACCAGGGAGGAGATAGTGGCCGCCATGAAAAGCATGCAAAGTAACAAAGCTCCAGGTCCAGATGGATTCCCGGTTGAATTTTACAAAAAGTTTCAGGATAAGCTTTCCCCGTTACTGCACGCGTTATATAATGAATCACTACACCAGGGCAGTCTCCCCCAGACTTTAACACAAGCCTGTATCTGTCTCCTTTTGAAAAAAGACAAGGACCCAAACCTTTGCAGCTCATATAGACCTCTCTCCTTGATAAACGTGGATGCTAAGATCCTTGCTAAAGCCTTAGCATGTCGCCTGGATAGTATAGTACCATCTATTGTTTCGGATGAGCAAACTGGATTTGTTAAGGGGAGACAATTATTTTATAACATCCGTACTCTTCTGAACATTATCTATTCTAAAACTTCCTCTGAAACACCTGAACTTGTGATCTCGGTTGACGCTGAGAAAGCGTTTGACAGAATCGAATGGGATTATTTATTTGCTGTTTTACGAAGGTTTGGACTGGGTAATATATTCATCTCGTGGTTACGTCTTTTTTACACATCTCCTCAGGCCACTGTCTCATCCAATGGCATTCAATCCTCCTTCTTCAGGCTTTTCAGGGGCACTAGGCAGGGATGCCCTTTGTCTCCTTTATTGTTTGCACTGGCCATAGAACCATTGTCAATATTTTTAAGGTCTTCCTCCACATTCGCTGGAATTTCCCGCTTAGGCACAGAATTTAAACTATCGCTTTATGCTGATGATCTATTGCTATACGTTTCAGACCCCACTCTCTCCATTCCACCAATTTTGTCTGCTTTTTTGAGATTTGGATCCTTTTCAGGTTATAAGGTAAATATCGCTAAAAGTGAATGTTACCCAGTTAACGCATCAGCATTAAAACTTTCTTATTCAGATATTCCTTTCAAGTTGAGTTCCTCTGGTTTTAGTTATCTGGGGGTCAATGTAACAAGATCATTGACCTCTCTTTTTGCTGCAAATTTTTTGCCTTTAATGTCCAAAATTAAATCGGACCTTCAACGATGGAATAACTTGCCTCTGTCGCTTATAGGTAGAATTAATGCAGTTAAAATGATCATTTTACCCAAATTTCTCTTTCTTTTCAACTGTCTACCACTCTTTCTACCAAAGAATTTTTTTAAAACATTGGATCAAATTATTTCTGGTTTCCTTTGGTGTGGTAAACCACCTAGAATCCGCAAATCCATACTTCACAGATGCAAATTCAATGGTGGACTGTCACTCCCAGATTTTCAACTGTATTATTGGGCTACCCATATCCATAAAATTTCTTTTTGGTTTAGTTCCATTGACCTCCCTTGGTGCAGGTTGGAGGCACAGTCATGCTCCCCATCCTCTTTAAAAGCTCTTCTCACTTCCCCCATTACGCTCAACCCCTCTGGCTTTACAAGCAATTTACTAGTTCGCTCCGTATTAAAAATTTGGAACCAATTTAGGAGGCACTTCAAATTTAACTCGGCATCTACACTTGCTCCTTTGCTAAAGAATCATTTGTTTCAGCCAGCACTCACAGATCCAACCTTTTTATCATGGGAAAATAAGGGGCTGACATGTTTTAAAGATTTATACAAAGAAGGTATATTTCGCAGCTTCACAGACCTTTCGTCAGAATTTCATCTTCCTGCTTCTCATCTATTCCGGTACTTTCAAATTAGGCATTGTACCAGAGTGTTGTTTCCCGGTTTTCCATCCAAACCACCAAACTTCCAATGGGAAATGTTTTTGAGCTGGGATCCTCTTCAAAGGTCATTTATCTCCAAGGTTTATACTGAAATTCTGCTTTCTGACTCCTCTCCTATTGTCAAAGTTAAAAGAGCTTGGGAACTTGAACTGGGGTTGCACTTCCATGAGGACTGGTGGGAGATAGCTCTTAAGAAAATTCATACTAGTTCAATTTGCGCCCGGCTTTCGCTCATACAGTTTAAAGTTCTTTTTAGGGTTCATCTTTCCAAAACTCGTCTGTCTCAAATTCTTTCCTCAGCTCTAGATATTTGTGACAAATGTCACGCTCCTTCCTGTAATTTATCCCATATGTTTTATTCCTGTTCATCACTTCATAATTTTTGGCAGATCTATTTCGAAACAATGTCAAAGATACTTTCAGTGGTTATTGAACCATCTCCCCATGTTGCGATATTTGGGCTTCCAGCTAACTACAAACGGTTCACTGCTAACCAATTGGATGTAATATCATTTACTTCCTTATTGGCAAGACGCCGGCTTCTGTTTAACTGGAAATCAACTACAGCGCCTTCTAGTGGTCAGTGGCTACATGACACTATGTCTTTTCTAAAACTGGAGCGGATCAGATTCTCACTGAAAAGCAATTCCAATAAATTCTATAACTTATGGCAGCCTTTCATGGATTTCTTTCACTCTCTTCAGACTCCGGATTGATGCACACCCCGCAGCGCCCCACTTTCGCTTCTATCCTCATTTACGGTTTCTATTTACTTAGATTTTTCTTTTTTCTGTTCTTTCTCTTTTCCTGAATTTTTTATTTATCTTTATTTATTTTTTTTACTTACTTTGTTTACACTTCTTTTCCCTTCTCTTATATCGTTCTTATGTTTTGCTTGTTTTCATGTTCCTGATTATAAGTTGTGCATATATTTTGTCCAGTTTATTTATGTAAAGGAAAAAAAAAGAAAAAGTACATATATAGGAGGTGAACCGTATGCCATCTTTTAAACATGCTTTCTTTTCCCTTCATATTGATTATTTTTTGTATTTTTTTATTTACTCCTACTGGGAAATTGTATTTCATGTTGCATACATTGTTATTGTTCCTGAGTTTGTCTTGTTGTAATGTTTCCACCCTCCTAATAAAAATATCAATAAAAAAAAAAGAAATAGGTGCAGTCATGGGGAAGAAGGTGTCTGGTTTGGGAACCCCAGGGTCTCTTTTCTGCTTTTTGCAGATGGTATGGTTCTGTTGGTACCTTCAGCGAGCCCTGGGGCAATTTGCACCCGAGTGTGAAGAGGCTGGGACGAGAGTCAGCTCGTCTAAGTCTGAGGCCATGGTTCTCAGCCAGAAAAAGGTGGAATGCTCTCTTCGGGTTGGGAAAAAGTCTTTGCCTCAAATGAAAGGGGCTTCATCTGCAGTAATGAGAACATTACACCGATCTGCTCTGGTGAAAAAGGAGCTGAGCTGAAAAGTAAAAAATCTCAATTTGTTGGTCCATCTTTGTTCCAACCCTCACTTACTGTATGGTCATGAGATATGGATCATGACTGAAAAAAAATAATAAATCCTGGATACAAGCAGCTGAACTGTACAGGTATGTGTGATGTTTTGTGCTGATTGAGATGAAGTTGGTGTGTGGCTGCAGTTAAATTTACCCTTTACCTTGTGAGGTAATGGCCAAGGAAAGGCAGCATTGCACTGCTATAACAGTACAAGGTACAGAAATCCAAATCAAACTTCAAAAACACAAAACGTTGAAAAACAAATAAGCTTCGTACCATTGAGGGTGTTCCTGGGGAAATGACACAAAGAGGTAAGGTCAGAATTTTAGAAGAATTCAGAAATTATGAAGATGAGATGTGATGAAGAACAAGAGTCTAAAAATTAATTTAGGACGGCCTATGCAGGAAAAAACTTGTTCAAGATGAAGAGTTTGAAGCCAGAGATGTACATGGTCTAATCCAAGGTTACAATTTTGAAGATTTTGCACTGAGTGACAGGCAAATACCACTGTGGGACTGGTCACAGGTGTTAAATATTTCATTGTATATGATCACAATAAAGCCTTAGGAGGCATATTTAGTCTGTGTTAATTAGGTTGACTAGTGCTTTGAGACATATTTTGGTGACGAGCTAATATGCCAGTAGTAAGACGATATCCACCACTGCTATCGCTTTCAATAACAGCTCAGGAGCTGGACTCACTACCTCCAAGTGGTGAGTACTGGAAGATCTGAAAATATAAGCATAGGGATAGGTCAGTCAGGTCAAGTAGGCTGTGTATTTTTAACCTTTATTTGGAAATTGATAAACGCAGTCTTAACACTCGACATTTTGACACAGTTGTATTAATGAGGAATTCCTTGAAAAGTAAAGTTAAATTCACTTTCCTGTGCTCAGCGGACCAAGACCCAATTTTTGAGAAACAGATGGTGGGTTTAAGAAAAAAGAAGGGTCATGGAGTCCTGGTCAAAGGTTTAGAAGAACCATGTGGCAGAAGATAGATTTTACTGGGTTAGGTAATTGGAGGTTAAATCAAGACATAATGGAGGCAGGAAAAGTGACAGGTAGTCTTGAATATTATCGACTTTTTAAGTGGGAGATAAAAGATTAAAAAATGGGAAGAGAGTAGATGATTAGGATGAGATGAAAAGGAAAGGTAATATCTTTAGAGACATTACTGTGAAGCATCTACGATTTGCTGAAATGTTCTTAGAGCACAGCAGCACCCAACTAGTTCTAGACATTAGATATGGATTCATGCCTTTTGCACTTAAATTAATCATTATTCATTTTTATGAGCTGAAAGCAGAGAGGCATAATGACAGGCTAAATAGGTATTTTTCATCTACAGCATCTTCTCAGAAACGGTTAATCTTTGCATCAAACTATTAAAAGCAATGCTGTTTTTTTGGTTCCTGTTTCTTTTTTCATCGTGATAACAATGTTACAAAACTCTTAGAAAGTTAAACAAAGACATACCGTAATAATGCAGAAAGTTTCTGTGTAACCAATTGTCATGGCAACAGAATAAAAATGTTCAGTATGAGATATACTAATGGTTCAAAGATTTTTTTTTAGCTCATTTTGCTCTGAATGGAACATCTGTTAAACTACGTCCAACTTTTGGCCAATCTCCAGCTTAGTCATAATGCTAGATTTTTTTTTACAAAAAAATGTTTAGAGGATGATAATAAATACACAAAATGCAATTCAGTTATTTTGAGGCAAAAAGCTGAATAATGTTTTAATGATTACTGATTTTTGCTCTTCCAAAACAAAATATATCTCAAATTGAATGCCAAATCGAATGGTCTACAAAGAAAAATCTTAGTCACATTTAGGGTTAAGAACCTTAATTTCATGTAATAAGTGTATATATACATTTATATAAACATTTTTCTGAAACTTTGTTAAAGTATTTTTGGATCAAAAATTTAAAAAAAAATGGTATGAATGCAAGTTTCAAACTAAAAAAGCTCTTCACAGGGCAAACCAGATAAAATCGATTTAACTTCTTGTCTGTTGCTCCAAGTTGCATTTGTCTGCTTCGACGTTACTATTTATACATAAACACAGTCTGAGAACTGCCTACTGCCAATTTTTCTCTCCACAATGCTGGAAAGTAACAGCACTCAGGGAAAACGAGAAGAAAATGAGTTTCCTGCAACTACAATTCCACGGCAGATACAAAAGAAATGCTTTTACATGAAAAGGTTGCAATCTAAAGTAAACACATTGGAGTTCAGTTCTCTCTGTCCCTTTACAAATATCCCTGAAATATTCAAGGAGTGAAGGAATAAATTCAAGTTTCTATGTCTCTGCATCTTTTTCTTAAACTTCACACCAGTGCTGAACAGCTGTAGGACATTTCTAGGACCCCAAATAATGTTTTTATCTTTTCGTTCTTACATTTTTTAATTATTTCAATTGCTGCTCTTGTAAAAGCAAAACACAATAGTTGTTAGCGTTCATCTCTGAACTCTAAATTGCTAAAGAACCATTTACAGCACTGCAGCCAGACAAACATTTTGAAATAATAATAAAAAAAAATTAAAAACATGTCTCTGACTGAGTTTTCTCTTTGTGAAATCTCTTGTTCTACCAGGTCATCAGGTAAAAGCTATTTAACTGTTCCAACTGGAGCAAATCCTCAGAGGATATATGACTTTCTCTGAAGCTGACCTTTTTTTAAACCCACATTAAAAAACACCAACATTTGACTGAATTCACTTTGAGTTCCTATTTGTCGTCATTAGACTATCTTTTAATAGGCTTAGTTACGTTTAACTTATATTTAATATGTTATTGCTCGTGCTGCTCCTATACACTTCTTTCACTTTGCAGTTTTCATTTATTAACCTTCCTTCTTATGTGTTTCATTAGCTGCTAATTTGGCACTAGACCTCATTTTTGGGCCTTCATGTTCACAAACTCCAGATGTGGACCCCTACTGATCCCCCGTTCCATTTTCAGACCTGATTTTCAACCAACTGCTGGGAAGCGCTCCCAGCAGGAACCTAAAAGCAGGTGCCCTTTATGAGTCACAGGTATGAATATCATTTCAGTCAATTTAAAAATCTGCAAGCATATCTCCTCCTCCAACCGCCTGTTGAGATACTTCCTATAGACTCAAAGGAACAAAATTTGTGATGTGAGCCTCAGAGCTAAATTTAAACCTTTAAACTTGCATGTATAAAGAAAGTTTCAGGCTTAGCGTCTATTATTTTAAAAGAAATACAACTAATAAAAATGTGCCAAAAATGACATTAAGTCATCAAGCTAATAAATGACTTTTGAAGTAAAAGAAACCCAAATTACATTCTCTGTATCTGTTTAGATTAACTTTTTAAACAATTTTTACTGACTTAGAAATGCAAACTTGGTTTAATCATATTAATAATTATACATTTGGATATAATAAAATAATAATTGATCTTTAGCTAATCAAAAAAAAAACCTTATTATCATCTAATTCAGTATTTCTTTGCATCCTCCATAGAAACGTTTCATATGCATGGAGAGACATTTGTCTGTAATTTTGCCACAGATGCTAATTTATTAGTCAAAAACTAATCACTTTGGGCAGGTTTTATTAAACACAGAAATCACAACAACCTACATGATGTTTTACCAACCATTTCAATGCACCAGCACTGACATGTAGTTAGAAAAGCAACCTTAACTCTCAGGTTTATTATTGCTTTGTCTCCCCAAATTTGTTTGCAGAATTGATATGCAAGTTCAAAACAAATTGAACTGAAGATCTCAGACAAGACAGTTAACTCTGCATTATTCATTTCCTCCATGCATGAATTGGTCTACAGTATATCCTGTTGTGTCAAATGGCTGAAGTTGGTTGATTTCTTCAGGCTTGGAATGGCAGTAAAGAGAGGAAACAGATGCTTGTTCAGTCCTCCAGGATTCCTCATGTAAAGTAATAAAGATGCCATCTGACGGTTCCTGCTGTCAAACCAGCACTTTGAACACAGGTTCTTAACTGTGCTCTCCAAGTACTTTATTGTGTTTGAATAAAAATAAAAAAACAATCTCCAAAAAGAGGACTAAAGTAACACTATAGGGCATGGCAGTTAGTTTTCATTGAAGCCTTTTGGCATTTTTCAACCTATCTCCAGATGTGCCACAGTTTCATTCAACTCACATGACCATGGCTTCCAATATACCCCAGCAGGTCACGGAAAATGAAGGAACTGTCTACAAACAACAGGAAGCAAATAAAGTGGCTGTCATCGGAACATGTATTTGGTTGTTTCATCTGCAACACTTTGAAGAATCCTCCTGGGTTGCACGTTAATGAGGTGACAAAGCAGAGGGAGATGAGGGGAGGGATGTGGATAAGAAGATAAGGCAAACCCACCAGGGTTTTTTCTTGTGATCTTCCTCTACATCCAACAATGAGGTGCTTCAATGCTGGGTACCAACTTTTAGAAGAAATCTTAACTAAAGCCTCTGGACACCTCATCAAGTTGTCAATCTTTCATCTGAAACACCCAACTATCGCATAAAATGAGAGCTTGTCGAGCATGGCTCAATGAAAATGTGTGTTTTTTTAACTCATCTCCATTTTCATCTTCATTACATTTACTGAATTTAATCAGGATTTTTTGAATTGTGATAAATTTACAGTAAATTAACCAAACAGTCATGTTTTAATAAGACATCTTCAGAGGTTTAAAAAGCTTTTTACAGATTGATGTCTTTTCATTTAAATATTGTAACAGTTAGCGGGAATACAAAAAAAAAATAAAGTATCAGTTTTATATTCATTAGATAAAGGTGTCACAACATGGCTAATCTGTCAAATAATATTCTTTTAAATATTCCAGGTATGCTTAACAATCTTGTCAAAAAAAGAAACTCAGTTGTAAATGATGACTTTGATGGATTGCAATCAATGCCAGAACCTCATCAGCTGACTCTTGTCAGTGTGAAGAAGCAGTGGTTTCTACTTCAAGCTTTGCTAGATGTTTAAGAGCCTCCGATTTCTAATTTTGAGCATAAACACCTTGGAATGAGACTTAGATCACTGCTTCCTGCTCATTACCATAGGTGAAAGTTGGAAATGTAGATAGTCCAGTACATTTAAAGCTTCAGCTTCTGGCCTGACTTCTTGTCTGGACTGGACTTTGATTCTGCAGGAGTCCTGATCCATTTCTGTCTCTTGTTCAGTTCTGCCATCACCTGTGAACAAGATACTTGAACTCAAGAAATCCAGCTACACTAACTCAACCCAGAACTGGTGTAAAACATGCACAATTAAGGAAAAACTGACTTAAGTGTATACCAAACAAAAAAAATAAAACATTTCAAAGTTACACTCAAAGTGAATATAGTTGAGTAAAATGACAGGAGCTTCTCATTTTCTTCTTCCAAGTGCCACAAACCCAACGGCATTTCATGAATAAAGCCACAAGTCATCAGGTTCATAGGTATACATGGATTTCAGCTATGTGCTTTTGCTAGATTCTGCCTACTTGAGTTATTTTACATGAGAAAGGGACCAAATTTTTTATGAGTCATCTTTACACTTCAGAAATGTTGATCCTTTACTCTGAGTTTTATCAAGCCTGTTTTGATGTCAGCATTGCCACATGTACCTCTTTCTCTATCGTCTGTGATCTTGGGTTTAGTTTTATTTTAGTATACTTTTATATTTACCACAACACTTCATTTGCCAGCTATGGGATTCTCTAAATGTATCTGCGCTGAAGAAAAGAAAAAGAAAACACAACTCTGACAAAAAAAAGGACACAGTCAGCAGGAAAGAGGTACAACATAGTAGTAGTGTTTTTATGTTTACCTCTGTGTAATTTCACTGAAAGCATCAACTGGTTTAGTCATGATACTTGCAACATTATATCATCAGCAAAATACCACTTTCTGAATTTTATACAGGGTGTCTTTAAAGTGGGCATTGTGGCTTTTCATGGTTCCTATGTTGACTGTACTTCAAGTCATTCACAGTTGGGATGTTTTAGGGAGGGGGGAGGTGTTAGCAGAAAAAACTCTCAGCAAGAACAAGATAGGCCAACAAGTCAACAGGAGAGGGATGCAATAAGGAGGAAGAAAAATCTATTATATGGCATGTTAGTGGGAAGCGCTAAGCAGATGTTGTTTCCTTTGCAGGCATTGATCGGGGGTGTGATTAATGAAGCCATTTCCAGAAGGAGAAATCCATAAGTGTCTTCTTCCCCTCCCTTAATGACCACTTGTTGATGTAGTCAGTGCTCCAAGAGTTTTGTAACAGAAAGAGTTTTATTATTTTATTATTTTGCCATTTTTTTCTGTTTGAGATTTAACAAAAGTGAGATTTTAAAAAAAAGTATGAAAAAAGCTATTAAAGTTCTGGAGATGGCATGTGACAAAAGTCTGGACAAAAAATGAGCCTACCTTCATTTGCAGCTTCTAAAGAGCTCCCTTTTAAACTCAAACATAAGTGTTGTTATATCATTTTTATTATATATTGCCTACAAACAACACAAACTGCATAGCTTACCATCTCTAAGGAAGGTAAAGCAATTACTAGTTTTGACATAACTGCACTTTGTAAAAATGCAACAACCTTCTGAAAATTATAAGGTGGGAGTTAGCCACTGATGTTTAAACTCAAACCAAGAAAACTGTAAAGCTCAAACTAATTTACACCCTTATCAAAGTCACACTGTGTTCATGGCATGAGCTGAGATTGGTTATTTATACCTCACACTGCTGTTAACACCACACCTAATGGTTCAACATGACTTCCACAGCTGGTGCTGAACGACTGCCATGGAGCTCTGTTGTTACCGGAGAGCACTCCATCTGGAAGGAACCAAACAACAGAAACTGAAGGGGGTCTATGTATAGCATTCCTGCACAGATATAAACATGCAGGACCTAAAAAAGTATGAATTGCTGTTGACGAGCAAATTCCAGTATGGCTCATATTAACAGTCTTTTTGAATCTGCAGAAAAGATGCAAAAATAGAACAGGTTTTAGGTTAAATGATATATTAATGTTGCTGTTGAATATTAAGCATAAATACACTGAAAATGAAAATCCAGAAATTTGAAATTGTCTCTACAACCATCTTGCTTTTCTGCTAGCAGTCAGGGGTTTATCTTAAAATCAAATGCAGGCATTATTGGACTGTTTCAAACCATCTGAAGCCACCAATTGCTTGCAGGGACAAATGGACGAAGGCACCATCTGGACATGTTCTCAGAAGCCTCTCAGGCATTGCAAACAGCACATGGCACATTGAGCAACTCGGCGAGTATATAACACCAATGCTTGCGTGCGTGACAGACACCCTTGTGAGATGATATCCCAGCACAGAGTTTTTCTCCCTTTGCTCAAACTTTCTGAACACAAGCCACAGTTGTTGTAAAGGAAAGTTTTTACCAAACTTCCATCTATCGTAACCTCATCCCCTGAGGAATGCATGTGAACATGAAAGAGCTAAAAGAATCATTGTGCATGAGCAAAAAAATGCATTTGAGTGAAACAGTCTAAAGCTAAAAGGCAATCCAGTTCAAGCTAAAAATAGAAATATCACTTCCAACTTTCACTTTAGATGAACATAGAAGGGGAAAAAAGTGAGGGAAAAAAGAGCTCATTCGATCGGATTGGCCTTGAAAATAAGTGGCAGCAAAACTGAGAATGTGCAGAAAATGAGGCAAAGTTTTGTATGAAGCACTAAGAGTGAAGCTTCCGCCGGGATACGGCTGCTGTTTGAGGTTTCACTGCCAGCAAAAATGCTGTCTCCTCCTCTATAATCAAAAGTGTATTTCATGCAACTGGGAGACTGCTGTGCACATGGACACCTGAGCTAAAAGCGGTGGAAAATGTGTGCGCACACACACTTCTACTTGACAAGAAGACAGGATGTCACAGGGCTCACTTTGAGATTAAAGCTATTTTAATCAGCCACATTTCTTATAACAGTGTGCATGGGTTGTTTCATCAACAATATCTGAGGAACTAATTAAAACTTAGGTTATTTCTAATAATGAAGAATTAAACAGTTAAGGCATCATGTAGGCATATAAAGGATCTGTAACGAGTACAGCAGTTATATTGTTACTACTGTTTCAGTTATTATTTCATATGATCGTGCAAGCTGTTTTCCTGTTCAGTACATATACATACACCGAGTCCTGTTTCCTCACAGCTGAGTTATAGTTAGAGTCGTTAGTTTTGCTTATGCTTATATAAAGATCTAATTTATAAATCTTATTTGTTTCCATCCCAGATTTTAAGAAGTATGATTACATCCAATAAGCTTGTTGTTCCCCCCATCAGCCCTATGTTGATGTATCAGTGCTGAATTGCTGCACACATACTGTATAAAATGGTTCATATGGCATAGAAGTCAGACTCTAAAGTTGTCTTTAAAACTGTGAGTTTGATTTTTAATAAATTATCATTAGATAAAAATGATGTAATCTTACATGTGTGCCAACGCAAAGGTTATGCCGTTATTTCCAGTAATATAAAAATAAAATTCTAAAATGAAATGGGATGTGTAAAGGTAAAACAAATGCCTAATTATTTTTTCTTCTGTTTAGTATTTTCTGTTTACATATTTTTATCACAAACAGTAGTTCTAGGATCGCTAGTTACCATGGAGACAAAATCCCTGACAAGGTGATGGAAAACTGACATAACAACATTGTAACAATTGCAAAAGTGTCTGTTTTGCAGCAATGTGAAGAGAATTAAAAATAAATAATTGGTGAATATTTTGTCATCATATCAAAACTCAAAATACTAATCTATGAAAAAAAGATGCTTTTGAAGATCTTAAATTATTCTGAATTCTTGGCTGATAAGCATTAAAATTAAAACATTTTTGTTTGAAGATAAACTCCAATTGCTTATTGTCCTTTTGGGCTTTAACCTTGGTGTTTTATTCATTGGCAGTATGGTAACAATCTATTTAAAATGAGGAGCATCACATATTACTTGTGTGTTTTTAGGGTGATGGATGAGACGGCTCAAGGGCTCCTTCTAAAAGTGATGACACAAGACACAAATTTATCAAGCCAGCAAAGTAGGTTGGGTAGGTGTGTGTGTGTGTGTGGTGATGGTGGGGGACTGGATGGCATTAGCTCCTTGGCAAGGCTGCTTGTCACGGGGATGCCACCCAGCAGCTCTCTGCTGTTGAGATAAAGAACATAACTAGACCGACACCGAGGAGGCCTTTCAGCATGATATGTTTCAGTTCAATTTATTATGTGTCACAAGCCACTAAAAGGGAGTCATGATATCAGTTTGAGCCTCGCTGAGAGATGTGACAACAAGCAGGCTGTGGGAAATATAACAGTCAGGTTCGGGATGTAAAATACAGCAAGTGCAGCACGGATGAAACACATTTTTTCATCATTAACTTGCTCTACCTCCCTAAAACTATGTCACTATTATTCCAAGAGTTTTCGATTCCTCCTACGCAGTATCACTTTGGTGGCTTATCATCATTAGAATTAGTTCTCTTTAAACAAATAAATAAATAAAAGAGGTGAGTGGGTGCAGACACTGTAATATATATATATATATATTTATATATATATATAAATGCCATCTTTTAGTCTGACTCTGAGTCTTGTTTGCCTAAAATAGTTTCAGAATCCATTTATTTTTCATGAACTAAGCTTCACATTTCTTTTTTATTGCAATAATCTGGCTTCATTTAAAAAAAAATACAAAAAGTTCTCTTTGAAAATTCTTAGATGGGATTGCAACTTTTCTTAAACGTCTTTATGACTATAAGTAAGTATACAGCATGAAAACTTCTTTAACTGTGTTTTCTTTGTGCACAACAATTGTGCATGTATGTAACCTGTAATTGTCAAAAACAAGGCCAGAAAACTCAGTTACTCAGTTAGAAAAATTAGATCTCAATTAGAATAGAGGAATGAGAATGAAAAGGGACACTGAAGAAAAGGATTAAAGCATTAAATGTTGTCTGGAGCACAATGTTAGCAAGACCCATGTGACAACACATTCACAAATTTAATCCTTATTGCTATTAGCATTAGTCACCTCAAGTGTGAAAACGTAAGTCAGAGTGGATCTTTTTTCATATAAGGAAGCACATTTAAGTCTGAACGGAACTCCCTCAGGAGCTGAAGAGGTTAATTTCCAGGATATTAGGAACTTAAAGAAGCTCATTATCAATTAGCTGAAGTTCATGATCTCTGGGATTTAATAAAGAGAGGAGAAAAGGTCTGTTGTTTCTCAGGTTATACGCTTTTTGTACTGCAGCTGTATGTTCTGAAACATTATAAAGTCAGTTTGAGGTGAGAATTTTATTATGTTTGAAAATAAGTCTTTTAAAAGCGTAAATAAGACACTGAGGTAGCAAACATTGATTCCTTAAGACAATAAAGCAAAACATACGAAATGAAACTTTAGGATGATTTTTTCTGTAATGAAACGTTTTGCCAATATAAGACCAACTTTGATATTTTGATATATTGAGAGCCTTTTTCAGTTTTATTTACAAAATCATGTTTTATTTGACGACAAAAACTGCACCAAACGACATAATAATAATAATTTAAAATTTACACTTCATATAAAGGAAAATGTTCCATCAGCATCCAGCATTTTAAAAGCCCCTAACCAAACAGCTTCCAGAGAGAAAAATGTTGCATTTTTCTGTAGACAATAAACAAAACCTTTAAAAAAGTAGGATTTCATATCCTCATCTCTAACTTAACCTACGACATGAAGGCATCATTTTATTCTTGTTGTTTGTATTTCACACCCAGTGTGTACGCTTTATGCACACATTCCACCCCTTGTTTTCTGGTTTTGATGTATTTTTGTAGCAAGGTTACAGCTTCACATACAGGCCTGGCATAGTTACTCCAGCATTTCGGATCATTTCTGCTGTTTCTGTATGAATGAAGACAATTCCAGAAATGGTGTTGTGTTTGCAAGGATATAACAAATAAAAAGATTGTTTTGGAAAAACTGCATTTTGTTATTGACACCTCTGCTGTCAAAGATGAGCAAATTCTTGCAGTAATTTCTGTTTAATGCCATTAGGACTTTAAAACAACTTATTTAATAACTCGAAAAATCTACATCCAATCAGTGTGCTAAAACAAAGTGTGAGTATTTACAGTTTGTGAAAGTGGAAAAAAAATCCTCAAACGGACATATAATAAATTAAGAAACTCACAAACAAATCACTAATTTCATTTAAAAAATGGGACCAACAAAGATTTGAGAGGTCTGTTTAAGCAGCTCCTAACAGAAAAGATTACAAAGAATGTCCCAGATATGTGTTACAAAACACTGGTTTTGTGACAACTTTTATTCAGAAGAAGGATTTTCTGTTCATTTCAAAACTGGGACAAACTGTCGCTGCAGTGCAGCAACCACACCTGATGTGGGTATTGCTCAAAAAAGTCCCTCATCCTCATTCTGTTCCACCTCTTTCCTTATCACTGCTGTGTATCTTGCTGACAGGTATGACTCACTGCACCAGGCAGCTCCTTAACCAACAATACAAGAAATTAACAACGAGTGATAAATATAAATTAACTTTGTGGTAAGAATAGTTTTTGGAGTTGTGATTATTTTCAGGTATTTTTAGGACAGTTTATTTGTAAGTCTCAAAAAAATATAGGATTTATATAAAAATGATCATTACTTTTCACTGGTTAGTGTGATATAGAGCCAACAGTGCTTTAATCCTGACTACCTGAAGTTTCAGGTCATGAAATCTCTCCCAGTGAAGGCCTTTTTCTGTTCTGTAATTCCTCCATTTTATTATATCATTTGAGCACTTTGTTACACGGGAACTTTTCTTTACCAATGTGTAAAAGAAAAGGAAAAAGAAATTATTATTTTATCAGATAAATATAAAAGTTACCAAGCTGGCATTTCTAATTGGAAAAAAAGGCATGGGCTATGTTTGGGAGGATGCCAAAAACAATCAATCTCAAGTATAAACCACTGAGTCAGAAATGTTTTACAGAAGACGTATTGCACCTTTTAATAAACAAAACGCAGCCGAGAAAACCAAAGTGCAGCCTGAGTAGGCATTTCATCCTTTTACTGTGAATGTGTTTCTGCATTCATTGGCTTCCAGTGGTCTGAAAAAGATTAAAAAAGAAAATGAAGATATATACATTTCTGTAATGTATATCATTTAGTATTGATTTAGCACACATGTGGCTTATTGTTTTATTAATAAAATTGTTAATTGAAATGTTTTGGTCTGGGAGTCAGCTATGAGAAATTGTCCCTTTTCATCCATGTAATAATACACTAATAACACTGACGATATATGAAGAGAAGATGCAGAAACTTACTCCAATGTATAAACATTTAGGATTGTAAAGATTAAATGTTAAAGCTGAGTTATTCTGCTCACAGGTTTTTGGAAAGTGAGAAGAATCAGGCACCTGATTGTCAGCACCTGGGGTAACCAGAAACTCAAAAACAAGAGTCAGTGGCAGAATAAGCTGATTGGCAGAGAAGATCTGGCAAATTTTTCATCGGCTCAGTCAACATACTCAACTCTGTTGCTTAACCCACAAATGCATTTTTCTTACAAATGTGGCCTCATTTAAGGGGAAATAAACAGACTTTCCAATTATGTAAAACCTATTACCAAGAAGCATTGTTAAACAAAGAAATAATCGACCAAACACAAATTTCCTTACTTTTTGTGCTAAGTTTATAATAGCCTACGATTTGTTGCAGCCCAAGCCATATTGATATTGCGCTCACTGATATTACAGTGAATTTTTGATATATTATTTTTATCATAGGGGGAAAATAAGTGCATACCAGTATCCATATAAAAGTAGATCCTCCTGCTTTAATTTGAAATAAAGTACCTGAATTGTTTTGGATTCTCTCAGTGAAATGTCTGCAGCTGTTGGTCAAATTAAGATGCTCATCACAAAGCAGTCATGGTAATCTGGGCTTTAAAGCCAGCCGGTGACCTTTTACCCTGTTTCTGAAATGACTTGAAAAGTCCATGACCCCAAGTAGGAGATTATAACTTGATCTGCTGCGACTCTGATGTAATGTTTTTTTCCGTCTGGCATCATACTGTAACAAAGAAACCCCAGAGCAATTAATTGTTTATCATTTTAATTTAAAAAAAGTGTTTCAGTAAGAAGTGGGAGATTATACCTCATTTGAAAGGTTGTGCTCTTTTCTGAGGCATGGAAATTGTCCACCCATCAACTAATGTTAGACAAAACACTGGCTCTGTAGTTGTGTGGATACAGTATATAAAGGCTGTCGTATTGCCGGGTAGCTGTCATGTATTGACTTGCGTCTGAGTTAGGAGTTGGGTTTCCATTAGGGAAATCATTCTGTGTCTTCCTCAGGCTACACTTTATGCAAAATCCTTTTACTGCCCATTCCTTAAACTCATCAAGAGCTCAACAGAAGATGTGTTTATGATTTGTTACTTTTAGCTCCTCTGAATGATAGATTTGCATCTGTCATGTCCTCAGGAGTCTCACAGGCCGAATCCAGACCCTGAATTAAGAGGCTTTTTAGGAGAACGTTCATGTTTTTATGTTCATCTGACAACTTGTTTGTTGGATTGAATGTATACAATAAGGACATACTTTGTCATCTTTAATACTTTTAAGTACTAAGTTATTCTTTAAGAGAGTAGGAAAACAGATTTAGTTTTCTTTGTTTTTTTGCATATGTAATTTATTGAATTGTAATTTAATTGATGGCCTTTTGTGTTGATATCTGATGTTAAAAAATCTAAAAAAAACATGTTGATTCATGTTTTTAAAACTATCCTAAAGCAGTTCATGCAACAGCAGGGAGAAGCAGATTTTATTGTGTAAAATATGTAAAAATACAAAACAATAAAATAACGTTTTAGGCATGTTTGACCTATAAGGTGAAATAACCTTAAAAAATATCTAAATAAATTAAAAAATGCTGTTTTGCTAAAATGTGACAAAGATAAATTTAAAGTAATTTAATGTGTTGTGAAAATTTAAATGCAAGAACCCTGCCAAGAAAAAGATAAAATATTCAAATAAATTATAACAGCTATATTTCCATACTACCTATTAGTTTTAATTTACAAAGCAACTCTTTGCCTGATGCTCCAGCAGTGGCTGGTAATTAAATCTGAAATACATTTCATTATATTTGTTTTGCTAATGTCTTAAATTCATAACCATTTTTGTTTTGTAAAAAAAAAAAAAAAAAAAAAAAAAAAAANGACGGCTCAAGGGCTCCTTCTAAAAGTGATGACACAAGACACAAATTTATCAAGCCAGCAAAGTAGGTTGGGTAGGTGTGTGTGTGTGTGTGGTGAGGGGGGGGAGTCTGGATGGCATTAGCTCCTTGGCAAGGCTGCTTGTCACGGGGATGCCACCCAGCAGCTCTCTGCTGTTGAGATAAAGAACATAACTAGACCGACACCGAGGAGGCCTTTCAGCATGATATGTTTCAGTTCAATTTATTATGTGTCACAAGCCACTAAAAGGGAGTCATGATATCAGTTTGAGCCTCGCTGAGAGATGTGACAACAAGCAGGCTGTGGGAAATATAACAGTCAGGTTCGGGATGTAAAATACAGCAAGTGCAGCACGGATGAAACACATTTTTTCATCATTAACTTGCTCTACCTCCCTAAAACTATGTCACTATTATTCCAAGAGTTTTCGATTCCTCCTACGCAGTATCACTTTGGTGGCTTATCATCATTAGAATTAGTTCTCTTTAAACAAATAAATAAATAAAAGAGGTGAGTGGGTGCAGACACTGTAATATATATATATATATATTTATATATATATATAAATGCCATCTTTTAGTCTGACTCTGAGTCTTGTTTGCCTAAAATAGTTTCAGAATCCATTTATTTTTCATGAACTAAGCTTCACATTTCTTTTTTATTGCAATAATCTGGCTTCATTTAAAAAAAAATACAAAAAGTTCTCTTTGAAAATTCTTAGATGGGATTGCAACTTTTCTTAAACGTCTTTATGACTATAAGTAAGTATACAGCATGAAAACTTCTTTAACTGTGTTTTCTTTGTGCACAACAATTGTGCATGTATGTAACCTGTAATTGTCAAAAACAAGGCCAGAAAACTCAGTTACTCAGTTAGAAAAATTAGATCTCAATTAGAATAGAGGAATGAGAATGAAAAGGGACACTGAAGAAAAGGATTAAAGCATTAAATGTTGTCTGGAGCACAATGTTAGCAAGACCCATGTGACAACACATTCACAAATTTAATCCTTATTGCTATTAGCATTAGTCACCTCAAGTGTGAAAACGTAAGTCAGAGTGGATCTTTTTTCATATAAGGAAGCACATTTAAGTCTGAACGGAACTCCCTCAGGAGCTGAAGAGGTTAATTTCCAGGATATTAGGAACTTAAAGAAGCTCATTATCAATTAGCTGAAGTTCATGATCTCTGGGATTTAATAAAGAGAGGAGAAAAGGTCTGTTGTTTCTCAGGTTATACGCTTTTTGTACTGCAGCTGTATGTTCTGAAACATTATAAAGTCAGTTTGAGGTGAGAATTTTATTATGTTTGAAAATAAGTCTTTTAAAAGCGTAAATAAGACACTGAGGTAGCAAACATTGATTCCTTAAGACAATAAAGCAAAACATACGAAATGAAACTTTAGGATGATTTTTTCTGTAATGAAACGTTTTGCCAATATAAGACCAACTTTGATATTTTGATATATTGAGAGCCTTTTTCAGTTTTATTTACAAAATCATGTTTTATTTGACGACAAAAACTGCACCAAACGACATAATAATAATAATTTAAAATTTACACTTCATATAAAGGAAAATGTTCCATCAGCATCCAGCATTTTAAAAGCCCCTAACCAAACAGCTTCCAGAGAGAAAAATGTTGCATTTTTCTGTAGACAATAAACAAAACCTTTAAAAAAGTAGGATTTCATATCCTCATCTCTAACTTAACCTACGACATGAAGGCATCATTTTATTCTTGTTGTTTGTATTTCACACCCAGTGTGTACGCTTTATGCACACATTCCACCCCTTGTTTTCTGGTTTTGATGTATTTTTGTAGCAAGGTTACAGCTTCACATACAGGCCTGGCATAGTTACTCCAGCATTTCGGATCATTTCTGCTGTTTCTGTATGAATGAAGACAATTCCAGAAATGGTGTTGTGTTTGCAAGGATATAACAAATAAAAAGATTGTTTTGGAAAAACTGCATTTTGTTATTGACACCTCTGCTGTCAAAGATGAGCAAATTCTTGCAGTAATTTCTGTTTAATGCCATTAGGACTTTAAAACAACTTATTTAATAACTCGAAAAATCTACATCCAATCAGTGTGCTAAAACAAAGTGTGAGTATTTACAGTTTGTGAAAGTGGAAAAAAAATCCTCAAACGGACATATAATAAATTAAGAAACTCACAAACAAATCACTAATTTCATTTAAAAAATGGGACCAACAAAGATTTGAGAGGTCTGTTTAAGCAGCTCCTAACAGAAAAGATTACAAAGAATGTCCCAGATATGTGTTACAAAACACTGGTTTTGTGACAACTTTTATTCAGAAGAAGGATTTTCTGTTCATTTCAAAACTGGGACAAACTGTCGCTGCAGTGCAGCAACCACACCTGATGTGGGTATTGCTCAAAAAAGTCCCTCATCCTCATTCTGTTCCACCTCTTTCCTTATCACTGCTGTGTATCTTGCTGACAGGTATGACTCACTGCACCAGGCAGCTCCTTAACCAACAATACAAGAAATTAACAACGAGTGATAAATATAAATTAACTTTGTGGTAAGAATAGTTTTTGGAGTTGTGATTATTTTCAGGTATTTTTAGGACAGTTTATTTGTAAGTCTCAAAAAAATATAGGATTTATATAAAAATGATCATTACTTTTCACTGGTTAGTGTGATATAGAGCCAACAGTGCTTTAATCCTGACTACCTGAAGTTTCAGGTCATGAAATCTCTCCCAGTGAAGGCCTTTTTCTGTTCTGTAATTCCTCCATTTTATTATATCATTTGAGCACTTTGTTACACGGGAACTTTTCTTTACCAATGTGTAAAAGAAAAGGAAAAAGAAATTATTATTTTATCAGATAAATATAAAAGTTACCAAGCTGGCATTTCTAATTGGAAAAAAAGGCATGGGCTATGTTTGGGAGGATGCCAAAAACAATCAATCTCAAGTATAAACCACTGAGTCAGAAATGTTTTACAGAAGACGTATTGCACCTTTTAATAAACAAAACGCAGCCGAGAAAACCAAAGTGCAGCCTGAGTAGGCATTTCATCCTTTTACTGTGAATGTGTTTCTGCATTCATTGGCTTCCAGTGGTCTGAAAAAGATTAAAAAAGAAAATGAAGATATATACATTTCTGTAATGTATATCATTTAGTATTGATTTAGCACACATGTGGCTTATTGTTTTATTAATAAAATTGTTAATTGAAATGTTTTGGTCTGGGAGTCAGCTATGAGAAATTGTCCCTTTTCATCCATGTAATAATACACTAATAACACTGACGATATATGAAGAGAAGATGCAGAAACTTACTCCAATGTATAAACATTTAGGATTGTAAAGATTAAATGTTAAAGCTGAGTTATTCTGCTCACAGGTTTTTGGAAAGTGAGAAGAATCAGGCACCTGATTGTCAGCACCTGGGGTAACCAGAAACTCAAAAACAAGAGTCAGTGGCAGAATAAGCTGATTGGCAGAGAAGATCTGGCAAATTTTTCATCGGCTCAGTCAACATACTCAACTCTGTTGCTTAACCCACAAATGCATTTTTCTTACAAATGTGGCCTCATTTAAGGGGAAATAAACAGACTTTCCAATTATGTAAAACCTATTACCAAGAAGCATTGTTAAACAAAGAAATAATCGACCAAACACAAATTTCCTTACTTTTTGTGCTAAGTTTATAATAGCCTACGATTTGTTGCAGCCCAAGCCATATTGATATTGCGCTCACTGATATTACAGTGAATTTTTGATATATTATTTTTATCATAGGGGGAAAATAAGTGCATACCAGTATCCATATAAAAGTAGATCCTCCTGCTTTAATTTGAAATAAAGTACCTGAATTGTTTTGGATTCTCTCAGTGAAATGTCTGCAGCTGTTGGTCAAATTAAGATGCTCATCACAAAGCAGTCATGGTAATCTGGGCTTTAAAGCCAGCCGGTGACCTTTTACCCTGTTTCTGAAATGACTTGAAAAGTCCATGACCCCAAGTAGGAGATTATAACTTGATCTGCTGCGACTCTGATGTAATGTTTTTTTCCGTCTGGCATCATACTGTAACAAAGAAACCCCAGAGCAATTAATTGTTTATCATTTTAATTTAAAAAAAGTGTTTCAGTAAGAAGTGGGAGATTATACCTCATTTGAAAGGTTGTGCTCTTTTCTGAGGCATGGAAATTGTCCACCCATCAACTAATGTTAGACAAAACACTGGCTCTGTAGTTGTGTGGATACAGTATATAAAGGCTGTCGTATTGCCGGGTAGCTGTCATGTATTGACTTGCGTCTGAGTTAGGAGTTGGGTTTCCATTAGGGAAATCATTCTGTGTCTTCCTCAGGCTACACTTTATGCAAAATCCTTTTACTGCCCATTCCTTAAACTCATCAAGAGCTCAACAGAAGATGTGTTTATGATTTGTTACTTTTAGCTCCTCTGAATGATAGATTTGCATCTGTCATGTCCTCAGGAGTCTCACAGGCCGAATCCAGACCCTGAATTAAGAGGCTTTTTAGGAGAACGTTCATGTTTTTATGTTCATCTGACAACTTGTTTGTTGGATTGAATGTATACAATAAGGACATACTTTGTCATCTTTAATACTTTTAAGTACTAAGTTATTCTTTAAGAGAGTAGGAAAACAGATTTAGTTTTCTTTGTTTTTTTGCATATGTAATTTATTGAATTGTAATTTAATTGATGGCCTTTTGTGTTGATATCTGATGTTAAAAAATCTAAAAAAAACATGTTGATTCATGTTTTTAAAACTATCCTAAAGCAGTTCATGCAACAGCAGGGAGAAGCAGATTTTATTGTGTAAAATATGTAAAAATACAAAACAATAAAATAACGTTTTAGGCATGTTTGACCTATAAGGTGAAATAACCTTAAAAAATATCTAAATAAATTAAAAAATGCTGTTTTGCTAAAATGTGACAAAGATAAATTTAAAGTAATTTAATGTGTTGTGAAAATTTAAATGCAAGAACCCTGCCAAGAAAAAGATAAAATATTCAAATAAATTATAACAGCTATATTTCCATACTACCTATTAGTTTTAATTTACAAAGCAACTCTTTGCCTGATGCTCCAGCAGTGGCTGGTAATTAAATCTGAAATACATTTCATTATATTTGTTTTGCTAATGTCTTAAATTCATAACCATTTTTGTTTTGTAAAAAAAAAAAAAAAAAAAAAAAAAAAAACTATGTTAAGTTTTATTTTAAATTTCTCTCTTTGACCACCTCAACAGAAATGAAAAAACAAGCCAAGAATGACATAGTTTCTCTGGGTGATATGAATTACAACGTTTATAATTAAAGTGAACATAAAAATCTTTTTTTTAATTTTCTGATTTATTCACTTCAGCCTCGCTCATGGAAAGCTGCTGAATAAATAATGTACGATGCAGTATTTGGTTTTACTACATATGAAAAGTTTGTGCAGCCCGTGACAGTTAGACGTCACAGCAACATATAGTGACTGGATTGTTTCAGTACTTCCACAAACGCTCACAAGAGCCACTGCGGCAAGTTGATTTCATTCTTCTGACTTTTCCTCTTCCCCTAACTCACCTTCTCACATACACACGCACACACACACACACACACACCTCACTGCCAGCCACAAACACCTCTCTCTTTTATGTTCTTGTTTTCGTTTCCATTATTTTGTGTGATCGAGATGCCCACACAGTTTCCATGACAACAATAAAAAATAAAATGAAATCCTCCCTGACTTGGGCGTTGCCTGATAGGTGCCGAGACACATGAAAGAGATGGAAGAAGCACAGCAACAACAAATATCGACTCTCGAACACATCATGAAAGCCATCAATGTACCTGGACTTTTACGAACATTAATCAAAAATGAGCTCCGAGCAGCTGTTGCGCTGTGAAAGAGCATCTGATCACAGATGGATTATCTTTTTTCCCACCTTCATTTCAATGACCTCTTCCCTGCAGTTTCTCACATTTGTGTGTTGCGTGTGACCATATGTGCATGGAGGAATAGATGGTGTGTGTTGCATTCAGGGTCATTGATCAAAGACCTGAGGAACTGAGTATTGTTGCGTGTCAAGGCTTTAACCTTTCTTGTCCTTCTTCCCATTGTGTATGAGCGTGTCCTACAACCTGTGTGTGTCCGTCCACCTGTGGGGCACTCAAAGGTGAAGCATTAAAAGATTGAATGTGACCCCACTGAGTAATATCTTCTTGTCACTGTGTGACAGGAAAAACTAGCTTCATCTTTGCTTGACAATTTTTCTTTCATTGGCTTTCTGTCTTTTCCCCCCTTTTTTCTTGCTTTCTTTCTTTTCTTCTCCTCCTTCATGTCATTTTTTAGTACTGGCACAGAGCCGGGACTAACTTTTCTTTGAATACTTCAGTGTAGGTTTTTGAATGATCCAAAAGCAATTTAAACGAGCATTACATACCGGTGGAAGGCTTATAATCTGATTCTGAGAAGGATTATGTGAGATGTACCCTGTGGAGGCTTCTGAAGGGTTATGTCTAGATATTGTTTATTCCTTAGGGCACTATGCATTTTGTCTGTTTGTTTGTTTGTTGTTGTTTTTTTGTTTTTTTTATGTGGCACTGGTATCCTCGCTGTCTGAACATTTCATGCACCCAATCAAGTGAGCATAAATTGACGCCTTAGTTACTGACAAAACCAACATTATCTGACAGACAGGGTCACTAAACTAAATGGAAAAATATATAAGAATTTAAAGAAGATTATGCTTTGTAATACAAAGCCATCCAACAAATTTTCTTGAAATTTAGAACCTGAACATGGCTGTTGAATGGCTCTTATAAATATATGAGTTGTTAACTCATGGTGAGCTGAATTGTCAGCACTGATGTGAGTTGCAGCTATTTTGTTGGTAAGGTGCAGGGTTAAAGATCTCCTCGGGGTCTTGCCAAAGTTTCTTTTCCAGAAACTCACCCCTATGTGGCCACACACCCTGACTTTGTCAAGGCTGCACCTTGTTTCCACCCCTGTTTGTTATTTTCATGGTTTGTATGGTTTGTTGGTTTTGATAAATGCAGACTGCCACCCCAACATTTCAAAACATTCTCTTTAAGATAAAACAAGAACAGAAAGGTTCATACATTTGTGTTATTGATTCTCTGTCCACCTTGAGATTGTGACTGATGCCCCAAAAAAGTAAGCTTAAGTGTTAACAAGCTTGTTAGAAAATAACAAAAACAAATTTTCTCCTAAGCTTAAAAACTAGAAATTCATTTTTGCAAGTAGAAATCATAATTGCATCTAAAGGTGTAAATTGTATTTTTCAGTTTTTATGATTTTTAAATATGAAATATAAGGATACAAATCTCATGCAGACAACATAAAGGTGAAGGAAACTATAGTGCTGAAAACTAAGCATACTGACCCAGGATTGCACCTACATTTTCTTGTAGGAGTTAGATGCATTAAAAACTTAACAAAAAAAAGAACATTTCTGAGTTTTTCTACATCCCTGCCTCTGAAACAAGAGTAAGAGTGCTTTATCATGCATGCTGGCCTTTAGACCTTGCTGTGGCATGTTGGGATTTTTATTATCAATGTAAAGAGGATTTCTTGGAGAAAAGTATCCTACAGCGATGCCAATATAAGCCGGAATGAGGCTTTCACAGTGAGGATAATAGGAACCATTTTTCCCTGTTGTGAGACAGCCTTAGCAGCAGTCACCCCCACTGTTTAACACACCTATGAGCTGTAAACATACTAACAGACACATAAGGACAACCATCTTTTTAGATAATACTCATTAGAACTCATCATATAGGCAGCTCTCTTGTCTACATATATTAAATCTTTATGATAGGAGTGCATAAGCATAAAAAACAAGGCAAGAGTATTTACCTTTTGATAGCTAATGGTTTAAAAAATATGCCAGTAAGGCCATAAGGATATACAACACTGAGTATGTACTTTAAAGCAAGTGGTAGTCTAACATACAAGTATAACTTCAGTCACACTTCAGCTGAGTATTGGCAATAGTGTTTGATATTTATACCTTTACTTTGTCCTTGGGAATGTGCAGCTTTATTTACTCTCAGTATTCTAGTTTTTTATTTTCATAATTGGAAAAAAATGAACAACCAAATGAATAAGTGAATATTTCAGTCTGGAAATAATTGGTCTCCTAAATAACTGAGGATCAGAGTAACTTACTTATTACTTTGAAGAATAAAACACAAGAGGTGCTTTAAGAAGAAGCAGTTTAAATGACTGCACGAATCTCCAGAAGCAGCCCTGACGGCAGTATTATACAAACACGAGCGTAAAACCCTGCAGATATTTGGGTTTAGGTGACACATGGCTGGGACTCTCTGCACCACAACATCATGCTGCACCTGGCTAAATAACAGTTTGAGTTTCCTAGCTCGTCATTCCCGCCCCAGTTGAGATGTAAGGTTACACGGGTCATTCCAGTGCCTGCTTCGGCAGCACAACATCAGCAGCATTAAATGGGCTGAGTCTTGCCTAGCCCTTCTTCTATTTACCAACTGAGCATGAAAAGTGCTCAAAATGTGCCGATCCGTGGGGTAAAACTCATCCATCCATCAATGTGTCGTTTCATAAAAAAAAAGTGACTTTATCTCAACGTCTTTCACCTGTACTCAGTGCTGGATTTTAATAGCTGGTGACACCTCTGGTGCTTTTGGAAGAAATCACCAGCCTCTCAGCCTTAAAAAGAAAACTAGATGGAAGAATCAGCGAGGTATGATGCTTGAGTGTTTGTGTTCAGGTCCCAGTGACATAAAGGTTCAGGTCCCAGTGACATAAAATGTCAATTGTGAGGAGGATTAAAACAATATTCTACATTTTCTTGTTTTTGTTTTTAATTTACATACTGGTATTGACATATGTAAATACTTTGCATTTCCAAACATTTTAACCAATCATAACCATGTTAATATTTTAGCTGGCACTATATAGTCAGTCATTTTATTTTAGCTTCAAACCAAAGGGTTAGTGTTTTTCCTTCTTCCCTATTCTGAGTATGTGAATGAGACACTTTGCTGCAGTTTAGCTGCATTGGCAAAGCTGCTCCCTTTCATAATTATGAAATTGTCTGTGTTTAATCACATACAATATGAGTTGAAGAGAAACCAAACAGCTCCACGGCTCAGGTCTGCAAACTGACAGACCTGCAGTCACACTTTATGAGTCAGAACTGAAATATTATCTCATTAGCATGTTACACAAAACAGTGGCACGCACAACTCTCATCCTAATGAATATGAAAATGGTACAGACTCATGGATATTATGGAGAATGTTTGCACTTGCAAAAGCATAATTTATTGGTTCTTTGTGTACACTGCTGTCAACAATAGGCCTCTTTTATTGCTAAATTCATTCCCATTAGAGCAAATCCTGACGACAGCTTAGTGCTGAAATATGCTCATTGTTGACTGCTCCTCTACATAAATTCACATTTGTGCATAACATTTTCAATAGTTGTACTCTTAGCTTGTAGAGTAAAACAGGGGTTATGATGTACTGCATATGGCTTTCTGTTTACATTTTCACACGTAGAATTTTTATCCTTTTCCAACAGCTTGTGAACAACAGTGGTGGTTCTGGCCTGGGCTGTTATTGTTTTGTCTCAGTATAGTCAAAAAGTCCTGTTTCATGTAGAAAACTGCATTTATTGTAAATATTTACTAATATTAAAATGCTTTTGATCCTCATCTACCAGTACTTTTTTTTCTCAGACTCAAAATGAGCTTTCCCATAATCTAAATTTCAGCAGTTAAGGTTTGCAGACAAAAAGCAGATAATCAAAATTTCTGAATATTTATGAAAGGATGATGGTGATAGAATGAAGAGCATTAAAATAAATTTAGAAACATCTGAGAAATGACTTTATTCCAGAGAAGGAGTTTGAATTATATACAGCAAATACAAAACACTACTGGTAGAAGTTAATGAAGTCAATTTTCCTCTCAAAGATATATTTTTAATTCTGTCTAAACATGTTACAAATGCAACAATTATTATGATTTTTAGTACTTTTTGATTAATTATGATTACAATGTAAAAATGATCATTTATCTCTCAAAATATCACATTTAAAACTGAAGGAAAGAGAAAGTTATTCTTTCTAAAGCACCCCAGGATTCAGTTTTCTTGTTTGTTGCAGTTTATGCTGTCAGGATTTGGCTATCATTAGGTTTATTTTGTGTTTCTGTCTTATTTCTTGTTCATCCTGTGTTCAGTTAAGTTCTTGTGTAGTTTTGCTTTCTCTGTCTCCTGTCACTATTCACCTTTCCTCTGCTCAGTACCTGTCAGCCTGCCTCAAGCACCCACACCTGTCCCTCGTTTCTAATCAGTCACCTGAGTTCATTTACGAATCACCCTCAGCCTTTAAAACCAGTTCATCTCCTTCACTTCACTTTTCTTTTGGAGCTCTCTGAGTCAGTCCAAACCATCCACCTAACCCAACAGATGCCTCTAATGAGATTTACAGTATCCAGAATTAAATTAAACCTTATATTTATACACATACAACACTGAACGCAAGCTGAAGTATGACTGATCTGAACTTTAACCTCTGAATAGTCTTGCTTTTTTTTTCTTTCCTCTGAATTTTTGGTTTAAGCTTCAGAATCATATTACCACATTAGACCGTGGTAATTTCTGAACACATCTGACATTTCACCAATGAATACAGAAAATAAGAATACTGTAAACTGGTAACCATGATTTGAAACAATAATGGCTTTAAATACTTTCAAAAATGTTCATGATATAACTTTTCGTGGGGTTATTTTATTTATTTAATTTTAGTGAAAGACACTTTACAACAAAGATCACTGCAGTGTTTTTTGTTGTGCTTTAGTCAGGACATTATGCAAAAAGAAGGGGGAAAAAAATCCACAGTTGCATGACACATTATAAAAGCTGGAACAGTGCCTCGGCCCATTAACGATAAAGGAGGTGGTGATGTGATAGACAGGCTAATGCATATTAAGCACAACAGTATTGCTGGCAACTACCATCACTAGTCTTTATGTGCAAGAAGCTTTAATGGATAATTGATTAAGTCGTAAATTAGCACCCCACAAACAAGCAAATCAAAAGAGTAAAGACAGGCAATTTCTCACTGCTGAGGGGCATTGGAAGGAAAGGAGGAAGTGGAGACAGGGTGTATGCAGAGGTGCTTGATTTAGGATGCTGTGAATATATGGTGTGAAATTAGCCTTTATAATCTGGCATTTTATTTTCATTAATTTATTTTAAAGTAATCTCGTAATAAGTTAGCCCCTCCTCTACAATTTATGATATCAGTACTGCATATTTTGACTTTCTTTCACAACCAGCACTATTTTTAGTAACTAATCCATAATCCATTTATCAATTCCTGCCCCACACCTATTCACTCATTCATCCATCCATGCATGTACTCACGTTTTGTTTTTTTTTATTATTATGGCCTGTCTGATTTAACTAGAGGTCAGAAGAATATGGGTTTTGTGTTGAAAAAAGAAATGTAGTTTCACTTCATCAGATCAAAACACAATTATTCATTTTAGTTAGGTTTTGGGTTTCATTCTTGACACTTTTCTTTTCCCTTAGTTTTGCTTTTTTCTTCCCGGCACACCTGGCCTCAATCTCTCAATGCCACGTCTGGTGTCCATGGTAATTTGCTCCCTCAGCATGCATACTTCTGATTTTTCATAGCTTGTTGTCATCCTCAGTTTTGTTTCAGTTACTTCTAGTTTCATGTTTAGTTTGATGAAAGTCCTGAGCTCCTTGTTCATCTGCTTTTCAGTCCCATTTAATCCTTCATCTCACGATAGCTTTTTTTTTTTTTTACAAAAGTCAGTTAACAAGCAGAAGTTATGTCAAAGTGCAAAGGATGAAAATCCTATTCAGAGATGGATATACAAAGTTTAATCTTGCTGATAATGGAGCTTCCATCAATCATAAATCAATCATTCATCCCTTCTATTTTCCTTTGCATTAACTTTTACATATATTTATTCATTTTCTCTTAAACAGTGGATGTTAATGTCCTACGTTACACTCCTTTATTATTTTTTTTTTTGCTCTACAAAATATAATTTGATCCATTTTTCCATCCATCTCTGTCAGGATTTTTTCTCATTGGTCTATCAGTTGCTTCACCTTTTGAACTATAAACAGAGCTTTTCTGTTCATTTGCCAGTCAACAATTATTAAATCATCTCGTCATTCATCCATTTATTTATATGTCACTTAATCAATGCTTGCTGCATTGCCACTGGTTTCACACAAAGTCACCAAAGAGTGTGACCTTGGCTCACCACAGTCACCCTACCCAGGACCCTCATCCCTGGAGAGAACATTTCAGCTGGAGAAATACAATGGACAAAGCCTGCAGGCATTTGACATTCTCTGACATTTCCGCTTCCCCTTCTTCATTCTTTGTACATACACCTACTTGTAAACACTATGATGGCTTTACACAAAAGCTTGGATTTTTTTAACAATGGCTGACTGGGCAGCACATAACCTTTTACAAGGCACAGAGAGCAAAATACACAAAATTTCATCCTTCAGATATTGCTTGCTGGTTCTACCAACCTTGTGTTGAGAAATGCTGCATGCATGCATATAGTTGTTGAAATATTTATATATAAATTGGATACATTTACCAGAGCAGCCATCTTTGCAACATGTGAGCCATCCTGCCTCTTTGTCATCCAGTTTAAATGAAACTGCCCTTCTGAACCTTACCAGTTACCAATTGTTTTACACTGAAATGGTTATTTCCTTCAGTAATATCCTGTATCATTCAGAAATGAATTAAATTAGGGAAGTAAGATGCCATTTCATTGGGAAATGACTTGATATTAGGATTCAAAGTGCAAACAAAAGACAACACAGTATGTTGCAGTCTGGTACATCCACTCCTTGTTCTTATTCTTGAGCATAATACTTCTGATATAAGAGTCCTTTCAAAGCGTGACAGCTTTTTTTATTTATGCATTATCACTTTCGATGATTCTTCTGCAGTGCTACTCTGCAGTTGTGTAACTACAACTTGTTTATCTCTTTTCTCCTACATTCACAGTCACAAGAGTGTATGCAAACAGTATGTACAGAGCTCAAACTGAGAAAAAAAACACATAAACATCTGTTGCTGTGCACCAACTATACAAACCTTCTTAATTTGCCTGCATAATCACCAAAGCATGTTGGATTTCGACCACATGCAGAAGCACTGTAGACATTTATACACATTTTATAGGCGTACTGTACACACTACATTAATTAATCATGGCAGCAATCTGTACTGCTGCAGTCATAATTATGCTATCACTCAACATTGCAAAGAAAAAGGAAATGAAGCCAGAGCTGTAACAACATTTTGGCAACATTCAAGTTCCTGACATATGCAGCTTGTAAAGTTTACCTCAGTCCTTAAGCAACACTTTGATCACAGAAGCAGGATCTTGAGGCCTCTACTAAGCAGGTTCAACCTAAGCATGGTTTTTGAAGTGATCAGGCTTAATTTATCCTAACATGGGAAAATTGTGCTTGGAGGTACTACAGAGTCAACTTGGTAAGTAAACCAAGCTTTTCTGACTCTGAATATCTGCACATTCAGAGGCAAAGTTGGCATCAGAGGACTGATCACAATCACAGAAATGGAAGGAAAGGTAGCAATAAAAGTAAATATGTGTCCTAATAGGGCTGTCAGTTAAAGCACAAATTGATCTGACAGTTTAATATGGTGTTTAATATTGATATTTCAATATGTTAGTGTGCTATTATTATTATTATTATTATTATTATTATTATTGAGTGCCCTTTACATGAAACAATAAATTAAACAGCATTTATTCCAATACAAAGGGACCAAACAGCTGAGGAAATGTCTAAATGAAGCAGTATGTATGTATGATGTCATCTTTTCTATTGTGTTTTAGTTTTGTTCAAACACACTTTTGTTTTGTTTTTTGATGTTTTAATTTATGAAGAAGAAAGAACCTAATTATCTCCCCTGAGATGTATTTGATACATCAGTATTTCAAGAGTCAGTTTAAATGTTTAATTAGTGTAAATGAATCACATCATACAGGTTGATTTCTTTGCCATCTGACTTGTGCATCACAAGAATGATACATGTGTCTGCACACATCCAATAAAACCTTCCCATTCTTTGTTATGTGTGTGTGTGTGTAGCTGTCTTTGTCTAGGGGCTGCACAGTGGAACAGTGGTTAGAGCTGTGTTCTCTAAGCAAGAAGGTTGCAGGATTGCTTCCTGGCCTGGGGCCTTTCTGGGTGGAGTTTGAATGTTTCCCTGTGCACATGTGGGTTTACTCTGGTTCATCCAATCATCCAATTGTCTTCCAACAGTTTTATAAGTAAAGTATTTTTAGCTCTGAAGTAAAGCTGTTTTTCTTCAGTTTACTTAGTGTTTCAGGTAGATGCAAAGTCAGAAAAAGCAGATAATTGCAACAAATGCAAACTATTTTGCACCTCAGTGACTTATGTTCAATTATCATCTATGTCCTGTTTATGCACTTTTTGTTCAATCTATTCAGTCTCAACAAGCTTTGTCCCATTTGAACATAAATCCAATATTATTGCATCACTGAGGCCAGGCTACTACATTTATCCATACTGGATTGAGCAACGTGACCACTGTTTCTGAATCTACACTGCTCACCAAACCATAGCAAATTGTCCCGATTGGCCGACATGGCGCTTGGGCTCCCTGCCTGATTCGATTTATTGCCCTGCACACAACAGACTAATGGCTCATTGCCTGCAAACATGGAGCAAATAGAGGCTTCTGCTGTTAATAAGAACTGTCTGTGAGAGGAAGGTAAGAAGAGGAACAGCAGAAAAGAGGTTAGGACAGAGGAAAGAAACAACAGCCGCACCGGCTGAAAGAGAGGGGAACAGCAGATGGAGCGAAGGGGTGAGAGCAGTATCGAGAGACAGATTGTGACGGTAAACTGAAGATGTGATTGAGGCAGAAGTAGAGTGTAGGAGGAGAAAAAGAGACAGGGGGAAGGAATACGAAAGGCAACAAGACTGGGAGAAGTGCTGTGACAAAAGAAGAGAAGCACTGATAGGAAAAACTGCTGTGATAATGTTAATGTATTCTAAAGGCAAAACTTATAAAATCTTTTTAAATATGACTGTAAAGGAACCAGTTCTGTAAAATCATAGCACGTTTTTAAAGCATGAAAAGTTCACACCTATAAGTACTTTTTGCAGCTAAAATGTGGTTGTAGAACACTCTGCAACTGTGACAGATTTGAATGTTTTTGTAGGCATGTAGACACTCCTTGCACCAGAGTTAATGACACTTTTCCATGGTAATTTATCCAAATTCTTTAAAGTGTTTTTGTTTTATTATTCCATGATTCAGCTCTCTCCATTGTTCAGCCTACATCTTTAGATTTTTTATTCTTTTTTTTTGTGTGCGTGTGATTTTCTGTTAGACGTGTGCTTTGGGTCTTTTTTCATTGTTGAACGTTTCCCCTTCAATTTTGTTTTCTGAATCTGGGCAACACATTCTGGTTTAAAGTTTGATAGATTTAATGACTCCAGTTTGGAAGCAGGTGCTGATGATATTTTCTCCAAGAGCTTCATTTTCTTTTCCATACACAGGCCAATACACTAAAAACTCAACTATAAATCACTTATGTTCCAGTATAGTCTGACACCACGGTTTCAGACTGCTGCAGATCAGCCTAAAGCTTTTATATGTGTTGTTCTATCCAACAAACTGGGTCTTTCTGCTGTAAAGACTAAATTAAGAAGTCTAAGCTGCGTAATATGTCTGAAGGTAGCCTCTTCTAACTAGGTGCTTTAACTCAACACCCATAACACAGACCAGAAGTGAAGTGGCACTCTGTAGTTAAAAGTAGCCTTTAAGTCTCTTATAGACATCTGATCACAACCAGCTTCACAGCTTTTACTTGTTAACACATCCAATGTGATGTGTCCTTCAGTCTCCCAGCAACAAACAAGGTGGGAAATTATACTGTCACTATTAGTTGCTAATCCAACTTTGATAGAGTACATAAGGTAATTTTACTACTGACAATTAGCACTGTTTGCCCAACAATGAGAATAAGGACTTGGTATCTATTAAGTGCCTAACCCAACATGACAGACAGGAGAAAGTGGGTTTAGAGACTGAACACTGAGTGAATACAGGAAAAAAAGGGTGAACTGGTGACAAGAAAGAAAGCAGATGAGTGATAGAAGAAGAAAACAGAAGTAGGAAACGTCCTGCTAAATTAGGAGTGTGTTCATGCACTCCTCACATTCCCACTTAAATGACACACAGAGCAGATGGTGATAAGAACACCAGTCTGACACACAAGCAGAAGGACATGCCCATGTATGTTTAGACATGTGCAACATGCACACCTACGCCCACACACTCACATTTGACAATGTCATAAGGTCTGTGGGAACTGTAGTAACCATGGAAACTTCAACCTTGTGACCATGGGGGTTCCAGTTCAAACCCTTTCATTCCCAGCATGGATGGAAGTGCTCTGCCCACCTATAACACACTGACTTACCAAAGCCCCAAATCTTCAAAAAGATTAATGAAAGCTGCTCAGCTGCAATATGTTTCAATCCAGAATCAAAGGTGTCCCGTAAACTTGAAGAATCAAATAAGTTACTCTGCAACACTTACAGCTTTTATTTAAATATGTAGAGTAGTTGGCAACATTTACGTTATTAAAACCTAACTCTAAAATATAGTCTTCTCTAATGTCCGTGGTTGGTGTCAATAAGATCTTAACAATAAATAACTTGTTTGCTACATGTGTGTTTTGATCAGTACAAAAACCTGGCAGTTATTTACAGGGAGCATGGCAAAACAGTGATTTTTATGCATGTTTTTTGCATGTTCTGCCTGTGCATGTGTGGTTTTTCTCCAGGTATTCCAGTTTCTTCCCACAGACCAAATAACAAGCATGTTGGGTTATTTGACAACTCTAAATTGGCCCTGCTGAGTGTGAATGGCTGTCTGTCTCATTCATCTCCATGTGGTCCTGTGATGCATTGGCAACCTGTCCAGGGTTTATCTGCCTTTCACCCAATGACTGCTGGAAACAGACACTAGCTCCCCGTGACCCTGAACAAAAGAGTAAGAAAAAGAAAAAAATATTTGACCAGCAGACTTAATAGTCATACTTTTGTTTAAAATTGTAAAAACAATGTAGAAAATGATTTGGGCTAATATTTTGCCTTGATTTTGTTTTTATTTTTGCAACCTTATTTTGACCTCTTAATCATTTTTATTTATTTTATTTCACATTTCATCTTTATCTGCAATGATAAAAAGGGCTGACTGGAAGAACAACTACTCTTAGACATTTAACTCTGCAGATGTAATAAATAGTAGGATTGTTGAGTGACCAAATATTTAAAAATTGCAATTTCTGGTGCTCTAGGAGTGGTTTGTTGTTGTTAGTTTTTTTTTTTTTTGGTTTGTTTGTTTCTTTGTTTGCTTTGTTTTTCTTTCCCTGGCTAAAATGTGAGGTAATTTCAGGGTTTTCATTGATTCTAAAAATGTTTTGAACTGGAAGATCCAATTTTTTTCAAGGCTGTTCACTTACATACATGCAGTACCATACGTAGACGAAAATTTCAAGAGAAGTCCTTGATCAAGTTTTTAAACCACTTGGGGTCGGCAAGACCAAAGTGTTCAGGGAAGTTGAAGAAGCTGCTGAAGAGGCTTGTATGTGTATACTATAATTATTATTTGTGTGGGGGGAATTAAGAGAGCAGAGACGTTCCCTCTTGATGTATCTTTACATCTTGAATGTACAACAGCTTGCTTGGTAAATTAAGGATACACTGACTCATCTAAGCTCCTACACAGACACAGTCATAAAGCTATTGAGACACAGACAAAAAGGTCATCTGTGGCAGAGCTTCAAGGCAGCCATACACAGCGTTTCTGCGCCTCGAGCAATCACACAACTTCATTAACACTGTTAGACATTTAACCTAAATTTAGATATGCAAACTTGAATCAGTGTTTGCACATCTACTTTCAAATTAAAGTAAATCTTCTTTAATTTTTTTGACAAGGCAATTACACATGGTTTCCTTTTGCTTATTAAAAATAACTTGGACCATGCACCTTCAGAGGATTTTAATTGGCTGAAACAGTCTAGAACAGTCACAGACCAGCAATGTTCAACATTATATAATATGAGTGGAAATCTGTTATGATCAGGATGTATGTGATATGCAGCCTATTTGCCATCACAATCTTATCTGAGCTCAATGCTGAGGCTGATGAAACAGAAAACTTTCCCAGCACTTTTTCCCCACTTTCCCCTTTTCTTACCTTTTCCAAACCCCTAAACCCTTAAAAGCAAAGAGCAGTAAACCAAAAGGTTCAATTCATCTCTTCATCTGTAAAATACATCTACAGGAGCCACATAAAACATTGTGTGTGTGATGTTTAAACATCATTCTCCTCTTTCTCTTTGTCAGAACTGACTGTGGCTTCCAGTGAAAGGTCCCTGTGGGTATTAAGGTCCATATAGGGAGTTATTCCCAGAGCAGCGCAGCAGAAGTAACCCTCAGAGGCTATACAAACAAGAGGCACAAAGGCTAAATGCCTGTTTCTGCCAAGGGAACAAGAAAGCAGAGCAGACAATGGACAGGAGCAAGCTGTTGCTTCAGTTCTTTCAGTGAAGTTCCTGGAAGGCAACAAAACATGTTTTATAACTTTGTGACACAATCTAGATATGCTCTGCCTGAATATTCTTTTTATAGCTACAACGGTTTTGGATTTGTCATTATTAAGCTCTGCAATAACACAGATTTTTGTCATGATTTAAGGTGGAAAGTGGTTGAGGGTGCATTCAAATAAACAAGCAGAAAGCAAAAAAAAAAAAAAAAAAACTAGTTCAGCAAGGCTTCCCAGGGGATGTCCAGACAGGCAAGAGAATGGACAAAAAGCGACAAAAAGTCAGCAGGACCCCTCTGAGCAGTTTCCAAGGCAAAGATTTAATCTGCCGTGGATGATGAATAGTCAGGGTGAAGATGGGTCGGCTGAAGTAAGGACCTCTCAGGAGAGTGACAAGAATGCAGATGGTAGAACAGGAGCAGAGACTCTAACGATGGTAGATAACACAGAAACGTATCAGAGGAGCAGTCAGGATGTGGATGGGATCAACCAGAGTGTAGGCACAGGGACCACGAGGCAGACAATATTGCTGGGAGAACCTGCCCCGCTTTGAAAATTGTAACTGGCTGAAGTAGATCCAAAAGAATCTCCTTGAAGATTAAAGCCGAGGCAAGCAAAGAGACTGTGGTTGAGTCATAGAGCTGGGCTGAAGCTCTGGTTGAACATTAGATCTTCAATCAATGCAGCGTAATCCTTTGTTTTCTGCCTCAACAAGGAGTTCAATCAGTCTGTGTGTTTTATGTTGCCTGCAGGGCCTAGCTTGAAGCAAATCCATCAACTCACCAGCAACGCAACTCTAGGCCATAATAGCCTCTCCAGACATTTACAAAGTTTTTTACTGCACTATGCAACCTGTGGAAATCCTCCAAGGAACTCAGTACTTCTGGGTCCATGGTTTGGTCAGATCCTGCTGTTATGATTTGAGGTGGATAGTAGCTGAGGGTGGACTCAAATGCAGGACAATAAAGACAGGATGTCAAAAAGTAGTGAGAACCAAGGTTCTTTATTTGCAGAGAAACTAATTTAACTAAACATGAGCTAGTGTTTGAATTGCAATGAAGAAAAAATGACAATTTGACAAGATTCAACTGAAAGAAAGGGATTGTATATACAGTATGTTAAAAAAATGTTTTAATACTCAAAACTAAAAAAGCTTTTTTTCCATCATTACCATTCTTGTAAATTCTTATAATGAACACCAGCAAATGGTCAATATTTATTCGACTGATATTGATTCAATTGCTTCAAATAAAAATTTATTTAAATGTTCTGTGATTTGGGAATTTTTATAGCTTCATATTACATTGCACAAGTTAAAATGCTGAGTAAAAAAGGGTTTCATAGTGAGAATTGCCTGAGCTCTCCCGCATTCATGATTTAGTCATTGACACGAAGTCCTTCTTTGCTCATACCACTGTTTGCCAGCTATTTTCATCACTACCCCTCTGACGCAATTGCGCAGCATCTGTCTCATCAGACATTACCATCACAAGTATCACATGAATCAAACTTGATGTAGTCAAATCTTTGGCTTTGATTCATTATTTCTAGCCTGAAGTCAAACTTGCATTACTTAAGATGATTTATGTATCTTAGATATTGGGAAAAAAATCCTAACCTAAATAGTCTGAAGTTGAAGCAATGTGTGAAGATAAGACAAACAGATTCCACCATTGATGTTTGCAGGCTCATATTTGTTTAACCTGTTAAAAATTAATAACATTTAAGTAGATGTTCAAACAAGTCATGTTTAATCTTTTTTCATAGCAAGAATTCCTGTAAATTAATTAGGACAACCAAAATGGTTTTGTCAGCAAAAATAGAGTTAAAGAAATGTCTTTTGCTTTTGGAAACATGAAAAAAAAAGATACTGCAGCTGCTTTCTTTTTACAATAATCAGTAGTGAGCTGTTTGTAACATTATTATTGACACCATAAATGTAGTTATGCAGTAAATGTTTACTTGATATGTGCATTTCTTCTGGCTGCAACATGTGACAACAAACAATAATATATTTTGCTGACATAAAAATGAAAAAAGCAAATAATTATTGGCTCATTTCCTAAGAAATAATTGTATCTACCTGATCTTCTAAAATGAATAAATTTTTTGCAGGTTGTTGATTGTAGTAGTAGAGAGTAATTCTTTGATACTGAACAACTGAATAAAACCATCTTTCTCTTTGCTTCCCTATTCATAGATCTCGCCGTTTCTCACTCGTTTATTTCTCCCTGCTTCTCCGACCTTCCAACCATGAAGAAACTTGGACACCGTACCTCCTCTCAGCCTCACTAGAAGCCATCTGACACGCTCCATTACATTGTGCTTGTTCCAATTAAAGCTGACACCATTTCCTGTCAGGAGAATAGTGACACCCTGCAGAAACGCAAGCCACCTCTGCTGCACCCACTGCCCAGGGGGGTTTCAGTGTTCCTGGATATATATTATGTTGTTACAAGAGGATCTATGCTGTCAAATGGCGGACCAAACGCTAGACATCAAAAGCTTCCACTAAGGGAAAATGTTTGCTTGGCAAGTTTCACTTCAAGCCCATACAGTTGTAAAAGTATGTATTTAAAAGTAAATTACTTCTTTCAGAATTTTGACTTGGGTGGTTTCAGCTGAAAATGGTGATAATGTTTTATGCCGAACTGTGTCGCTGAAGCAAAATCTAAGAAGTGGAATATGAACAAACGTGGAAGAAAACTGAATCAACCAAAAAAAGAGGAACTGAAGTTTTTACTGAAAAGATGTGAATGCAGTGAAATTTTTATTCTAATCTGGAAAAAGCACTTATTGCGTAACTGAAACTCCACAAACAATCATAAAAAATGTAAAGGTGATAACACTTTTGTTATTCTGTAAAAACATTTTGAGCTGCTTTTTACTGTGGGAGTATATTCAAGTTACCTTTCAAGATCTTCCATATCTTTAAGTTAATTCTTCACTAGGAGCCCATGAATGATTTGTGTGTGCTTTTGGTTATTTTCATGCTTTTGGGGCAGTAGTGGCTCAGGAAGTAAGGGTTCGTCCTGTAACTGGAGGGTTGCTGGTTCGAGGCCCTACTCTGTGAGTCTTTGCCGTTGTGTCCTTGGGCAAGACACTTTACCTCCCTTGCCTACTGGTGGTGGCGCTGGTGTGTTGGCAGCCTCACTTCTGTCAGCCCACCCCAGGGCAGCTGTGGCTACAATGTAGCTTACTGCCATCAGTGGATGAATGGGTGAATGATTGTAGTGTGAAGCGCTTTGGGGTCCTTGGACTAGATAAAGTGCTACACAAGTGCAAGCCATTTAACCCTCTCAGGCTCAAATTAAGTAGTGTGTGTGTTGATCAAATTCACTGGCCAAATACGGGTAAATATTTGAAGTGGCGGGTGCTAATTTCCACCCCTGGGCTCAACACCAAACACAAAATGTCTTCATAGGTTATACCACGTTTATCAAAAAACAAATTAAAAAGTGCACACATTTTTTCAGTTGTCAAAGGTTTGTGTTCTGAAAATGAGTATCCACTTTAATAACTGTAGTCCTCCACCTAAATAATGCAATTACAGAAAGGTGACATTGTGTTAAATCATTTGAATTTCTATAAATACGCATCGCTCATTATTGTGCAGAAGTTTAGAGAAGCTTACCTCTTAGAAGATTAGAGATTTGCAAAAACAGTCAACTAAACTGTTTTATTACAGACTTAAAACACAATACACTGTCTGTGTCAACATGTAACATTTAGCTGTATTTTATTATCTTTTCTGAGTAAACAACTTTAAAAATGCTTCCAAGATGACTTTTCCCACAATTTGCCTTTTGCTGGGATCTCAGTGAACGTCTCATCAGGCAGAGTAATGTTAATGTACAGAATCGGGGGACAGTAGAGCCCCCATGAAAACTATCTGTTGGGAACTCAGAGCAATGAGGCTGAGAGAAAGTTAATCAGAAGGCCCCTCCTTTGATGAAATGACCCCAAGTAAAGTTGTGGAGAAGCTGAATATGTTTCCTCCGCAGCAGGCTGCAGTCCATCAACCACCTAGAACCAATCTGAGGCTTATGACGGTAGCAGGGGAGAAGATACATTAGGCCTCCTTCCAGTGGGTAATGAATGGAACTAATAGGAATAGGCAATCCCAGTCCGCACCACTAATATATGTAGAATAATACTAGAGACAGCGTCTGGTTTTTGCATTCGAAACTTAATGTGATGCTGGGTTTCTGAAAAGGCCAAGTTAAGTATTTTCCGTAATGATTGATACTCTTTAGTCATGCATGCAAAAAGTACTACCATCATTCAGTTGTTCATCGCATTGAGATATTTTAACAAACCTTATGTGACTGGAAAAACATTTGGTACATTTTTGAGCCAGAGTGAATTCTAATGTTTGTTGAATCCTGTTAATTCTGAGATTTTAATGTCAACATGATGACATTTAAGTGATTAAATATTACCCTTTTGACTTCTGGTTTATAGTTACTGCTAAAAAGGACTGACATTGTTTGTCTCACTGGAAAATTGTTTAAAAAAAAGACAAATTCAACAATTTATTTAGGAAAACGGAAATAAAATTTACTATTTTCCCCACACCAGAAGATTTCTGTTGGAAAACTGATGGATACCAAGCATGTAACACATGAATGACTTGTAACTTTCATTGCTAGAAGTTAGTCTAAGTTGAAATCAGACAAAAAAAATGTACATTTATATAAGGCTGTGAATTGTGGTTGGTTATGACTTTATTCATTTTTCTGGTAAGAGCTAACAGAAGATTAATTTGACTAATGTCAGCACTACTGAAAGAAGTTGTTACTTATGAACGAGGATAATTTAATTGAGGCAACCAAATGGATTTCAGGCCATCTAGTGTTAATTATCCATGTTGGTTCCACATTTAAAAAATGTTCACTCTCATCTTCATTACATTCCAACTGCATTATGTTGGGCGGTATCAGTCTGCTGAAGCTACCATGTGCTGAGCAGTTTAATCCAAAATGTGCCACGGAAACATGAGTTCATGCTGCTTGAAAATGGAGTTTGGATCTTTTTAATTTATCAGGAATTTTATCTCTCTTTTTTTTTTTTTTTTTTACTTCATTTGATGTGGATGTGATCTCCCAATTTGCTGACCACAACCTCTGACTTGCCTGGAAGGGAAGTTGGAGATGTGGATGTATGAAACTTTTGTCCAGCAGGGAACAAGATCACAAAGCTACAGTTCAATGGAGCTGATGTGGGAGTGGAGCTGAGTTGCAGAACTGGTCAGAAATTATTTAATCAAGTGTCTGCTGCCTCATTCTTTAAGGGTTTTACATTGGATCTTATATTCTATATGTTTTTTTCTACTATTTAATGGGCGTTATGTCGATTTAGATACATGTTGACAGATTTAAAAGTTCACTGGAAACCTTTTTTCCACTGTTTGTAATCAATCAATTAGTCTGCCAAGGCACAATTTAAATTAAACAGGAAACCTTTTTTCCCCTGTGGATATGGTTGTTTGTCAGACTTTTGTAACAGATTTGTGTTCAACAACACAAATGTGTTGTTGAGCGCCATTTACATTGATATTCCAAGAATTTGCCTGATGTATGCTTTTAACTTATGTATTTTTGCTGTTTTATCTAAACCGAGCTTGCTGTTCTGTTTGCAATTTGCATAAAACCGGCAACATTTATGAAGACAGCTTGAGCTTTTGCATTTCGTATTTCTTTCTTGCATTTTTACCTTATACTTTCATTGAATGCAGTGCAACAATGAAGCACTTGTGGCACTTTCCTAACTCTTGCTGATGTGGCAGAGCAGGGCTGCCTCTGCATCTGAACCTCAGATGCAGAGGCAGCAGGGGAAACTATTTCAGTGACACCTCACAAACAAAAACCTCATCAGTGCTGAAACTAGATTTTTACAACCACTGCAAATGGAAAGCTTTTATGAAATTTGCAAACAACACTGTATGTTGATAACGGTCGTAAACATTTGAGCATAAAAGCTATCAGAAGGTGCAGACTCAGTGTTGGTTCAACTAATATAAATGTATATGTTATTTTTTTCATGGTTTTTTGGTTCTTCTACCAAAATGAAGTTCTACATTTAATTATAATGACAAAAGTGTTCTTTCCCAGGTTTTATATCAAAATAGCTGCAAAAACTATAATTAATCATGTCTTTAATATCTGGTATTTGTATGATGAATGTTAGTCGTGGATGTATCTTCTTGTAAGAGTAGAAAGTGAATGCTTAGAAAAGCTCAAAGACAAGCTTGTCAGTAAAGTACAGCCAGCTTCCTTAAGGCCGAGTGTTGAGCACTGAATAATGCATGGCTACAACTTCCATTAAGAGCACCTTTAATTGCATTTTTCTCCCAGTGTTTTTCTTCTAGTTGAGATCTGAGACTGTATAGTAACAGCTATTCCCAAAAATTATTTTAAAATAACCGTGGGGTAAAATGGTAAGACTGTATAAAATCAATCACTACCAATTACTGGTCATTGCATGTGCTTGTGCCGGCCTGTGTTTGATAATTTTACTTTTAAAACCAACTTTTGAAATTTTCTTCAGTTAAAAAATAACTTGCTATGTTTGCACATTACTTGGAATAAAAAAAGCCTAAAGATATGAGGTGTTTCCCAACGGACCACAACAATTGTTTGTTTGTTGCACAACTGTAAGCATTTAGGTGGCAATTTATGCACTGAAAAGAATGAAGCCTTGCTAATTGTCATGCTGAACCCAAGTTCCTTTTCTTTCCTGTTGTTGTGGATTTCAGTCTGTTTTGCCCAATCAGCATACTCTTCCTCTACTAATACTTCATCTGAGCATTACAGTTCTGAATTTTATTTTCCCTCAACTCCCCAGTTTTTCCTGTTATGTTGATGGGCTCAGCTGTTTTGTAATGAATTCTCCGAGTTAAAATACTGCCAAATTCAAACAAACACTGAACTGTAAACTCTGAGTTTTGAGGGGTTTTGTTGTTTCAGGACAGTCTGGGCTGATGGCTCAGATTCTTCCAGAGTTTCAGTAGAACAAAGTCACAGCCAAATACATGTCAGATTAAATCTCATCAGTGTCTTCGGTGAAATACTTTTCTTCACACTTACACATCCAGGCTCCCATGTCACCACCTTTCCGTGGTGTTTTTTTTTTACATTTGTGGAGAACAGTAGATGAGAAAAAACTTGTCAACAAGGCTAAGAAATGTTCTGAGCCATGCTCACAAAAAAAGCTGAGAAGATATTTTCTGCCAACAGTCATCGCTGAAGAATTTCCAGTCAGGTGGGTCATTAAGGTTAAGAAGTGTGTGTCAGCAAAAGCTTTCTTAATCTAATATATTATTGTAGCTATTGTATTAGCTTGATAACAGGTCATAATTTAACAACCAGCCAAGAGCCAAATGTTTGTAAAACTTTGAATATGGTCAAAAATGTTTAGTTCTAGTCAGTTTTATTTGGATTGTGCAAATCACAAAAAAAGTTTTCTCATAACACTTTACAAGGAAAAAAAAACAAAACTGTGTTTGAATAAATACAGTTCACACAAATTCTGTAATTATGAGTTTAGCCAAGTTCAACTCAGATTATAATTCCTATTTATTTATTCCAAATACAGTAAATGCAACCAGTTTAACCCAGTTAAGTTCAGCATAATTCAATCCAATTTAATCTAGGATTTAATCTGACAGTAGGTTAACTTTTCGTGTTCTTCTGCATCATTATGAGAAGCTGAGGGTCATCTTTGTGGCATCCTCAAGTCATATTTTTCTTACCTAGCGTGAGAAGATACATCAACACAAAGCTGCTATCACCAAAAGATCTTGAAATTGTTTTAGTGTCTAAGAGTCAAGACAAATAACTAAATTTTGATTGTAAAACTCTTTTGCTTTATCACATCTGTAAGTATACATTACCCACCTGTGCATCTACTGCAGGTGTGTTTGTATTGTCTGCTGGCTCCTGACATTGTCCCTATTCACTTTCTGCAAGTTTCTGTTTGTTTCCGCAACCAAAGAACAGGAAGCTGTTCCTGACAGGATGTCACCCTGTTGTTGTTAACGTTACCTTGCACTGCAAAACAGCAATCCCTCACCTGCTGCTCACGAGCTACTTCACTTTTCAGTAGAGAAAAGACAAAAAACAAAAGGAGAGACTCATCACTCTGAGAAGTTTATGGTCTACGACTCTAACTCTTTAAATATAGACCAATAGATCAATTTACTCATTACTCTTATGTCTCCTACAACTGCACTTTTTTAAGTAAATTGTTAATAATTTGTGAATGAAACAGATACTCAATAGAACAACCAAAGGCATCCACAAGCTGATTAACAAGTTGGAGTGTTTGCCCATTTTTGCATGAATCTGCTTCCACATAAAATCGAATGAAGATGTGACTAATATTTGAAAGCTAAACAGCGGCTAAGTAATTTAGAAATATTAAGATGATGATTTAAATTGGGAGATGTAAAAGAAAATGACAGTTGTTGAAAATAATCAGTTTCAGTCTATTATATTTTATATCAGATATAATAGTTCAAATGAAAATTGTGATGGAGCTTTAAATAATAATGTATTTCTGTAATGTAGCTTTATGAAAGTCATTATCATTCAGGTGGTGCACAGGCATTCATGGTCCCCAGAGGATAAAGCCACCTGCATTAGTCTTTCTACAATTTTCTTCACTTTGGTTTTGAGGTAAAACAGTTTAATAGGGGTAGGATTATGACAGGTCAGTATATGTTGGTGTCTATAAGACCTTTTCTTTATTTCTCTAACTTCCAGAAAACACAACTAAAATGATCTGAAAACATACAGAAAGTATTGACAGTGCTTCACTTTTTCTACATTTTATATTACAGCCTTATTCTAAAATTGATTAAATTCCCTTTTTTCTGTCAAACTTTTACATATAATACTGCATAATGATAAAGTAAAAAAAAAAGTTAGTTTGACTTTTTTTCCAACTTTACTAAAAATAAAAAATAAAAACATAACATGACTCAAAATTGAGATCACTTTCCAGGGATCATCCTTCAGATGTTTCCACAACATAATTTGACTCCCCGTGTGGTAAATTCAGTAAACTGTTGATGACTTGTAAAGGTAAACACTCATCTATATAAGGTCTTTTAGCCAGCAGTGCATGTCAGAGCACAAACCAAGCCATGAAGTCCCAGGGATTGTCTGTAGACCGCTGAGTCAGGATTGTATCGAGGCATAGATCTGGGGAAAGGTACAGAAAAATCTCTGCAGCATTTAAAGTCCCAGTGAGCACAGTGTCCTTCCTCATCTGTAAACTGAAGAGGTTTGGAGCCACCAGGGCTTTTCTACATCTGCCCAGCAAATCTGAGTGATGGGGTAAGGAAGACCTCAGTCAGGGAGGTGACCAAGACCCTGATGGTCACGCTGACAGAGCTCCAGCCTTGGTCTGTGGAGAGAGAAGAACCTTCCAGAATGACAACCATTGCTGCAGCATTCCACTTAATCAAGGCCTGTACAGCCTTGATGAAGTGTCTGGTTCTCAAGGAATAGACACTTAAGAAAAAACAGGAATAATTTGATGTTTCAACGCCACTGACAAAAGCTTGACAATTTGCTCTCAAATGCAACAAAGATTCAAGACATTTGAGCTGTGTTTTTGTTCAGAAGGGCACTTCACAGGAAGAGGAAAAAAACTGACCATCACATACAAGCCATCCTCCAGCAATGCATCAGTGTATATATTTGAAAATTATACACAGTCATCTTTCTGCTGATGCAACTGCTGAGCAAACTGTCACTTGACATCTGAACTTGAGAATAGTAATAGCAAGAATCAGCATAATGCAAACACTTATGAGGAAAATAATGATCCAAACAGAAAAGAGAGTTCCCCACTGAGAGGAGAATTACAACTCATTATCACAAGTATGCACTGATCGAGCTCTTGCTTTCCAATATCCCTGCTCTCACCTCACAACAGGAGAAACACTTGGAATGTGAGTTGGCTCCAGCAGTGTTCTCTTTATTTAGCCAGCAGCAATTATGTTTGAGTTACAAGAGATTCAACAGTCTATTGAGTTTTTCAATCTTCTCATTAAATGTGACACAGGAACAACCGGCAAAACTGAGCTAAAAATCAATGAAGACGAAAAGATGAACAGAAAACAAATACAGATTTGGAGTCATGCATCTGTTTGTTTGGGTTTTTTTTGTTTTCATAAAGAATAAACAATAACAAATAGGACATACAATAAAAAAATGGATATTTAAGATGTTCGAACTTTTTCAACATCACAGTAATAGCACAAAAGTTAATGCAAAAATGTACCACCCTGAATAACATAGGACAAATACCAACAAAGCTTTTGAACATTTGTCACGCTAAACTTTTTATAAAATCTAATTTAACATCATGTGATTTTGTGGAACAAACACAATTTGTGATGGCTTCCTTTTTGTGTAAATTATTTTGTTAAAATATTACACTTATTGACGTTTGAAAGGATGCATGCTCTTCCCACATGAAGTACATCCCAAATGAAAATTGCATCTCTATCTTGCTGTATTTCAGCAGCAGTGATTCTCAGTTTGAACCCCACCAGTCACTGTGACCAGCAGAAAAAAACAAAACTGTTTCCTGTTTCTTCACAATCATCCCTGAGAGGGTGTGAAAGCCCCGCTGGCTAAAAGTGTTGTGGTGATGTACTGCTAAGGCTGATTATTCACAGTCACACTTCATGGCTCCCCTCACTAAGTGAGAGTGATCACACATCAATACCACATCTCCCAGGTTGTCAATATGCTCTTCTTCTCCAAGACTTCGCAACTCAGATAAAACAGGCAAAAACTAGTTTGTTTCAACATAAAGAAATACATTGATTCATAAATAAGCTAGATTATTTTGTTAGATAGTTCTGGTTTTATTGTGTAAAATTAACTTACCTCTTCCTCCTGTCTGTTTCTAAAAAATGCCATTTTGAATAATGTCACAATGAATTTATTATAAAGGAAATACTTCATAGTATAAATACTGCCTTTCATTGCCCCATAAATAAATCTTAATATACATAAATGTATATTGACATACAAACTTACAGAAGTCCTATTTTACTTCTGTGCTTCTGTACAAACTACATGACATTCAGTGTTGTGAAGACACTGAAATGTACAAACTCATTTTTGTTTACAAGTGTACAATAAATGTTCACATCACACATCAGAGAAAAGAGCAGTGGTGGCAGGTAGTAAGACTTGCCAAAACAACAAACCTGTCTGAAGCTTTTATACTGTAAAAAGTTTTAAAGTATAAAAATAACTTTTATGTCATGTGGGAGTGTTTTAGTTTTTGTTGAGAATACAGAATGAAGCATACTGTATTATATAACAAACATTGTAAGCATGTCTTACCTTGTGTGTTTTTAAACTTAGATGTTTTTCGTTTAAATAACATAAGATTAACACTACAACTTGTTTTTAATCTGTGTTTATGACATTTGTTTGTCCAAGTAACACCTAACCTAAGAACACATTTATTTTTCCAGAAAAATTGAAACTTTCACCACCCAAAGATAGATTATTGTGCTTAAAAAAAAACATTTTTTCAAAGCATTGGTCCCTATTTGACCCAGCATCCCTGCCAGGGGGGGACCTACATTAGATCACCTTCAGCTACTGATGTAAACCACTGGAGCACAAATGATGCTCTAAGTGCAAAGATGTTTTCAGAGGATAAAAACGCCCGTCCCTGCTGCTGTGCCGCTTGCAGGAGACAAAGATGAAAATAAACCTGTGGTGACACAAACACATTTAGTACAAGGTAGAACGAGGATGATGCCGACATCATGCCACAGCAGCATTGAAAGCCATTAATGGTGTTTTCTTGGTATATGTCTCTGTGTTTCCTGTTATGCTGGTTCAATTTCCTTTCCTTATTTTATATTTATACCCTGTGTGTTTGTGTGTTTGTCAACTGTGTTTCTCTTGTCAAAACTATATATTTTTCTGTTTTTTTAGTCCTCATATGGTGGTAATGATCCTTTTGCGTTCCTCTGACAGTACATATAATTTAAAGAATAATTCCAATGTTGAGATAGCTCTTATGTTTCTTGCAGTTACAGTTTTTTGTTTATTTTTGTTTCAGTTTTGAAACTTAAAGTTGTAATTGAAAGAGCAAAGAATAAAAACTAAAGCGCCATAGCTGGTAAATGATGTTTTAAACCCTTAAGGAATGAAACTTACAATTTTAAACCTATTTTTTCCAGGATTCTACTTTTATTGCTTAAGGTGTGAGGCATTTCATGTCCACATACAAAGGATAATTAAACTTAAGCACATGAGTTTCTATTCTCATTTGTAAAATCTAAATTTAAACATTGCTTTCTTTTTTTGTTTAGACCCAAAATACTGTAACTATTGACTGTAAATAGAGACCACATTGTCACTGATCCAATAAAGTACATAAGTTTACGTCTCCTGTGCTAATAAATGCAAAAACCCAAGAAGTACAGGTGCTGGTCATAAAATTAGAATATCATGAAAAAGTAGATTGATTTTAGTAATTCCATTTCAAAAGTGAAACTTGTATATTATATTCATACATTACATACAAACTCATATATTTCAAATGTTTATTTCGTTTAATTTTGATGATTACAAATG
>NC_051453.1:6597464-6787101 GCF_001649575.2 Kryptolebias marmoratus | reverse complement strand
GGGGTTAGGGCCTTTTGGCCCTGGGCTAGGGTTAGGGTCTCCTCAGGGTCGATGGGGTTAGAGCCTTTTGGCCCTGGGCTAGGGTTAGGGTCTCCTCAGGGTTGATGGGGTTTGGGCCTTTTGGCCCAGGGCTAGGGTTAGGTTCTCCTCAGGGTTGATGGAGTTATGTTCTTGGTCAGGGTTAGGGTTCTGACCTTTTCTGTGTCAGATTTAGGGTTCTGACCATTTCTGGCTCAGGGTTAGGGTACTGACTCATTCTGGGTCAGACTTAAGTTTCTGACCCGTTTTGGGTCACAGTTAGGGTTCTGACCCGTATTTGGTCACAGTTCAGGTTCTGACCCATATTGGGTCACAGTTCGGGTTCTGACCCGTATTGGGTCAGGGTTGTATTCACAGCTTTTTTTCAGCTGTGAATGGAACAGGTTGCTTGACTTCAAAAAAGGCCACATTCCCGAAATAGTATTTCCAATGTGGTGTGTCTTACAGAACAAACACCAAATGGCTTAAGAAACGAAGCACTCTTCAAAATAGACAGATTAACTGCCTGTTCTCAAATCTGGCTCTCAATAACTTGAATTGCCATTTTGACCACAACCTTCAGTGAGTAATAACAGGCACTAAAAATTAAGTCTTAAAAACCAAGAGCCGTGTGTGTGAGTGTGAAGCCCGAGATTCAGGAATTTAGTTGTTTTTTTTCTATCCAATTTTTTTCCATCCACAAAGCAACAAACTTCATAAAACAGTAATTCCCCAGAGACACACACACAGAGCAGAGTGGAAAGGTGGAGGCAGACAGCAGAGGGAGAAAAACAGAAAGAATTGATTGTGTGTTCAGAAGGGGATTGGATATATGGAAACACAACAGAAAATGAGAAGGTGGAAAATTGGACAATCAAACACACACGCACACACAACAGAAAGCAGACAATTTTAGAGGCTTGTACAGACATCTAATCAATTTGATTTCCCTCATTCCCCCGTTGAGGCTGCATGCACACACATTCACACACTTACACACATCATGGGAATGACAGCAGGGTACATTATGAATTCTGTAATCGAAGGAAACATCTCAGACGACTCCAGCATGTTAATATTGAATAATCACTCCCTCATTTCTTTCTCACTCTGACTCTCCGATTTATTGACCGAATGAAAATCAAAGCTGCTAAAAGAACAAATTAGAGGGTTGGAAAAGGAACACTTCCCCTGCGGGCGAGGGGACTTCAATTACAATGGAGAGCCGTGTTTGGCAAAAACGAAATAAATAAATAATCATAATCATAATTTTAAAAAAAAAGGAATACAATAAAAGTTGTCTGGCGGATTTGCCGCTCGCCTTTCCCCAAGAATCAATTTGTCATATTCAGGAATGTACGTATATGAGAAGCAATCTATTTCACACTGAAAGAATTACTCATTTCCAATTTTCCTTGTTGACATTTGAGCCGTAAGGGTGGGGGCACTGTTTGTTTGTTTGGGTGTGTGTGTTTGTGAAAAATATAGCTGTAATGTTCTTTCTTCTGTTTCTTTTATACTTTTATTCTTTTTTTTTCTATTCGCCTATATGAGACTCATTCTTATATATGAGACTCATAATGCCATTTATGGCAGCAACACCCATAAAAGTGAACACCCATAAGCTGAGAGCGATGAATGTTTATTTTGTGTTACTTCCTTTTAATTGCACCTGTTTGTTTGAATACAAGATGCACAACATTTTGTGGTTGTTTTCTGATTCCACTCTTTACTATGTGCTATAGATTTTCAATAGGAGACAGATTTGAGTTGCTGGCAGGCCAGTCTGTTGCACAGGTTTGGTCTAAAAGTCGTGCAAAATTAGGTCTGGCATTAATTTGCTAAAATAACCATAAATCCTGGAACAAAACTTCTCACATTTTGTTAGCCGCTCATCACTCCTTTTATAATTTGGATCAGATGAGCCAGACTTTGTTGTAATATTTTAAAGTTGCCTTGAACAATAGTTTGCCAAATTTCTAAAGGTCTTTCAAAACTTGCTGTGAGCATTTACTGATTTGTTTATTAAGCCACATAAACTGGCTCATAAATCACTCAAACACTGGCAATGAGGTTTGGTCAGGCATAACCCAAACAAGATAGATGCTTCCACTATGGAGCCACCAACTGCAGGAGGTGTCTGCAGGGTACAGCATGAAGAGGGCTGGGCAGAGGTCTTGGTGGCCAGTCCATAGCTTGGTGAACCTGACTTTAAGGACATGCAACATCACTTTACAGGTGAGAAAAGAACCAGAGATTTAGCAGAAGGCTGAATGATACCAGCTACATATCAGTCAGAGTCACCTCACCACAATGCGGATTGTGGAAACGATCTCCTGAGAGAGGCTGGAGTTGTTCTGAGGGAGAAGTGGTGAGTAGATGCTGGAGTTACTCATGTCCCCTCTATTCTAGATGTTAAAATTTTCCCCCTGAATGGGTGGCTGTCTTGCTTCAGGTTAGGTAAAGAGCTCAATCTGTTTCCTTCAGTGACACACTGGGGTGTCCAAGTTTCATAAAATCTCTCTGGGGCATGCTGGATGGTGCATCTGCTGAGAACTATATTCTTCTGCTGGGGGACTCGCAGACAGCAGAGCACCTTAAGGTGTAGGACTGCGGGGAATAGTGTGCCTGATCTTAACTACAAAGTGGTGTTGTAGTGTTCGGTGTGATTTTTGTGTTAGCAAATCTTTTTTTTTTCATTTCACACAAGCACAAGTATCAACACGCCGAGTAGACAAAGTCTGTGTGCCCTTTAAATTCACCAGCTGAACGGACAGATCAATCAGTGAGGTTGGCAAATGCCCACAAAATCCACATGTATGATAAAAAATCATATATAAATAAATAAAAGTAGTCCTTAATGAATGAATAAAGTTGTTCCAAGTTGTTCTTTAGACATTGGTGATTTCAGGTATTTTTATTTTACATTCACATTTCTGCAGAGTAAACTTAGACAAGTCAACTCTGATATAAGGTGTCTCCTCTTCCTCTCATTATCACATCTGTCCAGGTCAGGCACCAGCATTAGAAAAAAGAGAAAACCCAGTTAAAGTGTTCGCCTAACAAACATCATGTTGGAGCATAGCTGGATGAGGTACTAGGATACCATAAATTGCAGGTTGGTGAGTGAACTTGTCATTGAGGGATTTGGTACCAAAGAACAAAGTGTGACCCAGCTCAGGCTTTGGACAAATTCTATATTTTATTTTCATGGTCAAACACAAACTAACAAACAAATTGGTCTTTTTCACACATGCTGTTAGCTCATGCTTTTTTTAAGAATATGTCTCAGTGACTCACATAAAATCAATTAACTTCTCTGACTTTCTTTGACATTCTCCTGCCCAACCTCACATATTCTGCTTATTCCCTTCCCCTCCCAAATGCACTCTCCCTCCCTCCATCTGCCTGGTTGCACTGCCAACTGGGGTCAATTAATCATCAAATACTATTTGCATATTTACAGTGGGGCTAAGCTAAGCTGATTACTCCTAGTCCAATAGCCGCTGATTCAACAGGGCTTATGCTGCAACATAATGTGATGAGGATTTGAGAAAAACGGCTTTAGAGCGATCTGATTGGATCTCATCCCTGAAAGCCTAAATATGAGACGAGCGCAACAATGGTGACCTTCACAAAGCACCTCTCTGTCATCGACAATCCCTACAGAAATACGTTCTCTCCTCTTACCCTTTGCTTTGTACTTTCTGGAACATTTTTCAATGACAGGATAATGAGCGAACATATGTTTACACCAAAACAGTACTTCTTAAAACTGTCAGGAAATAGTAAATATCTTGGATACATTTTTGTTGTTGTTGTTTTTGTTTTGTTTGTGTCTGTAAATGAACATAAAATGAATCCACACAGGTGAGTGCAGTTTTAAATGAGAAAAAGAGGATGGCTGAAGTTCTAACCCTCAGTTGTTCTTTATTGTTTTTCCTGTTATTTTAATTTCTTCTTTGCTTTTGATTACCAGTAGCTGTTTTAAAGGTGCTTTAGAAAGAAACTTTTCTTGACTTTCAACTACCAGACGCATGTTTGTCTACACTATGAATCACAAATTTGATTTCTTACGATATTTTACATCCTTTGCCACCGACTGTGTACTTTCACCTACCTTTGGTTATTTTTAGGCACCTAAAAAACTTAAAGTTAAGACAAAGCAAACTGAAAGGTAAAAAAAGAAATCTTGGCTTGCCTTAAGTAACAGATCCTTGCTCAACACTGGGTCATTACCAGTACAAATAATCACTTCCATCTTACCACCATATAGTCCCAAAAACTCCAGCCACATGAAAAACAATTTATTGACATACACTGCAATGTAAGTTAAACTGGATGCAAAATTATTTCAAAACTCAACATTCCTGTCCATTTATACACAAAGACTTTATTCATTGTGTTTTTACTGATTTATTATAAAACTAGATGGATAATTAGATAATTACAATGCTTTTAGCATGTTGGTATGTTTCTCTACTTCAAATGAAAAAAATATTAAGATTAAAACTCATTCTTGAATATAATTTGAAATAAAACTAGAAGCACTCGGAGAGCACATAAAAGGCCAAAATCCTGAAAATTTCATAAAATCTGTTCATTACTTTTTGATCTTGTGCACAGACAAACAAACAAACAAACACTGCTGAAATCATATCCTTCCTTGGCGGAGGTCAACAATCTAATTGGACCTCAGTTCACCGCAGTGCTGAGGGTCTGAGACGTCAGTGTGTCCAGACTCCAATTCACACGTGATAATGAGGTGTAGGCATATTCTTCATAGAAACAAAAACTGCTTTTTCTGCCACAAATAAGCATTACTATTCATTCCACTGCAGCTTTGGAGCTGCTTGTTGCAGTAATCAGAGGGGCATCATGCTGTTGTGAAGCTGCTGTTTGAAAGAGGTCACAAACGGTGTTTTTGCTCAAAATGCTCTGAATCAGTTCAGATAAACTTCAGATTCCTACAAGATTTTCAGGAGGAGTGTTCCAGTCTGAGCTGAGACAGATCCTTGGATGAGAAGTGAAATATCTTCAGCTAAGAAAAGAAGCCCAGATGCCTTTTTTAGGCTTCAATTTAGGATTTTATGTTTTTGCTGTTGTTGTTACAAGAAGAACCTATGTCAGAACCTGTGAATAATTTTGCAATAGTGTGTCTGCAAGATTTCCAAAACCCAAAAAATTACAAGAATGTTGAAGGCTGAAAGCTGTTGAACAATAGTCACTTTTACTAAATGAAAAAAATTGGAGTTAAGAAAAAAAAAATTGTTTTTTGCTTAAGGTTGTGCACCGATTATGACAAAATTATGAATGAGAAAAGGTCAGTTGTTCATTCGTATAAAAGGCAAAAAGCTGTTGACAGTTTACATTGGATTCATAAATAAACAGCATATTGTAATGTCTTTGTTGTGTTCGAAACTCATAAAGTAATTTAAGGACAACTACATGCTAATATTGTCTCATTTTACAACATGGTTGAAGAATTTGGATAATTGGTATAAACCAACTATACCTGTGTACTTGTTATCACCTGCATTGTATTATAAAGAGTAATTTAGTCTGTTATGGACACAATACATGGACTTGTAGGTAGCATTTAAATATGTTACTCTTTCTGATAAGGTATGATTTGAAACTATTTCTCCATACCTTTTGTCCTTACTCACCTCTACCACCCAAAAAAAATCCCCTTTTCCCTTTTTCTAATTTCTTTCCATCGTGTATCATCTTTTGCTGCTTCATAAAACGGGCAGGAGAGGGGAGGTATTACACTAGGATTAGGTCTCAGTTGGCTTTAATTCCATCTCCTGAAATGAGGTCCATGCTGTAGCCAGAGAGAAGGCTGCTTACAGCCTTCGCATATATACACACGCAGAATCCAAGAATCTGTCGTGCATTTATATTTGAGATTGTGATTCTAAAAAATCCATGGCAAAACCCAGAGAGAAAACACTGAGGAAAAAGTGGTTTATATCTTACTTTAAAACTCATCACACATTTTTTTTCTTCTTGTTAAAATTATTTCTAAAGAAATACCACAAACAGTAGGCACTTGGAAAGACATATTGGCATTTGGAATATTGCTCTGAAAACGGTCCCAATTATTCAGCCACCAAAACTGAAATACAGCTTCGGCCTTGGTTGAAGACATGCTCTCTGAGCGCTGATATTTTTCTTTTTTTTTAACCTTACATTTTTTACTGCATGTCTAACTCTTCACAACAAAACTAGAGGATATACCCTGAAAAACAACAAGTGGGGAGTCGTAAAACCCTCTGCAAGCTGTAAATCAGTGAAACCATTTTTATTCTGCAGAAAATGTTTTAACTGTATCTCAGTTAAAGCTCTTGGAAAAAGTTTTTTTAGTACATATATACATACTGAATTAACCTTTAAAAATACCATAATAATGTTGTAGTCTACAAACTGAGAAATTCTATCATTTTCGCTGCTAAGAAAATACAGAAAAAGGGTTTTAGTCTCAGTGACATTATCGTTTCTAAACAAAACCTGTGCAGAAATAAGTGTGACCTGAAGTGGTAAACAGTTTCATGTAAAATGACTTTTGAATTTAACACTTTAAAGTTGAAAATTACTCTTTACATGCAGGGAGTACTTATTTGTGTGTGTTAAAGAGGGGTAGACGCTGTGTTATTGATTTGTGAACATGTGGACTTTTACTGCCCCCTGGTGACAGCATGCAGACACAGATTAGGCGAGCAGCGTCTGTGTGTGTGTGTGTGTGTGTGTGTGTGAGTATACGTGTGTGTGTGTGTGTGTGTGTGTGTGTGTGTGTGTTTGTGTGTGAACGTCCTCCAAAAGAAGAGTCAGAAAAGGGTGCAGGTTTGATCAGAGTCTGCATACATTCTGCTGTGTTGTTACTCTCTGTGCAGACTCAGAGACACAGTGAGACCAGCCTATTGTTCTGACCTGTTGGTATGGATATCAGCCTCAGAGTAAAATGATGTTGAATGTGTCTTGTTCACTCTTATCCTGCCGACTTGTTACCACAGCCCAGTTTTTTTAACTTGGCGACAAAGGAAACAAAAGAGTAGGAAGGGAGATGAGATGAGCAAAAAAGGCAATTAAAATGAATCTGAAATGTACTTTAAAGACACAAACAGAAGGGCAGATGAAACTAGCATTGACACATTTAGTGTATTTTTTTTTTAAATGATCAGACAATGAACAGATGGAGCGTAACAGAAATTCGACTTTGCATTTAAGGGATTAATAAACAGCAGTGCTGACCCTTTAACTGTGAAAGGCAGAGCAGCAGATGCATGCAGAGAGCAGGAGACAAGTCACAGATGTTAACACGTGCAACACACACACATAGAGACATATGCATTTGTTTGCCTTTATTCATTTAGCTGCTTTGTTGTGCTTCTGCTCTGTGTGAGATCCATTAAGCAGCAGCGTTCACAAGTTGTACAAAAGCAGATGTGAACATTTGGAGGAGGTCTACAGGAAGGTGAAGTTGGTGTTAAAAACATTCCAAGTGAGGTGGACAGGAGCCAAAAGAGGAGCTGAACTCATCTTTATGCAAATTGGAGAGTCTGCAGAAATTACACTGATGCAGCAGCAAGTGTCCACTTGACTGATGAGCATATTATGTTCGACCTGAGACCAAAACTAACATTTAGTACCAGCAGAGTCTGATAAGGTGCGTCTTTACAAAGATACAAGGACAAAGCTGCAAGAGCAACCACATGGGAAGGTCTTTTCTACACATCGGATTCAGTGGCTATAAAAGTAAATACTTAGTTGCAGTTCTGGCTGCTGTAAAAGCGTCTTTATTTGATGATATAAGGGATTAGTCATTTCAGTTTTGTCTTTCTTTCATTCTTTTTTTCTTATTTTGTGAATTGCAAGTGGTTGCAAATAATGTTCAATAGAATAGTACTTAGGTGATTGGTAAAATTATCACTTTCATGCTTGTCCTCAACATCCCACACACCATCCTGCCATAAAAATGCAATATCTATGTGAGAGGGAGGGTAATGTTCCTTCAATCTGCTCTGACTGGTCTGCACCAGAGGCCTAATCAGGCATCTAAGCATTTAGACCTATTTCTAACCCAAAGGGAACCCAAAGTAAGCATGCAACCTTTGTAAAAGGCAGAAGTAATCAATACATTGTACTGTATATTTGTATTTTCTCATTTAAAATAGTAAGAATAAATTATTTAAAAATAGGAATGTATATAGACTTTTGTTTTAAACATGGTTCTGAGGATTTTATTGCCTTACTTGCTAATCAAAAAATTGTATTGATTCAACTTGATATTTATTTCTTGAAACACAATTCTCTCTGGTGAAAATGGACAATAAAGTAGGGTATGCTTTAAAGCAGCAGTGTCCAATCCTGGTCCTGGAGGTCCACCATCCTGCATGTTTTAGGTGTTTCTCTGTTTTGACACACCTTATTTGAATGACTGAGTGATTAACAGGCTTCTGCAGAACCTGAAGACCTGCTGAAGAGCAGGGAAACAGCTAAAACATGCAGGATAGTGGCTTTCCAGGACCAGGATTGGACAGCACTGCTTTAAGGTAAGCACCTCCTTAGAATTTACTGCTTGCATGTTTTAACTAGTAACAACAAATCTGATTTAAAACAAACAAGTAGATGATTCTACAGAGACATCAATTTTTATGGTTAGTCATTGTTGACTTTTCACAAGAACCTTCCCTGCAGTGACCAACTCATTCAGTGAACTGATTTAAAATTTACCAGAGTTGACTGGTAAGAAAATTTGATTTCCACAAACTGAACAGCCAGAACAAGCTTTGTGCAGTTTTAAACTTGTCTGTGTTGTTTTTAAAGACAGGTAAGTTTAGTTTTGGTTTTTTTTAATGATATAACTATCAAAGCAGATCTGTTGGTGAGCAAAATACAGCAAATCCTGTAGCTTATCGCTGCTGTTGTTCCTAAGAGTAAGCTTCTTTTTTTTTTTATTCGTTTTTTTTTTTCACTTTCAAAGGCAAAACGTTCAGCGAGAAACAGCAGCAACATTAAGCTGCTTTGTTCTTTCATAAGACTGGATTTGGAGAGGGTGGAGTTGGATTTTCCACAAAAAGCCCTTCCAGTGGGGTGTTAACATTTTCATTAGGGCACAGAGGACGAGAACTTAGAAACATTTCTGAACTGTTTGAAATGGTAAGCAGGGCTTCTGCAGCCTGTGTTTTGTTTTGTACTTCACAAAAACACAAAAATGCGTATAAAAATGCCTATAATGATGCAGTTAGTAAAATTTGTGCACTTATCCACTTCCTCTGGATTGAAATTTAGTCAGGTTTTTCTTTTACAGAGACAATAAGAAGCAGTCTATGTCGAGAAAACCAGCATTGAAGCATTGAAGCACATGAAGCTTCTTACAGACGAACATGGCTCCATTAAAACCGCTGACTTTAATACAAAACACAGCAGCTCCTCCTTTACTGATTACCTGAACCTCATTGCAGCTCTAATAGAGTGAGAGAAATTAAAACACAAACATGCAGCTCTTATACAGTTCCAGATTGCAGTATTTTAGCGTAAATTACTCTATTGCCAACAATGCACAAGGCAAAATGTTACAGCATAAGAATAAATAAACAAGACATCAAGTTCTTGTCATTGGGAAACAATGAATGTGCATGAATTGGAAAAATAAACAATTGCCAAAACAATTTACTAAATATAAGTGAATCAGCTTAATATTTTTGCACTGAAATGATGTTAAAACTCCCAGTTTTAGTTTTGCAGCCACCAACACATCATAGAGGGATAATTACATGATGGAAGTCACCTGTGGGAAGGTTTTAAAAAGCTCACAAAGGTTTTCTGTCTAATGGTTGGCAGCACTTTCTGTTGTGTTCCCATTTCTTTCGCTTTTGTCTTTTTCCATTCATTAATTCTTAGGTTTGTTTATGACTCAGTCTTTTGTTCTGATTCTGCTCTGAAAACAGTTCAGACATTTCTAAGAAAGTTGACTGAAGCAAGTCTGTTTGTAATCTAATCTGTAGCTGGATAATGGATCATGCTCAGCTATTATCAAACCAAATGTTAGCCTAATATCTGTTAATTAGCTGAGTTATAGCCATTTTTGTGTTTTCTAAGGACAGTTGGCTGTGGCGACCATCTAGAACTGGGTTGAGTCCAAAAGTTAACAAATTGTAGATGTCAGACGAATCATTATTGTTTTGAAAGTTTTATTAAATTTGCTCAGTGATTCATGAGATGTTTTGCTAACTGTACAAACAAAGGAACAGACACAGGCAAAAACATTATTGCTCCACCTTTTGGTTTTGGCAGCAGACAATAAAAAGAACAAAAGAAAATAATATAAGGTACAAATAATGTTCAGAGAAAATCACTGCTTGCAAAAATAAAAACACAAAAAAGTTGAGACTAAAAGACACAAATGTAACTAACAGAGAACCAACAAACTGCAAAACATTTGCCAAAAATAAATCTTCTCTCTTGTTTTACTCATTACGTTCTTATAGATCAGACTTATTTTCTGTTTCTGATCATCTTAACTAAACTTCTTGTTCCAACTGAGCAAAGCGCAGTGTCCTCTACACAAACGGCCAAATTCAGGAGACCTGCCACATTATTAATCAGATTAGACTGAAAACAAAATAGTCGAGAGAACCATTATAGATATTACAGTTATGTCTCTTCCAGACCAGTCTTACAGGACTAAGCCTTTCCTCGCAGCCAGATAGCATCACTCTGCGTTTTCCGAGGAGCCCTCTGCAGCAGACGTTTTCAGCTGGGAGGGACAACCAGCCAATTACATCTTCTTCCCCTCTTAAGTCCATTAATCACCTTATTACAAAGGCCTTTCTTTCCTTAAAGGAGAGTTTTGTCTTGCCATCACACTTTATCACATTAGTGCTTAATTAAGAATTATGTCCTAGCATCTTGGTTTTAATTATGTGAATGCCTGGCTCCATTTGTAAAGTAACTGTTTGGTGACACAGCAGCAGCAGCAGCAGCCACTGCAGGGAAAGTCACGGAGGGAAAACAGGCGGTGGCCTTTTGCTGAAGTAATGAATTTAGCTTTAATGATGAAGGAATACAGGCCAGAGCCTCCAGGCAGCAGCGGTGTATACTTGAAAGAGTAGAAGAGAGATGGGAAGTATGTTTGTCACCTCACAAGGCCAAAGTTGAATATGGATCAATGAGCAGGAGTTGAATTCACTGACACCAGCAGCTGTGATTCTTTCACTATGATAAAAAGGCTTGTTGCATGCTGGATGTTCATCACTGCCTCCTTTTTTTTTCCTCACATATGTTTGCTTTGAAAAGGAAGGATGAGAGCTGTTAGTCAGAGGAGATGGCATTTTTGAATCTTGCTTTGAGTCGGGAGCTTTGACTCTTCTTGCTGAAATTTCTCATGTTGCACACACATTCACTGTGCATCGACGGGGCATTATGATTTTATTCAATATATGAAAATCTGATTTTGACAACTGCAGTGTAGTGAAATCCTTACTATAATCTTTGATGCACCCACTTGTATAACTAATTTTTAAAAGTGCAGGTATGTCATTGGTATCTGTAGTTGTATGGAGCCATTTTGTCTTTTACACCATTTTTTTGCAGGTATCTCACTGAGCTGCTACTGTTGGGTGACTAGTTAGTGACTCAAAATTGTGAGAAAATATGCTAATTTTCCTTGGCAGGCCCCTGTTTGAAAATGATGGCCTATTTTCATCGACACAGCTTGCAAAACTGCATTCTTGGCTGTGAACATTATTTTGTTGTCCACCTGCACCCACATCATACCCACCTCAGCAGCTGCCCCCCACGTTTATGATTTTTATCTGCTGAAATAGACTTTAGAAATGAAGATAAGCAGGTTTAGAACAGTTCTTCAGTCATTATAAATTATGATCAGCATCGTTTTTAGACCCAGACATTTGGCTCGAGGTTTTCTGTCAGAGCAGAGCTCCAGTGCAGGTGTCAAAATACTGCTATAGAGCTCTTGAGACAAGTTGGAGACGCCCATGACAACTTTGTAACTATTTTGAGAGATAAGGAGTTGCACAGATTGCTTTGAACATGTACAAAACTCTAGCGACTGGGCCTCTGCAGCTCACACAAGGAAGTTGAGAATTCATAGAAAGCTGTAAGACATTTGGTGGACTCCCTCGTGAATGCTGTTTGCCAACCACTTGCAGCCAAGTGAAACCACCTTTAGGGCCTTTTTTAGTGTTTTTAATGTTTATAAAGTTCTGAAAGAATGCCCAAAGCACCAACTCATTTTAATGTGGAGGAGCAGTGGCTCTAATCCGAGCTCTCCCAAGGTGATGGAGTTCCTCACCTCATCTCTGAGGTTGCAGATGGTCATTCTGCAGCTGAGGCTCATTTCCACCAGACGGGTTTGTGATCTCATTCTTTCTGTCATGATCCACCCTGATGACCAAAGGTGAGGATTGGAACGTAGACAGACTGGTAAATCAAGAACTTTGTTTTTCATCTCAGCTTCTTCTTTACCACCACAGACCGGTCATTACTGCAGACCTTGAGGACTAATGACAAATATTAGCTTTTTGCAGATGATGTGGTTCTGTTGGTTTCTCCTGAACATGACCTTCAGCGTGGACTGCGGCACAGACAAGAGGCTGTGAGTCGGTTCCCCGAGTCTGAGATCACGGTTCTGAATCACATAAAGGTGGAATGCTTCCTCCCAGCTGAGGGAGTTTAAATATCCTGGAGCATGGTTATTATCCTTTCTCAGCTCAGATCAGGTACATTTTGTTCTTATTCCTAAACAAACAATAAGTGAGAGGAAAAGGATTTTATCACACAAGGAAGGAGTATCATTTATCAATTAAATGAGGAAGAAAATTGGTCACATACACTCAGTTTGGATCAAAACAAAAGTACCTCTCTCCTCTTTCTTCTTAAATGGACATTTATACAATTAATTATGCACCATTTAATCCTAACATCAAATGTACGCACAGGTTGTGAAAGGACACTTTGATCATGTTTCAAAACAACAGTATTTGACATCCTGGAAATGAAAATGAGTCCCTTCAAAGAAAGTTGGATCTTAGTGGTATTGAAATTTCAAAGCATTTATGCTTTCCAAGAATTTTAAATCATTAATCAATACAAAATGTTCAACAGCTGTGCTTTGTAGTTTTTGTTTTTTGGTGTTGATTTCGCTTTAGCAAAATCCAGTCAGTAATTATACGAAAGGTAGACTGGTACGTTAGAGGATTTACATCGTAGCTGACTGCTGGAGATACACACCACCTCTCCACAACCTGGAAAGGAGAAGCGGGTAAAGAAAATGGATGGATGTATTAAAACTGATTATAAGGAAAAAGAGTGACTGAAAAGAAGAAATAATCAGACAAAGGGGTCATGTGTACAGGCCTGGCGTCATGAATTTCCTTCACTTAAAAAAAGAATAAAATCCAGGCTGGTTTAAACCAAACAAAAAGATTTCCTCACTCTAAGCACAAAGCCTTTTGCTAAATTTAAAGTGTTAGAAAAACCTACAAGGAACCACTGGCACCAAGAGTGTGAAGCGACTCTTTTGCAGCAAATACTAGGAAATGTTCTTGTTACTTTCAATTAACAAGAAAAACTCGGCTGATCGGGGTGTTGGATGTGATGATAATCAGGAGGGTTGGGGGGTTTCGACATGAGATGAGAGGAGCAGGGATGGCCATCTGGGACGCGTCAGTGCAGTGGGGTGTGATTCTTCCACAGATGCACCTGTGCCAGACGTTTCAGGTGATGTCTCCATTTTTAGGTTCCCCACCACAGGCGTATTTTTTGTAGTAACTGCTGCAGATGTAGCGCTCCGAACAGATCGATGAGCGGGACAGCTCTGATGTAGCTGGAGTCATATTGTGGATCGATCTGTGTGTGGATCAGATGTTTCTTACTCGAGCTGACATTTCACTCAGGATTCACCGGTGCAGCGAGTGCTTCAAACCTGTTTAAACAAAAATACGTTCTCCCTAAAACCAAACATTTGTGACACCGACAGGCAGAAAAATGTTTTGTTTAAAAGAATCAGTTCATAAATTAAAGGCCTGGCCATCACTGAAGGAATGCATATTGCCCGCCGCCTTTTATGCCAGTGAGTTAAACTTTATTATAGCTGTTATGGTTAAACCTCAGAAATGACATGATGTGCAATCTCATGCAAGATCTCAAAATATGTGTTGAGGATGACTCAACTACTACCACACCAAATTTTTGCCTAATATCTGTAAAATGAGCTGCGTTAGAGCCATTTGTGTGTTCGCTCAGGTCTGTTTATCTTAAATTGAAGTAACTACTAAAGTTAATCAGCTGTAGATGTACATTTAGTTACTTTCTGAGAGTTTCAATGAACTCTGTCCAGTGGTTTATGAGAGAGGTTGCTACCATGACAAACAAAAGATCAAACTTGTACACAGACATGCAAAAACATTAATGCCCTTTCACTTTTAATAGCAGAAGGTAAGGTGGCATGAGGGCTGACATGGCTGATTTTGGCTGTTTTTTTGTTTTTTGTTTTTCTTTAACATGTGTACACAAATAAAAAAATAATTTATAAATTACAAATTAAATGATTTTAATAAATTCTTGGAGTATCATCTCTTTCTCTTACACTAAGAATGTGCACACTCATTAATTCAGGTAGAACTGACACTTTTCACAAAGATGCACAAAATGAGTGATGAGTGGCTTCATATATGATTCACAACAGGGTGTACGCTCTGTGTTGTGGTCAGAGTTTTTTGTTTGCTCGTTTTGTCAAATTAAGCATTATTTTTATAACTGGACTAATTTTTTTTATTTTTTATGAAAACATCTGTTCAATAAAGATTTCATTAGGTGTCTAGCTGTAAAATCAGGACAGTAAAATGAGACGTGAGCCAAAAGCAAACCCGACAAAAGGAAGAGAATTAACCTATGCTCTCATTTAAATTGCCTGTGTAGAAATGTAATCATTTGAGTTGTTGTCCTTAATGTTATATCTCCTCCCGTTTTGTTGTAACATTATTATTGCCTGCAGCCGAATGCCCTTGTTTGTTTGTTTTGTAGCGCTGGCAAAATAATAAATGATTTAGTGATTTTAATGAAACTTTCAGAAAGTAATCTTTTGGATGTGCATCTACAACTGATTAACTTTTAGAGTCAATCCAATTCAAGATGGCTGCTACAGCTAATTGACCTTGGTCAATACAAAGATGACTAAAACTAAATAAATTTTACACAGATTGAGATAAAATTTGGTGTTTTAGTAGCTGATAGTTTTTCACAACACATCCTCCAAGCCCTAACAGATCAAATGAGAGCCTGTAATCTCACAAGCTTCAACATATTGGTATTTTTGAGGTTTGACTAATATGGTTTTCACTCTCTCGTTTTCTTTCTTGTTCACCTCTAACTTTCTGAGCTATCATCTCCTCCATGGCATTTATGGCTCTTTCTCATCATCTTCTGGGTTTTTGTTAGTATTAATTCTTCCTTCCACCCAATATTACGGTTCAGGAGGAGCAAAAACATTTCCGATTCAGAGCCCTTGACTTCATATCTACTGTAATGACTTGCTTCAAGCAACGAGCAAATACATCTCATTCTCCATATTTGGCGCCTGCTAAAATGGTCTGAATGTTAAGTTTTAACCTCGTTTCATATTACAATGTGAATGTTGATCATAATGTATTCATTTCATAATAAAGGCAATAAAGTTCTAATATGATGTGCTGCAGGGTTTGTTTCAAATTTCCATCTTTAAAGTTCTCACGAGAAACTTTAGAAATGTCTGGGATTTTTTTTTTCAAACAATAATATATTCACTGATATCTGAGATTTTTTTTATTATTAAACTTTTCTATTATTTTAGCTGCTGTAGTTTTTAGGTTTAGATTGTCATTGATAGAAGTAAAGCTATTATTGTGGTTTTACTTTCCTTCAGCACATATTGTTTTGTCCTATGGATGAACATGAACTATACTGTAATTTAAGAATGGTTGCACTGAACTATGGCAGGGTTAGGGTTAACTGGACATTACTTTTATCTGATTAAGTGGAAACAAAGTGTTTGAACCGAAGCTTTTGTCACAAGCTCTATTTCTAACTTCAAATACATCCTCCTCCTTCCTCCTACTCTTCTTCGTCAGGGGTGTACTGATGCCTGAACCTAAGCCAGCAGAGCTTTCAATTAATAATTACCCTCCGTTTTGCAATCATGCGCCTCACAGCCTTGTCACGTGCGCTGAGATGCTCACGTCTTCCTTAACACCTAACCATGTCAGCCGCAACAGAAAAAGGCAGTCAGATAGGCAGGAGGCACAAAGGTGCAAAGTTCTACCTGCTGGATGTTCACACAACATCCCACAACTCTCACTTTAAATGGAGTGAGAGTTATCGCTTCCTGAAAGATTTTATTTATTTTTTATCACGTCCGCAAAATCTGCAAAACTTATTTGATTAGAGTTCATAATTCAAATTTGAAACATTAAAGTCACTTTTTAACTGATTGGTAAGAACATATTTGTCATAACTGTTGCAAGAGATAAAAATTGTAGTCATGAATGGTTAAAAATGGTGTACCATATGTGATGTCATTATGTCCTCGTTTAATTGGCTTATTAGCAATGTCTGAGCTTTGTATTCTTATTGTTATAGATTGAAAACTGAGGAATTTAGAAACTGGTGGTTTGAATGTTTGTCATATTTACTGAGCAGCTTTTGCAACTTTCTTCCTTCTATCAGCTCATGTGGTTCCAGTAAATTGTCACGAGGAACCTAATAATGAACTTGTAAAAATACTTAGTTTCAATACATAGGTTTTTTTTTAATTATTTCATTTTGGCATGAGATTTGTGCTGTTAGGATTTCAGGAATAATTTAATGATTTTTGTTTCTCCAACTCCTCACTTGCAGCTGCTAAAACTTTGTATGAATAGTAACTTTCGTGTCACAAGTATCAGAATTATTTTTTATTCAGTCAAAATACCAGCCCCACATCAGAATCTGGTGATAAATGGATGATAACAAACATAATCAGGCAGCTAAATGAATTTCTCTCAGAAACTGCAGAGACACACTGAAAAGGATATGAACACAAACACACACACACATTGCTGTTAGTCAAACAAAAATTACCTAAATATGCATTTGAAAAATAACCCCATTTAGAGGCAGCTGCAGAATGGATGTGGTGAAATGATGTTGTGACTTGCCTGCAAAGCAAAAATGATGAGAATCCTCGATTTGCATGCTCCGCGGTAAAGAGTATGACACAAAGTAAATACCAGTAGGGGTGGCTCTGCTGTAGTGAAAGTCTCGGTTCAAATATAATTAAAAAACTTCTTGCAAAGGAATGCATTAAAGGCTCCCTGTAGCCCTGATAACACCAGCATGGCAACGGGTAGGGGTTTTAACTGTCTTCTAATGGGCCTGCTAAAAGGCCCTTTAATATGTTTTCTCTTTTAAATCATCAAAACTCCCTTTTCAGTAACCCCAGTAATGATCTTTATCAGGGAGTGAACAAGAAAATGTTCACAAAGGATGGAAAGGGGGGTAGAAAAATGCCAGTGGCGATGGTACTTGATGGGCTAAAGGCTAATTGTGTCTGAAATGAGATTTTAAGGGTTTGAATTAGCAGAGGGTGCAGCACATGGCAGCTGAGAAATGAAAGGAAAATTGAGGGAATATTGGAGCAGGTCACATGCAGATAAGCATGTCAGCTTTCCGAGAGTCAGAATGTGTTTGTGCAGCTTTTAGGACACCGTCTGGTGATTAAAAACTGACTGAAGAGGATAAAACCCCGCCATAACTTGGTTTATTGTGTGAAAGCTGATTCAGCATTCACACGATTGTTTTCATATTTTTACCTTTTCAGTACATTTTTTGCAACCTAACTACTTCTGCTTATTTTATGTTATTTTAGTCGTTTATATATCAAAACATTCAGCTTGTTCAAAAGATGCATGCTGTAACTTTTATACATTTTAAAAATATCCAATTTTATTTACAAATATTTTCCCATAGAAATACATTAAGATTTGTTTAGATCCTTCAAATTTATTGTTCTCAACTTCAACCTATTTGCTCTATTTTTGTCTTAAGTTACTTTTAGTTTATTGCTAGCCTTTTGCTACTTTCAGCTTTTAGCTCACTCTTTGCCTTTTTGAACTTCCCCTTCAAGAACAGATGAACAAAATGCCCTCGAGTTTGCAAGAAATAAAATCCTGAAATGTTCAAGCAGTTACCAATTGGGATCTAGCACAGCTCCCTGAATAGATGAGCTTTCAGGTTAGTTGTGTAAAGAAGGATTAAGTTGAGTGTTTAAATGATGAAGAGAGGGACAGAGGACAGGAACGAGATGTGAAGAACAGTGTTTATTGCTCCAGTAAGAGAGTAAATATGATGTAGCATCTCCAGCTGTGCACTCAGCTTTGTCAGCTGTGTTGTCTGCATGCAAATACGACTTGATAGATGAATGTGGTCTGGTCTAAAGGGAACGAGCCACTGAGGGGAAAAAAGACGAGACTGTGGTCGCTCAAAGACTAATGGGCCGATTAAGAGCTTCAAGGGGGTAGCCATTTATTTGTTGTGTGTGACTGGATGAAGATTCACTTCATTAATATGGGCTGGCACTTACCAGCACCGTTTTTTGTGTGTGTGCATGTGTGCTTTTGTTCCCTTCCTCTTATTTCCCAGCAAGCCTCAATTTCCCTTTTTTTTAGTTAATTATCTCTAAAGCATGAAGAAAAAAAAAGAAAAGTGGAGCAAAGTTCAGACATTTAACAACAAGTAGTTTTCTTTCAAAATGCAGAAACTCTGCAACAACTGTAGAAGTATGAGTGAATGAATTGCTCTGCAATTTTCTACTTTTTTAGGACAAAATTAACATAAAACTTTTACCATTTATGCTGGTAAAGTGGGCTATATTATCGTCCACTGCCAAAAGCAAGAGGTGATCATGTTTTAACTTCTGTGTGTATGTTTTAAACTTTGCCCATTAACTGTGTCTGTCTGTTAGCAAAATATCTCATGAACCACTGAAATTTGGTGTGGTAGTAGCTGAGAGGCCTCCTCAACACATACTGAGAGGGAACATATTTTGCAAAATGTTGCATGGGATTGAGCATTACATTAAATCCAACGTTTAACCCAAACATCTGGAACTTTATCCCTTTTCATCATAACTTAATTTTCGTTTAAAGCTCTGGTGGGCAATGACCATTCTTTTAAGGAATACTAAGACTTTAATGTCATCAGCTGCCATTAGTTTGAGTTGACGGGTGGGATACATCCTGGACAGGTCACTGTCCAACATGAGGCCAATGCAGACACATGAGTTCAACAGTACAACGTCATTCTTATGGTCAATTTAGACCGTTCAGTTAACGTATATGCATGTTTTAGACCGTGGAAGGGAATCATTGTAGAGAAAACCCACATATGCACAGAGAGAACGTGCAAACTCCACACAAAAAAGGCCCCAGCTGAGATTCAAACCCGCAGTCTCCTTGCTAGGAGGTGACTGCGCTCACCACAGTGCACCCTATTAGACACAAACAGCAGGGAAATTATCTGTGTTCATTCAATTATTTAGACCATCTTTTCCTCAGTTTCTCTTGCCAAAATGCTGCGGATTAAATGTGGCCACTGGAGGGTGTCTCAGTCGCTGTAGAATCATACACGCCACTGCAACATCTTTGATATTTGGAGGAGTTCATCCAGATGAGGAACCACTAATATTTCAGTCTTATCCTCTTTAAACGAAAGACAGTGCTGACAGATGGAACTCGACTAAGTTATTACGGTATGCTACTGCTTCAGTGATGTGATTTACGTGGCAGAAATGTAATAAAAGCTTAAGGCTATAATGGAGCCTGTCATATCAACCAGCTTGTCAACATAATTGCCACTTTCATCTGCAATTAGATCCAACTGCATTCAACGATTTCCATTTCCATGTGAGCCATTCAGCTGTGTGATAGTCAACCATTAGGTTAGAGATTTAAATGTCATCCTGAAGGACGTTTTGATGGACACACTCAAACCGGCGCCCATGGACTTTGAACTTACAGGTGTGTGTGTGTGACTTCTTCAGCAGCAGCAGTAACTCGCCTCGTTCCCAAAGCCATCTTGTCTCCACTGCCAGAAAACACTAAAAGGTTCTTGCTCCTTTGCTCAAATAAACTACAGATGGGTCAGCATAAACTTTTGTCCTTGAGAGTCCTTTTCCACTTGTTTCTCCTAACGTGTTCCCCGGCTGTGCTCAGCTGAAAGAAAAAAGAAAAGAAATCAAATTCCTGCGTTGTTAAAGTAATTGTAAAGCTGGCACATCCCTAGTTCCTCTGCAAAGAGACTGCAGACACTTCAGAATGTTAATGGTCACCCTTTTCCAGTGAGGGCAATACAAGCTGGGCATATGCACAGCTTGTAGTCAGTGTGTGTGTGTGTGTGTGTGTGTGTGTGTGTGTGTGTGTGTGTGCGTGATGAGGGAGCGAACACCCGCATTGGCAATTTGTCTGCAAGACAAAGATTTCTTGTTCTTTTATTGACATTTTTATAACTTCTAGCCTCCTTTTGATTGGTTTCTTTTAGATTTTAAAGCTTTTACCACTAAAGACTTTGAGTAAATTCTGCTTATGAAGGAGGACATGATGGGGAAAAAAAGAACTACTGATACTGTTGAAAATCAAATTTTGATACATTTACACTCTTTATCACATAACACTGATTTTTGGTGCTAGAAAATATCAGTGTTTTTGTTTATTTTAATCAATAATTAGTAAACAATGGTGCCTTACTGCTTGACAATCACAAGAGAAAAAATTTGTTGTTGCCTTAGATTAAATACCAAAATGTCAACAAATGCTCATCCATTTTTATACTTTTGATATAAAACAGTGCTACAACTAAACAAGAGAAAAATGTAAAAAAAAAAGCATAGATTTGCAACAAAAACATGTGTCCAAGTGGGGCATGAGTACACATAAAGATGTATTGTTTCAGGGGCGTCAGCGGCCCCCCGATGCTTTGAGGGTCATAAATCTAAATAATGGAGGCATAATTTCATATGTGGCCTGGTGTTTTGCCCTTTAGTTTTGGCTTTTTGAGAATTTCTCCCCAATTCTTAAAATAAGTCATAATCTAACTGCTGTCTACTGCAGGTAAGACATTGACTGCTTCATGAAACCCCATTTCAAATCGGAGCTGTCCTTGTGATGGAAGGCCCTAAGAACAAGGCACTGCTAACAAATGTCAAACTATTTAACTCACAGTGGGCTGAAGGAGCTCTTAGGAAAAGTGTTCAAAGAAAATACAAAGTGTGAGGACGTTTTTTTTCTTTCAGAACAACAGATTATTCTCCAAGTTAAATGGAGCATTATTCACACAAGTGCACTTCTGTCAGGCTCTTTCAGTTAAGAGGTCGTGTGCAACAAAAAAAAAAAAAAAAAGAGAGCGAATATTTACTTCCTTTGGCAATTACCTGATTTAATGACAATTTGAAAAGGCTACAGTGTAAAGCACATATGTTTTTGACATTTTGTGTATTTCTACAATTTGTGAGGATTCTAAATCAAATGTATTTTCCAATTTTTCAGCGAGGTAACATGATTGAACCATCACAGTTAGTGCTAAAAAAAAGGAAGAAAGGCAGAAAAAAACAAAGGTGACAGCTATTCCATCTGATTTATGTTAGTCATATTCACTTTGCTTTTTTTCATGTAAGTGGCAGGTGGCTCCAGCTAATTATACATGTATACATCATGTATAAATAACTAGTGTGCCCAGCAAGCAGGCTCAGAAACACAGCTCCCTGCTGACTGCTTAATGCCGGAATCCAGGAATCCTGCCAATGAACAATGAATAAAAAGCAGTGCTGATGTTTGTGTTGTCAGTTATTGGCACTTAAACATCCCCTTATCTGCAAAGGGAGTAGAAGATTATGTCTTTAAAAAAAGGTGATTACACACTAAAGACCAGGCAACCTGATAGCCTCAATTATTTTTTGCCATTAGAGAATGAATACAAACTTCTCTGGAGCCTCCAGGGAATTCTAAAAGGTATTATCTAAAAGAAATCTTTTCACTTTCTTTAATAGTTTTTCTTCAGCTCGTAAGCTTCCTATTTTATACCTGGCTACCACTTTTGATTCTAGTTTTATTTGTTGGGTTTTTAAATCAAATATGCTTGATAAATAAAACACCAGCACAATCAAGAATAAAATAAAATTATATTCATCTAGTGCAGATTCAAACACTAACCCTAACGGAGGAGTCATCTTCCAGGGCTGTGGTTCCCAAACTTTGGGTCAGAACAATGAAAATGGGTCTTAAGGATCTTCAGAATTTTAAATGTTAAGTTTGAATAATTATTGTAAAATATATAGTCACAAATTTTAAAAAAACTGTGTAATTGTTGATGAGGCTGTTGATTTTGCCATATAAATTGTAAAATTAATATCAGACCAGTGTGTGCAGTAATGATCTTGCAAAGAAAAAAAAAGAAAAAACTGCAGTGAATCACAGACACTAACTGCATGCCAGTAAGATATTTGGCAATCAGACGGACTCCCACTGCTCTAAATGCCCACAGCTGACTTAGACCAAGGTTGCCAAGATGCACATGGTGTTTGTGAGCATTTTGACGACAGAAGGGGGAAAAAAAAGAGGAATGAGGAAAATGTGGGTTTATTGTAACTGATATTGCCACCGTAGAACTCAATATTACAATTGTATGTTTCCAATATTGTTCTGCCCTAGTTGTCACCATGACTCTTGTTTAATTGGCTTATACCCAAAGTCTGTATTTTTCAACCAGTAACAATTGGTACAAGTTACTGCCACTGGTATTTTCTGCCAGGGCATAAAAAGTTTGGGAAAACTGAACTTTTTGCAGACAGATGAGACCATTTATACCCCATCCATAATACGATGCCATGGATGGCAGATGGACTCCAGGATATCGACCAGAAGCAAACTAAATCAGGTTTTGTAACCTGATGGGGACGCTAACACGACCAACAGTGTAGACATAATGAAGTCATCTTTACGATAGGCAAACTAGACTTAAATATAATCAACTATAACAATCTAAACTTCCAAATTCAGCTTGATGCAACTGTTTTTCCTGATAACAGTACTGAAATGACAATATGCCTAAATGCATAAACGTCATTTCTTTAAACAAAAGATTTTTGAAATAAGGTGGTGTGTTGCGTGTTCAAAAGTATGTCAGACTTAGGAAAACAGAACTGATTCGGATTCATTAAATCAAAAGTTGATTTGAAACTTAAAGTTTACAAAAGGGATTAAGTAACAAACCATGAATTATTTTTTTCACTGACATACATGTTTATGTGATCCAGGCTAAAAAATATTTAAAGAAAGCTGTAAAATTTCATTATGAGACCAAGAAAACACTTAAAATCACACAAAACTACGATATGTTGGCGACTTTAACCCACTTTAATGCTCAGTAATTATTGTTTAATGACTCTCATTTGGAAACGGGAACACGTCTCTGTTCAAACATTTCAGATGTGACAGGAATAAAGAAGTAACGTGACATTTACAAATATGAATCCAAACAAGGCCAGTGGTATGTACAAGGACAGTGTTAGGAGAAATCAGTAGTTTAGTATTTCTGTAGCACCCATTTAGCACAGAATGAACAAATGCTAGAAAAAGACAAGAAATTAGTTCATATTCTTAGAAAACCCACCAAAAAGGAAGGCGTCATTATTTTTGATTGGCCAAGTTTGTGGATTCAGTTCAGAAAATTAATACAGAAAGAGTACATGAATAGAAAAAATAACAGACATTATACATGAAATTACTTTAGAAATTTATACATAAAATCTAAACCAATGGTGCAATAAATTCAGATTTTAGGGTTCCTACATTTTTTTTTATTTTTTTCCTCTTCAAAACGTTTCCTACTCTTTGAAGAATCAGCACATTTGCTGACTGAAGTGCTTTTAGGAGGTAACAATAAACGGAGATGTCACTCTGACTGACAAGTTGACAAAACAAGCAAATTGACAGAATATGTAGCAGGTGTTCGTGTGCCCAATTACGAGTGAGGGCAAATTCTGGCTCGTCGTGCACGTCTTTGACCTTCAGAAGACCTGAATGTTTGCTTCTCAAATGTAGGAACCCCTGAGATAGTCCGAGTGTAAAAAGTGGTGTCGCCAAATGACGTAAATACACAAAGATGTCAGCTGTTAACTACTTTGACACATCTTCACAAAACGTTGATGCATCCTCCAGACAAATCTACTAGTGTTTGCATTCAACACATTTGCTCTATTACAAATAATTCTTTCAATAGTTGACTAAGACTTTTAAATACTGAGTTCCCGCTACAATACATTTCTTTTTACCCCCCTCCCCCCTATCCCCTATCCCCATTTACCTCTTGCAATTTGACAAGAACACACCTTGCCTGAAATATCCTGCAAATGAACAATGTGACAGTTTCAGTCCGTCAAATAGTTTCAACTGAAAAATAAGTATCTTGTTGCTGGTTACTTGAGTTAGCAAAGTTTAAGTCCACAAAAGCCTCACTGCAGAGAGGCTCTTATAATCATCTGTTTCTTATAGAAAGAAATGAAGAGTGTGCCGTTATTGAACAAATGCAACGAGGTATGAAGTTGATGCCACCCAGAGAATTATTCATATCAAGATGGAAAAAAAAAACCAAACAGCAGCTGGACAATAACAAAAAGCAATACAAACTAACAGAGAAAAAAACAACACACACCAGAATTAATAACATTAGAAATAATAGTAAAAAAAAAAAAAGAATAGCTCTGCTCTTTAGCTGTTGCTTCAGAGCAAGCTAAAGCACCACTGCAAATACATTAACTCAAAAATAAAAAACATGCATTAAAAGAGTGCTTGTGATTTTGTGTCTCTTCCTGTTCGCTCCTGCAGCTCTCAAAGCTGGAGGAGGAAATGTTTGTCCCATAATACAGCACTCAGAGTCCACCTCTTTCAGCTCATTTCCTTCGACCTTCATTGGTCGAGTAATAACAACAGGGTTGGTTTTTAATACAGGGGGCTGGGACCATCGTCCTCAGGGAAACGTGAATGGAGGAGCCTCTCCATGTAGGAAACGTAGCCACTGCTGGGCGTGTAGCTGTCAGACGTGTGCTGGGCTGGAGGCAGAGAGGATGGGGTGGACAGAAGGGGGTCAGAGTTCAAAGTGGACTGTGTCAGCGTGGGGTCAGAGTCCGGGGATGGTTCTGTAAGCGTGTTAAGGGGATCACTGGTGTCCATTGGGGTCTCAGGATCCATCTTACTGGAGCTGGAGGGGCTGGGAGCTTCCTGTTTGATAGGCTGGATCTGAGGCTTTATGTCTGGCTGCATGCAGCTGGGGGGGCGGGGAGCTTCCTGTTTGATAGGCTGCGTCTGAGGCTTTATGTCTGGCTGAATGCAGCTGGGGGGGCTGGGAGCTTCCTGTTTGGGCTGGGTCTGAGGCTTTCTGTCTGGCTGCATGCTAATACTGTGGTGCTCCTGTGCTGGTGCCGGTGCCCGTGCTTGTGCCCGTGCTTGTGCCCGGGCTGGTGCCCGTGCTGGTACTGCAGCTGCAGTTTTGGGGGTAGCTGAGCTGGAGGGCAGGCGGGGGCGTTTAGCTGCTTGGGCTTCGTATGCTGAGGAAACCTCCGCCTGTGGTGAAGGTATGGCCTGAAAGCAGAAAGACTCGAGTTTAGACCAGATGGAGAAACATCAAAGGAAAATTATCCTGATACGTCCCCTTACTTGCGTCTCTCGTCTTAAGAAACATGACCTGTAACAAAATCCTTGATCTGAACTCCTCTAACAGCATTCCTCTCCTGGGACCATCGTGACTACCATTTTAAAGTCTGCATTTTGGCCATCGCCATCTTGGTTTAATGAAAACAGACATCACGAGTGAGGAATGTGTCTGAGGACCGAAGGACACTAATGTGGTAACGACTTCTAAATCCCAAGGGAGCCTTACGCTAATGCATTCCCTGTTTATTGTCTCATTTGCTCTAAATGGACTGTAATTTAAAAAAAGAAATGAGCTTGTGACATGTAAGACATGAAACTAGAAACTTTGGCCATAAACTCATTAAAAATGTTTCCTAAAGTAATAAAAGTAGAATTGTTTTTGAAGTACGCTTCTTTGCACCTAAACATGTTGCCCCTTAACGTCCATTTTAATGTTGTCTAAATCACATCAAGGTTAACAGATCCTTATTGTGGGATTTTGACCAGGAGTATATAACCTATACTGTGGACAAAAACCTGTAAGCCTCAGAAACACAGAAAACAGCTCAAACCTCACTGACACCAAGTTTAAATGACTATCCTCTCTGGTTCACCAGAAATCATACTGCTAATTGTTTTGCCATTCTGTTAAAGTTGAAACTGTTGTACATTTATCTGTTAAAACACATCTGCAGAGGCTTCACTTCCCAGAACTGGAGGCTTCGCCACATTTGTCTGTGCAGTCTACGGGAAAAACCTTTCAGATCATGGGAGAAAAATATTTTATCTTTGTGTAATAACAGTATCTATAATAAAAAATGTTAAAACAATCCTCTAAGTAGCAATGAACAGAGAACCAGGCCAACCAGAACATGTGAACAGAATGTGTTTCTTCCTGATTTATTGTTATTACTGTAACTAAGATGGCAACGGGTCTGTTAAGGCTGTGAATTCAGTACCAAATTATAATAGATTAAATGTATTTATAACGGCTATTATTTGTTCTGAGTTATTGGATTTGTCAATAATTTGTGAATTCTAAAACTACATCCAATATTTCACCAGAACAAATATTTATTCACAATAACGTGAGTAAAATAATGGGCTCAAGTAAGAAAAGTCAAATAATTACAACTAATTGTCTGTTTTTGTCTAAAACGCCCGTCCTTAATTGTTAGAAGCCTTCTCCTCTAAATTGTGGTTCTAAAAGATATTTTGCCAAAGTGTGATTTTGTTCTTTCAAAGAAGAATAATAAAAGGTCTTTATGTCGGAGTACTTTCAGGAAAATACTCACCAGTCGGGCTCGGACCCTTTTGGGCAACTCGTGCTCCAGGTGAAAGATATCAGACTGTTTAAGCATCTGCTGGCTTCTATCCTGAAACTCAACCTAGATGGAGATAATAAAAATAACTAATCAACATGCTTTGTCCTCAGACAGAGCAGAAAACAATCAGCCGCAGGGAGGAGAGAACAAAAATCCAAATGCTGGTGATTGTGAAAGATTATACACTAGACCCCCCCCAAAAAATATACTCCTCCCAAACTAAAGGAGAACACATCAGGAAAAGAAATGAGCATCAGGGTTGTTCAGTGAATAAAAGAATATGCCCGAGACCTAAACTGGGACCGTCTTAGCACCACACAACCTTGAGCTGCTGTCAAATTATCCTTGACCGCTGAACCAACGCAGAACACCGACTGGATAAGAGCCTCAGTTAAGCACTAAATATAAACGCTGGTTTTAACTAAATTCTGTGAAAGAGGAAAAGGTCAGGGCTGTGGCTCAGACTGTGATCAGCTGGAGGCATGTTTTTATCTCCACAAAAAAGCATCTCCAAGCAGAGATTTCATTTTTCTTGCTCATTTTAGAAATAAGATTTGACGGGAAGCATTTGTAATGAAAAAATGCATAAAAGACGACTGACAAATTAAACAAGAACGTCTTGAACTAACACTAACATATTACCATGTTTTACTTCAGACTGCTGTTTAATAAACATGCTGTTTCTTAAACTTTATTTCTGGTTAGTATCTACACTCACAAATCATTCAGGGCAGCTGAAAACATTTTCTTCGAGGGCTTTGATTTTATTATGCCGACTTTCCAATTTTTCCCAGAATTCACTGCTGATGTGACATCTCTACTTTGTTTCTGGATGCCACACTGCCTAATAATGCTCCACCATGATCTTCAGGTGCAGCAAAGCTGTCTATATATTGATTAATATCAAATCTTTTTGTCTTTTTGGTTCTAAAGCTGCATGTAAATGGCATAAAAGGTTATCTTTGACGTGAGAAAGGTCTAATTATTTACAAGACATTTTAAAATCATTCTTTAAGGCTTCAGAGTAGCAGCAGGTCAAAAGCAAAATGCTTTGTTTTTGTCTGATAAATGTGATTTACAGATTTACAGCTATTTTCCCCCAGTGTGTTCAAATACAAGTCACCCTCTACCTAAAACATTGTTTAAATGGTGTCTCTGGACGACATATTGGCTGTACTGGACATAAAAAAGCAACCGTAACCTGAAGAGGATTAAGGCAAATAGTGTTCCTCTCACCTGGAAGAGCTTGTTGGTGTGCTGCTTGACAAAAGTAGCTTTGAGCATCTGACCTTCAGGTGTGCTGACCAGAACTGGAGCACCCACATCCGGAGGACCATTTTGCAGACAGTCGTGACTCTGCAGGACGGAAACACAAAGAAATGAAGGAAAAAAATAAACAGAGAAACCAGATTCCTGATCTCTGCAAGTACATAAAACTCAATTTTATATCTCCAAGCAACTCTTTGTGTTGCTTAAGTTGCACAGTTTTACTTTTTCTGAAATTAAATTAAGTCAGATTAAATCAGTATGTATAGTTCCCACATGGTTATTTGTTCAAACTCCTTTTGAGTAAAATTTAATAATTTAAGGATTTATTATTATTAAAGTTCTGTTTGCTGCCAAAACACTGACATTAAGGGTTATCTACTATTTTTTAGTCATTACATTTTCAATATGCTCAGCCTACATCAGTTGCTAGGATATCTGTAGGGTTTTTATAGGTCTCAGACTCAGATCAGTTATACACAAATTAAGATGTAAAAAAAAAAAAAAAAAAAAAAAAACTCACTATAATATTTTCTGGCTGCACGTTGTCACAGTATGAGCCGTCTTCAAAGTTGACCTCGAAGGATGTCTGTGTGGCAATGCCGATGATGGTGCAGGGGTAGAACCAGCTGTCGGCGTTACGACCGATCGCCCTTTTACCCAAATCCAGAACCTGAGGGGCTTTAGGTACTATTCGAGCCTAAACGAAAAAGGATGAGAAGATCAGACAAGAGCCTGGTCTAGTATTTAACAGGAACTGTGTTATTCTGTAATTAATGCAAACATTTCTAAGATGCTGAAAAGAACTGAAAAGAAAAACAAATTCTTTAACTGGAGCCACAAAAAAGAGGAGTTAATTTCCACGGTCAAACAAGGTTTCATCGAAATATCTTGTTTAAGAAGATTGAATGTGGTTTACACAATTCAAGAGCCATTAAAATACAAAATTTCTATAAAAAATAACTGTAAATATTACCGTCACACTGAGGAAATTGATCGTTCTATTGGTTTAATTTGAAACGTGTGGCTCATTTTCTTGATTTTTTTTTTACCTTCTGTGGGCCTTTCTTATGCTTTTGGCAGGTGACTGACAGCAGGTAGGGCCAGTCGGCAGGTTTCATCACCACTCCAGCGACCTGAGCACACGTGACGTGGAAGGAGGTGGCACAGTTCTCGTAGGTGCACTGGATGCAGGCGCCTCGGTTCAGATTGGGACTCGTTGCGTGACAGAACACACATTTCTGCAATAAAAAAACAACAATTGTATAAAAACTTTTGTTTAGCTTCCATATTGGCAATAAACACAGCTCCACTTTTTCAGCCATGTTTTACAATTAAAAAGATGTTACAGAAAATGCAGAAAACCTTTGAAAATAAACTAGTAATCTCATGCCAACCATGCTGAGACAGGTAAAATTATTTAAACTACAATTCATAACAAAACCTCACATATCTTGTTAAAATTACCTTGATTTAATTGCTAAATAAATTAAACAACCCAACAATAATGACGTTATGTCAAAGATGTTTATGTACAGTGTTGTCCCATTCCTTTATATGAAACCATGTTTTGTATCACAAGTAAAGACAGCGTACGGTCCTGTCCTCTCCCGTTTGAGGACAGGCAGACCATGAAAAAGAAAACTGTAAATAAAAGGAGGGCTGGAGATCCTGACAGCAGGACGGACAGGAGATGCACCGCTCAAACTTACATCTCTTAACCAAGCCATCAGCTGGATTCAATTACAAATATGTGTAAAATGTGAGCAAAGAGGGTGCAGAACTTATTATTACAGCAACAACGATGTCCAGCCCAAAAACCTGTCTATAAATGACATGACGTACAGATTGGGAAAAGGCGAATGGTAATTCAGCCGGAGATGTAACAGACCAACCATTCACATGGCAGCTTCATTTTTTAATTAAAAGAAATATAATTTATTTTAATCATATTAAATTTGATCTCTGGTGATTATCTACCATCTGACACACTCTTGTTTTCCTAATCCCTCACTTTCTCCGTCCCTCTTTCTTCCCGAACTCCTCCTTCGAGAAAAAATAAATAAATAAAAATTGGCGTGCAGCTGCAGCACAATGCCGATCAATAACTCTTATTTTATTTTTCTTTTATCATCCTGTCAATACTTCATTTTTGTTCTGGCGCAGCACAGATATTTCACCTGCTGCCATGTTTTCGACCAGCTGGGCGGTGACAAAAGCAGCAGAAAACTCAGCAACGCGACACAAATATTGATGTCATTTTACTGAAACTCACTGGTAGGATTTTACATTTACTTGGAAAATAAAAGACAGTTCACTTTACATCGACACAGCAGACTGGCTGCAAAATCTAATGTATGGAAACCTGTTGTAGAAAATTTAAATACTTTTTCAGCACTTGTTTTCATCAGTCTTATTTTCTAAGCTCCTTTTCTAACTTCTTTTTTGGGGATGTTCAGTTTTCTGTGCAGAATGATCTATGTGCATGACTTTTCACATCAGACAACAGAGGGATTGTGATAAGGAATCAGCCAGTGTTTCAACTATAAAATGCATTTTTCAGGGGAAGATATATGGGACCTGAATGGGACCTTTTTAAAGTAAAGTCAATGTGATTAATCTCTCACTCTGACTGGTGTTGCTGGTCCTTTGACCCACTCTGTGCCAGCCTCTTTTTAAAAACTATTTCTATCATTCGTGAGGGAGTCTGTGGGGGTTCTCAGTTTCCTCTCTCGAGTCGCAGAGGCTCAGTCTTGTCACTTGATTTTTTTCCATCATGTTCAAAAGTTTGTGCAACGACTTCACAGAGTCGTGGCAGGCGTTTCCAACTCGTCTCAAAGGCATAAGAGTTGTAATATGACTCCTGCACGGGAGGGAAAACACACAGGTCTGAAAACTATGCCAGTAATAAAAAATGATTTCTAAAATCCTTCTTCAAATCTGTCTATCTTCATCTACTCCAGTAAACTAAATCATAAATGTATGGCTGGCTGCCAAGGTGGGTACAAAGTGAGCTGAACAAAATAATGTGAATGGCCTAAAATATAGTTTTATAAACTGCACACAAAAATAAGCTGCGATTCATAGTAGGACAGAATCTGAAAATCTGTATACTTTCCACTGACATGTGTGACGACACTAGATCAAGGGGAAATACACTCTCATTGTTGGGAATTGAAGCCAGCAGGACCCAGATTATGAGGAGCTGCTATGTTGTATTTTTCGGACCAGAGTCTTCCTGCGAGGGAAGTGGGGCTTTAAGCCCCGCCTACTCCCCCGAACACAATCGTGATGTCACATGACCTTTTTATTAAGCCTTGCAATAACTAACGGCAACTAAATGTAGTACAGAAATAAATATTGCAGCAAGGTGAGAACTATGTTAATCAAGAGTCAACATTTAAATGCGTTTTTTTTTTTTGTTATTTTTACAAAGTCCCGTTTGTTTACATGAAGAGGAAAGGATTAAAAACTTGCACTGGGACCATCCTGTTTGGACGCCGTTTGCCTTCTAGCTTCAACTTCCAGGATCTCATATAGTGTCCAGCTTTGATACATATTAAAATGTTTTTTTTCTTGTAATACTGAGTCAAGTTTGAGTCATCAGCTTGTCTCCAACACTCACAGCCCAGCTAGATACTACCTTAAGACAGAACTTTTATTCTGGTTAGAAAACTGACAAAACAAAGTGGAAAGGAAACTAGTTGCTGTTAAATTTAACCTTTTGGGATTACAAAAATGGTTTTAAAAGCTCATTCATTTACGTTGCTGGCATTTAAGATTGTGTTCTCAACTGGAAATTGCAGGACTGGAAATCACGACTGAAGGTGGAAGACTGAATAAACTTAAAAAAGATGCGTTTTTTTTAAGGATTTTTCAGTTTTTTACTGTCTGACATTTTTTTAAAAATAATAATAAAAAAAAAACTTGTGCAAAAACTCTTCATCCTTGAGAGCCAAATGTTCAAGGATAGGAGAGAAACACAGCGACTGCTGAACATGTTGCAATAAAAACTGGTTTCATGGGTGCATGTGTTCACATCTGATCAGCCCAGTCATCCAAATCATTAGAGAGCACAGCTTCTTCTCAAAGCTTTTTAAGAAGAGATGGAAGAATCCTGCTTTGACAGCACTCCAATGCAAATGTCACCCAGCTTGTCTTTGATAGATTATTCACAGAGAAGAGGAGGGAGAGAGGTGACATTATTTGCGAGTTTGTAATAATGTACCAGCGAGCACTGATATCATTCGCACTGGTGCAGAGACTGTGAAAGAGGGATTGCAAAATAAAAAAATAAAAAAAGCAAAGGAAAGCACTGAACAAGTTGTGTTCAAAGATGCGGCAGCAATGGGGAAATTGCTTCCAACCCACAAGATCGATGCAGTTCATTTGGCGCAGTGAGAAATGACAGCTGATTATTCAGCCATTCCCCTCAGTATGTCTGTCTTACCCCACTTTTCACAAAAAAACAAAAACAAAAACACACACAAAAAATCTTCAATCTATCAATCCACCAGGAAAGGAAGTAGAGTAACAGAGAAAGTGACAGGAAAAGGGGCAACGAACAGGAAAGAAAGCAATCTGCCTCAGTGCAGGAAAAGCACAAGAAATTAAACCACTACAGATGAACAGAAAGAGGCGTTAACATAAAACTAATCTGACCAGATTTCTGTGCCGACTTCTTATTTGTCTCTGCCTGAACTTACCAGATTCTTGCGGGTTTCTGGGATAGCGCTGACATCCACCGGTTCTCTCTCGATGGCATCGACGAAGCGAGCTTCTGCCACTCCGATGGCACAGATGATGTGGACCCACCTGAAGACCGAGTCAGACAAAAACAAACCCATGGTAGCTTAAACAAAAAGCAAAGATTCATTTAAAATAAATAAATACACATCTGAAAATAGGAAGCCTGTTGGTTTTTACTAACTCACGTCTTTGAGAAGGCAGGGCCTTCTTGTTGTGTTATTAGTGAATATGCAGTAAATTCTGCAACTGCAAACTTATCCAATCATCCAAGCACTCACCTGTTGTCTGTGGTACGCTTCAACGCTCCTCCCCGTAGGTTACAGAGACAGCACTCCTGGAAAAACAAAGAAAAATAGTAAAAACTTGCGGCGTTTAGGCACAGAAGCCCTGAGCCTTTCGATCTGCATCAACCTGGAGGATTATCATTAACATGTTAGCACACATGCCAAAAACTTCTCTTCACATGTCTACAAAGATCTGAGACACCAACTCCCTGCTGGAGCTTTTCACTAAGACAAAAAGCAATGTCTGTAGGCATTTGATACTCAGTCAGTTTACTGTAGATTAGTTTTCCTTCAGGAGCTCCAAACGGAGGAAGCTTGCTGTCATGTTGCCAATAAATGAGAATCTATCATTTTTTCTGACAGTCGTAGTCTAGCTGAACCTATCATTTTATGCTATCATTGTTGTTCCAGGCATTTTGAAATGAGTCCTGTAAAAATAGTTGCTGTTAAAACATTAGACATAAAAAAAAATTGTTCTTCCTGATTTCTGGTTTAGTTTGTGCAGGACTTTCAGCTATGAGTACCACTCACTTCTGTCCAGGCTCCTGCTGCACATCTGCAGCACGTCCAGCTATACCTGACAGAGTCTGGCCTCACACCATAACAACCTGTGAGAAGAGGGAGAAAAAAATCATTATTAATGTTTAACCAATTACAAATAGACGTTTTTTGTAAGGTTATGTTTAGTACATTGATATTAAGTCAGGTTTGAATGTCAACTCTGCTTCTATTTTCCAATATTACACATTTTGACCCCAACCTGTCAAACATTTGTTCACCCTTTTTTATTTTTATACAAACTTCCCTAACCTTCCTGCTGCTGCTTCTAAATTGAGCAACACCTGGACACGTTTAAATGATCTTTAGTTTGATGTACACTCCAGAACACCGAGGAGCAGAGGCATGGGATGCAGAACTGGCATTTCTGACAGGAGCTCTTTCTGCTTCATGTCCTCTTATCAATAGCAGCGCTGTTTCAGGAGCTGAGCCCAGCTCTTCCCTGGATGACTAATGAACTGGTCTTGAAGGTGCACTACAGCTTTAGGGATAATAAGAACCCAGGAGGGTTGATGTGTGTGAGTTACGGACTGAGATATGTGTGTGTGTGTCAGCTGTGTGATTTATGTGCTTGTATGTTTGGACTGGCACAAAACAAAGAGCATTTCCCCCCCAAAACCTTAGATTTTTTTATATAAAACTTTCTACACTAACAGTACTAGTTGACAAAATTTAAATAATAAACAATAAATATATTAAATTTAAAGTGCTGATTTTTAGATATGCGAGTAAAGTTCAGACTTTTTAGAAAGTGAAGCCAATTATAAGAAAATACTTGGGATAAAACATGCAAACATGCACACAAATTCAAACAGGCAATCTTTCTAATTTGCTTTAAATCAAGATAATGCTACGCTGGTAAAAGTCCATTCTCTAAAGAAATGGTGGAGAAAAAAAACAGGGTTTCTTTAAGACTTGCTGCATTTGGAGAATCTTCATTGCTCAAACAACTGAATATTTCAGCTTGACTCAATAAGGGTTAAACAAGAAAGCCTTGGAAACAGAAAAAGAGCAGCTTCTTGCACTGCTGCAGTCAAATCTCCTTCTCACAGTTTGCCATTTTTAACCAACACTCTTCTGAGACAACTGAGGGGAGGAAAGTTAAGATTGAAGAAACGTAATACCCCGTGGAGTCTGTCTATAAAAAAAACTCCATGTATGTGATTACAGCTGGATTGGATGTCTAGATATAGACATCTGCGAAACTTTAGCTTTTTACTCAACTTCAGCCTCTATATTGAGCATATGAAATGTAGTGCAGGAGATCCAAAAAGTGTTACATAAAGAGGGGCTTAAAATGCAAGGTTGTGTCCCAGTTATCAGTTATTGACTTTTTTGCTGCATTGAATACTTACTGGCATGAACCTGCATGCCACAGAATTTACAGCAGATCAGAAGACTGGTTCCATCCTCTCCGATGTAAGAGTTAGTGGGTGGTGGCTCTGTGTTTCCTGCGCCAACACTGAAGCAGATCTCTGGGACCAGTGGGCGAGTGAAGCTGCCAGGTCGGGGTGTCATGGAGGCGTGTGCGGGGTTACTTGCAACGGATGGATCTTTCTGTGGTTTGAGTGGTCAGGGAAGAAAGAGAGAGTCTTTACGTGGTAGGAATGAAATGTTTGATGCATCGTATTTTTTCCATCACTACAGAACTGGCACGTCCCAATGCAGAAGTGTGTGTGTGTGTGTGTGTACCTTTTTATAGGGACAGAAGAGTGAGCAGACAGCACAGTACGGTTCCAGTCCAGCCACCGCAGCGTTGAACGTCTTCTCTGCCAAGAAGTTGGGTGAGCGATTCTGCCACAGGTGCTGCTGTTTCTTCATGCTGCTTTCCAGTGACATTGGTGAGGACATCCCTGTGGATAAAAAAATAAATAAAAAGAGAGAGAAAGAAATGCATGAGCGCTGGTATAAAATCCCTTTTAATTTGCACCAAGTGAAGATGTTAAAAAATTCATTTTTTTAAATAGATTTTTATTCACTAAATTGCATAAACCTGTTTTTGAGAACGTCCTGAGGGAACCCTTACAAAGAAACAAGTATAGCTCATGCTGCTCGAGGGCAACACCACCGCCGGACTGATATAATTGGTGATGAACACAAACAGCACAGGCATCAATAATTTGCTAGTCTGGGTCAGAATACATTTTGCAGCATAAGCCTCAAGCTACTGATCCACAGTGTTTCTTGGGCCTGGACAAAAGTCTGATTCTTCCCCCCCACAAGATTCTCCCCTTAAACGCTTGTCTTCCCCTCCATCCACCTTTCTGAAGGACTGAAGGACAGGCTGAGTCGGGTCCCCGGCTACCAACCTAAAGTGACTTTGAAAGCAGGTAATTGGAAGTCATGATCTCCAGATCAATAAGTGTCAGTCAGAAAATGAAAAGAAAAACACAGAGGGAAGGGGAGGGAAAAGAAGCCCTGGCATCTTGATTTCATTATTCCTACAGGGAGCTTCAGTCCTGCTTGTTTTTCTTTCCCCGGATCAATAATAAAAACAACAAATGGTGTCGTCTTCGTTTTTAGAAGTGTGATGGAGAGAATTAGGATGATGAAGGATTGTAAAATAAGACCTGAGAACAGAAGAGGGCGGGTCTCTTGAAGGTTGTTTTTTTGCCAAAAAACAATTTGTCTTGCATTTAAATTTTTCACATTACAATGCACTCTATAGCTTGCACATCTGCATCGTGTGCCACATATACAGAACAGAGAAATCTAGTACACTTGAGGCTAATTAAACATCCCATGACAAATAAAAATAACATACCTTTCTCGGCGATCGGGTCTTGTTTAACAATCGACAGAGGGGTGCGCATGGGTGGCTTGCTGAGCGGGTGGCGCCGACTCTTCTTTACCTCCGTAGGCATTTTCATCTTGGAGTAGCTTGGCTGGTAAAACAAACAAAAATAGTGTCATGTTATCTTTTGTTTTATCTTTACAGTGTACAAACAAAACCCTAACTGTTCACACTCACATCCATTTGTTTGTCTGCAGGGATTTCTTTACGCGCTGAAGATGTAGTGTCAAAATGAACGACCAAGTTCTTCTGTGAGTTTTGAATGCCAGTTGTAGCAAACTCCTTAAATGCTTCTTCAAACCCTGACACGGTCAGCATTTCATCCGTTTGGATCGGGGACATGCTCTTCTGCTTTCTCTGCTTCTTTTTCTCAAGGTCTTCAGTCAGGTTCTGTGGTTTCACTTCTGGTTCTTTTAATGTCAAAAAGGAAGTGAGAAGAGCAGAAATTAAAAAAACAAAAGTTGTATGCTGCTTGAAATACTGGAATTAATGCAGTGAATTTTAAATAAAACTGTTTATTATGACACCATTTTAGTTATTTCGAACTATAAATATGTCTAAACTTGAACCACAGCCTAAATAATCATATTCTCCTCACCCTCCTGAGCTTCTGGAGTCTCTGCTGCTTTAGCGGCAGCCGCCTTTTCCTCGAATTCCATGGCCTCCAGGGTCATCATGGCCTCCCTGGCTAGTCGCTCCTCCCTCTCCTGCCTGCGCTGAGCCTCGCGCTCCTCCACCTGACGCTGGTAGTCAGCAGCATTTAGCTCAATTCCTTCCTCTGCCAGCACCTTTACCTCCTCCAGCTTCAGGCGACGGACCTGCTTCATCTTCTGCAATGCTCTGAAGTACACAAACAGCCAAGTAAACCCTTCATGCAATTTCCTATTTCTTTTTGAGAACACAAATAAAATGTTATGCTTTTACTTGAATGTCACAAAGACAAATGAGATTTTTAGAAAAAAAAAAAGACAAATATTGTGTTATGCAGATGTTGTGGGTATTTGTTGTGCATAAGTTATTTGACTTCTTACCTTTGCAAAAGGTTTTGTCGGTAGGTGACTCGGTGTTGCCTCCAGCGCTCCAGCTCAGGACTTGTAAGCTCGGTGGGCTTCAGGTGGTCCAACACTGTAATGTCTTTACCTTGTTTCCAAAGTTCGTACCGATCAGGCTGCAGGCAGCGAACAAACACATCCATCGAGATCTTCACCATGTCCTTCCGGCAGGAACACTAGTTGGAAAAAAAAAGAAACAAAGAAAAGAGGATTGAAAACTACATTAGCGTAATAAAAGGCTACAGGTAAGAAAATCCAAGCCACAATTATGTAAAATTAATGATTTTAGTAAACCATCCAAGCCAATAGGACGTTGAAGAAAGACAGTAACTGGGTTTAAAATGTATGGATGGTAAATCACCGTACCTCTGTCACACTAGCATCTAGTTAGAGGGAAAACGGTTATAAAATGAGTGTGACAGCTGCATCTGTTCACACTTCAAAATGTCTCCACAAACCTTTAGAATGACATTAAAGGTCAATGAATCATTCTGCTGACTAAAGTTGGGAGCAGCTGTATAATGTGGCCACAGTGCAGAACATGTGCACGCTGAAAAACAGCAGGTGCAACTCAAAAAACAAAACATGAGGAGATTCAAGAAAACAAAAAATGGGGGGAGAGAGAGAGCGAGAGAGGGAGATGAAAATGTTTTCTTTCTGCTTTGTTTGCTGTATTACCATCATCCTGTGAGCTGTACTCAGAGCCTTATGTTCAATTATGGGAAACACAACAGCTCAAACCTCCACAGCAAAACAATATCAAGCCTACATCTCATCCTGGCACCACTTGACAGGCGGAAACATTAAAATATGGTATTGGGTGGATGGAGGGACTGCAAGGAGGGGTTAGCAAGTAATCAGTACAGCTGGCTGTACTAACGTGAAACCTTCAGAGATTGCACCTGGCAAAATACGGTGCTTTTGTTTATGAAAAGAATATTAAGGGTCTTGTTGTCTTTAATAAAATTATTACGAGGTTATGGGCATTGCTACCATTTTCTAGTTCGCTGACGAGTTACAATTTATTGTCTTACAGAAACTAAATTAGAAGAAACACATTTGAAGATGCTCAAGAGCTGAGGAATACAAAAAGTCACTCCAAGGCAGAAAATCAATGAACTCTGAAGTATACTTTGAATATTAATGGAGCTAAAATGTTTGCTCACAAAAGCAAACCTGGAGCCTAAAGCCTTCCAATGGATCCTTGAACTCAATAATATTGCAAGTATTAATAACAAAACTAGGTCTGAGTCTGCTCTATCTGCTTGAACCAAGAGAGGCCAGAATATCCAAAGTTCATGTTCTTAGTATGTGCCATATTTGTTGAGAAACTGTCTTGTAAACCAACTGGAAAAATACAAGTTTTTGTTTGGTTTTTTTAACTGTTGTGGTTTGTTCAAAACTATTTTCATAAACGCTCACATTTTTTTTATTAATTAAACTATAAAGTAGGGATTTATACAACCAACACCTTTTATCAAAAACTACAAGTTGAACACAAAGTGTAATAAAAATCTGCGATGTGCTACCACAATGTTTCTGGCTTCGCCAACACAAGACAAGCAAGCAACTGAATCCAAAAATATGTGGAGAGTCATCTGCAGTTCACTCTCGAGATGAAAAAGTGGTGCGATTTAGTCTGGGATCTATGAGAATGACTTCAGCTCCTCTCACACACACACAAAAAAAAATCATCCTAGTTTCCTCGAGGAGCTGTAGCAAACAGTCAGTGAGCACCAAATGAACAGAGAGAGGCTTTCACCGAAAATCCAGCAGACTCAAAAGATAAAATGTTTACTCTCAGCAGTGCAGTGGTATAGCAGACATAACTACAACAATCTTTAGGATCCTTTGTACCATCTTCAGAGGGCTCCGTGCTCGGCTGTTGTCAACAAATATCACTAATTAATGGGCAAAATTCCAAAACCACTTTACTCATTTCTTATTTAAGCTTTCTGCTTACAAACCAGTTTTAAACAGTTATAGGAAAAGTTCGGTAAACCCCGATGACACTTGGCAATCGGATCACAAAAAAGGTATTTTTGTTCAATTTAAACTAAGCGAACTCGCCCACTTGGAAAAAAGATGGTGCATCAGGGAAAAAAAGGCAATTACATGGTTAATTCCTAATGCAAAGACTAAAAAAGGTGGAGGAGGCAGTTAAATAAGACTGCAAAATCTTAGATGTACATGCATATGCAGCATGCAGAAAATGCTGACAGTAGGCCTGCTTTGACTGCAGGTTTGTGTTCACTTAGCAAGTCAAGCAGATGGGTAGGCAGTGGAGGAGACTATACCTAATGAGACTGGGACATGAAGGGCAGTCAGACTCCTAGTCTTTCCCTCACTTCATAGCGTGCTGGCAGACCCAGAACAGTGACAAATTTGACACGGAGCCCCATCGTTCACTGTCCCCTTGGATGCTGACAGAATAGGGTTCAGTAAACGGAAAGTGGGTGAGGGAGGACAGACAGCCAAACGAGTTAATGGATGACTGGTTGGACCAAAGATGGAGAAAGATGGAGGAGTTGAGATGAAGGCCAGAAGAAAATGCCAGGCTTACGTTTTTGTGGTAGTGTGGGTGAGCTGAACAGACCTACTGGACACATTGATCAACATTTCGGTCAGTTTAAATATTATAAACTACTGCTCACAACGCAACTAGGTGTGCAACTTTGTTGTGTGCAACTTTGTTGTGTGCGTATACGCATGAAATAAAACACTTTCACTAACTTGCAGACTGTGCACCGCCTCCTGAGCCTGGCTGCAGGCCTTAAGAAGCGCGTCACTAAACAGGAAGTGCGAACGCCGTGACTTCCGGTTTTCAAATTAAAACGTAGCGTAAGATATAGAATAAATTAGCAAACATTGTGGCATTAAACAAAAAAACAAAAGGTGGATTATTTCTTAGTATTACTTTCCTAATGTTCTCACCCGGTGTAACGACAATGCTACAGAATCACTCAGGGTGTAAACTTGTGTACGAAACATGAACAAAATCACAGAGAAAATGTTGCTCATTGGACGAGCACCGAATTTCCCACGCCTCTGACTTTTTACGCTGCACTGTCGTTTTGTAAGCCTAAGTTAGCTGTGCAGAATGGAGCACTGTGAGACAAAGCGTTCAGAAGACACTCCCGTGAGCACTGAAGCCTGGGCTACTGGTTCTTAAATTACAAGTGGTCACATGGGTAAAAGTAGAAAGCCCAAAAATGAGAGAAAGTGAGAAGAGAGGGAGATGTACTTCTGCGAAATGGCACCTCGTAAATCTGACATGCAGCCGAGTGGAGAGAAAGCAAAAAGAAAATACGCATGAGCAAAGAGAAGGAGCAGGAGGAGGAATGAACAAGAAAATGAAGTAGGATGTAAAGGAAGGAGACATGGTGGAGGAGTTTCTTCCAGAGGACAGCGTCGTTGGACTTCCTTTCACAAACCTACCCATGCCCTGTCAATTTCATGCTCAACAGCTCACAAGGAAAGAGGCAGTTTGCGTCAGCACAAGGATGCAAGTGTACAGTTAAGTGTCTGTAACAGATGGTGTGCAGCCAAGAGCTAGACGCTACTTTTACATTTTGATATAATCTATTGCTTCATCCCTTAAGAGTAGCAAAAAATCCAGAGCAGAAAAGCTTAAAGGTTGCTGCTGAATCACACACCAGATTACATTTTAAGTCTCCATTTGTCAAGAAGATGTGTAATGATGAAGATGGTAGGAATTTGAGGCACAGTCGTTCACTCACTCAGTTTGAACTATGTCCTTTCTGCTAATTGTTTCAGATAAAACTATTAACCTTCTCAGAAATTACAATCCAGCATTTCGGCAAATGCTAATCACTTGTCTGTACAACACAAGAGTTGACACAGACAGCAAATTAAAAAAAACTATGAATTTTTAAAACAAACAATAAAATGTTCAGAATGGAGCCGAACAAAAACTCTACAAACTCTTACGACCAGTTTCAGTCATTTTTGCTGATATGCTTGAGATCACTTCAAAAGATTTCACAGAACCGAACGTCTTTCATAAATTCTGGTCCTTTAAACACAGAGTTAAGAGTTTATGTCTGCTACTGGCCCTGCAGCAGCAATAAAACACCCCGCTGGTGCGTCTCATCTCACCAGAGTTGCATTCTTGCCGTAGTCGACCCAACGCAGAGTGGCAAAGTTTGTGGATTCTGCACAGTTGAAGCCATGGTTGAAGCCTGCGTGGTAGCCGTAGGGAAAAGTGACCATAAACTCTCCTTCATTCTGAGTTATCTGTTCAGATACAGAGGAACGAAAACACATAGTTAAAATTCAGGAATTGAACTGATTCTTGACATTTCTCACAAAATCCAATGTTATGTCAGAGCACTGAAATTGTCTCATACATACAAGGCGACAATCTATTTACCCAATTATTTCTTACAGCCGTGGTTCACGGTTTTCTGATAAAGAACAAGTGAAAATACTCTGTAATTACCCAAGAGCTCAGACATCTACTGTCAAAGTTTTAGGGACAATCTTTCTCTAAAATTTTCTTCCTCCACCCTAACGCGACTGCTGCTCCTGCGTCTCGATGAGAGCTCAGTATTTGTCTGAGGTAGTTGAGGAATACGGGAACAACTTATTCGTTGTTATTTTATTTTATTTTTTTAGTTTTGCCCTTAAACTTAAGCCCTGTGTATGCGTGTGGCGCCTGTGGATCTCAACTTCCATGTGAAACTGCAATCAAGAGACACATCAAGCCCGACAGGAAAACAGTCATGAGGGGGGAAAAAATGGGTAGAAGCTGAACTTCCTCAACTAACAGCAACAGTTCAGATATCAAACTGTCAAATCCCTCTTTGCTCAGGCAAGAACAGAAGACAGTTTTATTTTTACACATGAATCAGGAAAGATACTGCAGATGTGCAACACTCAACACGTTCACTGTGATAATGACGTCCTGAGGGGGAGTGTTGGGAGAAGTCAGGTGAAGGGGGTCTTTGGATGCCTGCTCTATGCCTTATATTTTCTCCTTCAATTTTTCCACTTTACTTTTTACACTGTGGAGGTACGGCAAGCTGAAAAAAGTGAAAAGATGGCAATTAATTTTCGTGACAGACACAAGTGCTGATCTTTATTTGTGGTTGCGTCACTGCTGAGTCATTCGAAACAAACCCACCTCTTCTGCAATTTATAGATTACCAGAGCAGAGAAAAGCAGATAAAAATAGACAACTTCTTACTTTTTCTTTTCTATACGATATATTTCAAGCTTCTTTCATACTCCTATAGCAACCTTTCCATCACAGTTGTCACTGTGGTTACAAGGAGGCTGAAATGAATCAACGAACCAGGACAGATCAATCCATTTTGATGCAGTTTGATGCAACTCTCATGTTTATGACCGAGTACCTGCTGAAATAAAACTACAAAGGCTTTCACATATAAATATATCGATCAAGCTGATCAATAAAATGCCAGCTTGTGCGATGTAAGCATGGATCATTTGCTACTCACTCTGTCGAAGGGGATGCTGTATTTCTTCAGAATGGATGGAGATATCAACGTCATCTTGTGGCGAAGGAAAGCATCGCAGCCTTGGCAGCTACCAGGAAAGAATCCTGCAGGGGGCGACAGTGAGCACGTAAAAAAATGAGAATGTGACGTCAACTCGAGACGCTCACATTATACAGTGACCCCATGAATAACTTTTAAAACAATACATTGTGCCCAAAAAAGCAAAAATACCTATAAGACAGAAATGTTTCCCAAGTTGAATTGCTTTTAAAATTTCTAATGAAAGTAACTGGAATATATAGTCAAACAACAAACTGCAGCTAGAGACTAAACGGTAAAAAGCTGAGAATTACTGAATGTCTTATTATTATAATCACTCCCCGGGGTCCCACACTTTTTTATTTTTATACAAAACTCTGATAAATGTCTAATTTAAAAGTTAACAATCCAGTCAAGTCGTATTGTGCTTCTATTTCAGCATCACAATTATGGAACAATCTAATCTATCATTTCGACGAATCATATTTGGCAACTGACTGAAAGCATTTTATATGAAAGCAGACAATCATATCAAATGTTGACTTTTGTTGTATAGGTCTGATTATCAGTTGTATGATCTTTGTATAGATTTCTGTACAGACTGCATTCTTAATATTCTGTAAATTTATTCTGACACAATTAACGAGGCTTTTCCTTTGGAAAATAACTGTTTATCATCTTACCAGTCATCACATAACCTCAAAAATAAAAATACAGTTTCCCCTTTCACACAAAAACACAATCATTTACTGCCTTTAGTGTGGTATAATCACATCCACACAGTTTGTGCAAATGGGTTGGATTTTAGGAAAATACTGATAGTCCTCATTGTAACACGGAGAACAACTACAGCACAAACCTGAAACTGGGTTCTGTCACCTCAGATAACTGTGAGCCCATTTGAGCCTACTAAAGAGAAAAGGTTTGCCTTTAGGCTTGCTTTGTTTATTTAGAAGATGCTAAAAAAATTAAAAAGTGGCAGCACAGCACGCGGAAAGACAAACAAGACAGACTGTTTTAACTGCGGTCTCACTTGTTTGCTGTGATACAGTTAATATAAAAAAACATGAGAAGGTTTTAAACTGCTGATGCCATGTCCCCAAGGTCACAGGTAACAATTTCTGCACTCGCAGTACTTTGTAAGATCTTTCAATGCATGTATTGTGCAAATGTGAGACTAGTACTACTAATATCTTAAGTAATTGCCTATTAGTCAAGCAGCCTTAACTTCAAACAACTCCATGATATGTTACAAAATGATTCAATTTCTTTAAAAGGCACAAACTACGCAGACATCATATTTTAACCCTGACATTTAGGACTTTTAAAGCCTTAATGTGTGAGTGTAAAACAAAGGCTCGTTTATGCTCTTAGACAGCCTCAGATGGCCTCTACATAATCAAAAGAAAGAGCTTCTCTTCCGCTGCTCACTCTCATTCTTTACCATCTGTACTCACTGGAGCCTCGGAGGAAGGGGGGCACCATCTAAGCCTCCACCCAGTTAAACTTTAATGTGACTGACAGTATAATCGGCACTCATTTCATCCTTCATTTTCACTGCATTGTTTCAGCCTCTGTTCCATCCTACAAAGCAAAAGAGGGAGAGAGGGACTCCACATTCTCATTGCCCTCCTGCTTGTTGGAGCTGATAAAAGGTGAATAATATGCTGACAGAGCCTGGGTATTAATCCCCATTAAAATGCAGCTGGCTCTCCGAGCTATCCACAGGGTAATATTAACTTAAAGGTTTCATTCTGTCCTTTTGAGTTGGAGAATTAAGTTGCTCTCCCTTTAACGCTCCCCTCCTGTCTTGCCACCCTACGCAAAAAGTCGGAAGTTATGACTGAAATAACGCAGAGATGAGGAGTGATAAGAGTTACAGCCACCACACCATTAAATGTTTGAAGAGGGATCTTTTGAAGTAACAAGACCATTGTCCCAGTCCCTTCTGCCATTTCTACTGCACACATAACTGTCACTTTAGGATCTTATAAACAGTCGGCTGCGAGTGCCAACGATGGCTTTGATTGGTCAGCGGGTGCCTGTTAAACACCACTGGCACTGCTTTCCACCAATTAGCAGCTGTTTAAATAAGAAAAGAGAAAGACTGCAATCTAATTGAAAGAGCGAAAAGAGTTCTCACATACATGGTGTATTTTAATTAGGTTAGATTGAGGCCCTGTCCACTGGTGAATTGATATTATTACAGGTTGTCCACTATGTTGGCATTTTCACATTTTTGAGAAGATGTGCCCTGTTGGCTTTAAACTTTGGATGTTTTCTTATAATGTTAACTTCTGAAAATACATTTTAACCAATGTTAAATAAAAACAGACTACAACTGTCTGTCGACTCACAATTCCTCTTTTAGATTTTGATCCATCTATAATGTCATTTTATCACCTAGAGGCGATATGTTTTGAGGACTGAAATTTAAAGAAATCTATAATACCAATAATAAATTTACCACATCTGTAAAGTGTTTTTCATCAATCTCAATATGCTTCTTCTTGGAGATGATATTCCAACTAAAGGTTAGCTACTGCTCTTGCATGAGATAAGCAGGTTTCAGTGTGTGTTGCTCCATTTACTGAAAATGTTTCTTTGACAAGAAAATGGATCTTGATTTTGATTAGTATGCCTTGATGCTGATATTAATGTTGTGCTTTAGAGAACTGAAATACTGTATATCTTGACTATTTTCCCGTACAGTACAGCTGTGTATTCTGGGATCCAAATTACATTTATTCTTTCACTTAATGCACAATATTCAAATTGAGAAGGCCAAAGAATGTTTTGAATATGTAGAATAAACAAAAAAAAATAAAAATACAACTGGGTCCTCACCTTGTGCCAGCCTCTCCAGCCTCTTGCCATGCTCAGGTGGGATGGTGTACCTGCAGACAAAAAAAGTTAAAGATGATCAGTTGTGTCAGTTATCATGATGAGTCGAAGAGTACGAGTCTGACCTCTCTGCAAAACAAAAACAAGTTACAGTACTTCGTATTCCAGCCAAATTAGCTTATCTCCCTCCCTCTCCCTTTTCCTCCACCTTGTGCTCCACAAATCTTTTTAAGTAAAGTCAAAACAACAGTTATGAATAAACTCTGTGTGCAAAATAAGAGACATGTCCTCAGAATTTCATCTTTATTAATTAAGTTGCACATTTTAATTTATAATAGCTGTAGTCAAAATAAAATAATAAAAAAAAAAAACACTGGCAGAAGTGGAGAAACACAAACAACATACAAGCTCTAAGTCGCAGCCCGAGCTGTCTCACGTCAGCACACGGCACTCAGAAACAACCAGGTTGTTCGTGCGTTGCTGGCTAGACGCACCTAAAGTCTATGAAGCCGCTTCATTGTCTGGCAGGTAAAGAAAAATTCTCCCATTGATAACATTTGTGCAAATTACACAGGGACACTTAAAACGCCTTCAGATTTAATGCTAACACAGATGCAGCAGTCTCCAAAAAGCTGCTGCAGAGATGCATAAAATAAGTTATGTGAATGGGAGGACTGAGGCGAATAAGGGGGAGGCTGTGATAGAATAGATAAAATGACTGGTAAAGGGCAGGAGCAGGATGGATGACTGTTTTGGGAGTGCTGGCTTATTTCTCAGCCATGAGCACTTCACAGTTTAGGAAATGAAGTTGTGAATGGAGCATCCTTCATGATCTCTACCTAAAACTTTTCTTTTACTCATGTTTTCATTATAAAGTGTAATCGTGTAACACCTGCTGTTGATAAGTCATGATTGTGTTACGTCTTCTATTCCAAGTCCCATGGGTTCTCACAGAATGAACTTGTTTACAGGATTGATGTTGCTCTTTTCTCCTCATGGGAACCAGATTGATTTGCTTCTCTGAGCTCCTCCTCTAAGTTCCAGTATTCCAGTATCTTTAATAAAAGCTCCTGTGTTGACTTGGGGGACCACAGCTTTGATTTGGAGCTTCCCCTTTGAACCCAGGACTCTGATGTTAAATGTTAATGGTCTTTAAGGTTCTCTGTATGACGCGCACCATACATAAATAAACCTGTTTGAGTGATTTCATCTAACAGTGCCCGGAAATTGATTTTTTTTTCCACGACAGGAGAGAGCCATGTTTTTAATATCTAAGGATTGTTATAAGTTTCTGTACAATGCTTTGAGCTATACACTTCTCTTAATGTTTTATTTTTACGTAAGAAATCTGTGCAAACTCACCCTTCCTTTATCAGTTATCTGCAATTTGTGTATTACTGTATGAATAAAATAACCCCATAGGCTTTCTTATGTATTTCAGCACAGCTAAGTATTACCATTATGAGAGTTCATGCTGGTATTACAGGAAGTAGGCACCGCAAAGTATGAAATATTACCTGAAATGTCAGACGCTACATTTAGAAAGAAAATTTATTTGTAAAACAGAGTGCGAGGGAATTGGTAGGTTTGCTCATTCGTGAAGGTATAAGATATTCTCTGTCACTGCGGTTATTTCTTCTCAGTTGTGCAACTCTCTGTAGAACATAAGCACTTAACTGTGGGTAAGAAAAAAAAAAATCTGGATCTCTTCTTCCTTGCTGAACCACATGGATGTTTGAAACGAACTAAGAAATGGAAGAAGAAAATGAAAAAGAGAGAGAGTTGGTGAAGGAAAAAACATTTAGTGGGAGAGAAGAAGAATGAGCAGGAGAACAGGACAGAGTGAGGGGATAAAAATAAAAATAAGCAAGTAGGAGACAAAGTTCAACAGCCAAAGATATGGAGCCACACTGCCACCTGTAGACAAAAGCTAAGACCTTCACGAATTTACACTCCCACGGATTTTAATGCAAGTATCCAGACATCCAAGAACTGGTGGTGAACAAAAACATGATCGATACCAATATTGGGATATCAAAATCTTTCCTGTCATCATGAAAACAGGAGCTTCAACTTAATAAAAAATATATATAAAATAAAATTAAGTTTTCATCTCTAAAGTTGCAACTGATGTTTTAAAGAAAGCAAACATTTACCACATCTCCTTCACCTTAGTGTTTTGCACCTATGCATAGTGAGAAATAAGAAAAAGCAAATCAAGCTATACAATCAGAGTATGAATGTGTCCTGTGGCTGTAAGACTAAAACAATAAAAAGTAATAACTTCCAAATGCAAGTAGCTCCCATTATCCTTCAGAGACAACAGGAAACTTTGCATTTTTTTCAAATCTAACCTGACTTTAGGCTATGATTTTTCATTTTCAACACCACGCTGTATGTGCCCAACAGGCGCTCTCATAAGTGTCAAAATGAGATCCCATAAAGCACTTTGACTTTGTCTCCACACAAAGATTGCTCTGCCTCATTGACCTTTTCACATTGCACCTTTACTAATCAAATTACAAACTGCCACACGGCGTCGTTTTCCTTTGGAAGCTAAGATTTATAGCCTTTCAAGTGTAATTTAAAAAGCTGGAACAAGATATTTCATTATATACTACGGATTGTGAACACACCTCTGCATGCATTTGTTTGCAGCAGCATCTATGGGAGAATGGTTCAGCAGATACAAAGTAGCTCTAAGAAAATAATGAAGCAGACACGGATTCCTTGTCCTGCATGTGCAGGAAGGAGCGTGTAGGCTGAGAACCAAAGAGAACCAAACGTCGCTTGTTTAAGTTAGACTTTCCCTTCAGAGCGGAGCGTCACAGGGCAGCGGTGTTTCTCTAATATGCACAGAACAGAGACAGGTAATCTTACCTCCCCTCCCTGTGCAGGCCCACCCAGCAGCCAACGTAGGCGTCCTCCTGGAACTCAGACGCTCTTCATCTTTTTAAAGATCATGTCACCAATTTATGGGAGAACGGTTCAGCTGATATAAAACAGTTCTACGAAAATAATGAAGCAGACGCTGGTTCCTCCTTCCCAGCCATCACGGGGAACTTTTATACAGAGCACCTCTGCAGTCTGCTTACACATTCACAAAAACACCAAAAAATCCCCCCGTCTGGCACCAACAGGGCGTATATAAATGAAAGTCATTACATTGGTGTGTATGTGAGAATCCTGACCAATCCACCCTCGTCTTACAACTTGCGTAAACCCTCTGACTTTTATCTCCAAACCTTTCCAAGAGTTTTGATAAATGCTCCGAGTCGTGGATACCATGTCAGCTAAACCCAGGCAGCTGTTCAGCGCCTCTTGAACTGCTGTAAACATTACCATAATTTGACTGTTCTTGGACAGCCTAGTGTGTTCGTTTGAAAATAACAAAGCTATTAATCTTGCCTCACATCATCCTCTGTATCGTGCATTCTTCCACACGTAGAAATAATAAGACTCATCTCATGTCCAAAAATGCACTTTACATTGTCCCATACTGTCAAAGATGCACTTGTGACATTGAGGCTAAAGTTAGATCAGGATCTTAGCATAGCTTTGCCACCCCAAAAAGTGTTAAAGAATGTGTGTTTATTCTCAGCTGGATCAAAATGTCAAGGCTATAAATCTGAATTGAGAATGAAATAAATATTGATTTTTCCATCTAACTTTACAGAAAAAGGCACATTTCCTAACAGGTTTGACAAATGCTTTAAAGGATATGCAACTAGTTGGCACTGCATGAGGGTTTTTTTTTCGTATTTATGCACATAAATTTCAGAGCACCACACGTCACAGAGCATCCATTAGAAAGTCCCTTACAGGCAAGCTGCAAAAATCAGCCGTTCGGCATGCGTCTTCTAGCTCGATCTTCTTGTTACCATGGCAGCAACATGCATGTCAGTCCAGAAGCAGAAATGACAACACACACGAGACAATGTGCAAAAAACTAAAGACTTTAACTTATACATCTCTCTGGGGAGGAGTACAATTAATCTATGGTGCGATCGTTTTCCTGGCAGGTGGAATTAGAGTCGTCACAGCACGAGGAGTTGCACAGCATGTGCAACAGTTCCAACTGAATAACAATCTATTTGTGGCATCAACACTTTTTTTATTAGATCCAATAAATAAGGTGTAAATCAACAGCTTGGATTTTCTGCTCGACTCTCTCTCTCCTTAACGACAGATTGTTACTGCAGACGCTGTCCCAGTCTGCCTGTCAATCTCCAGCTCCATTCCACTCCCACTCATGAACAGGACCCCAAAGATGCTTGAACTCCTTCCCCTCAGGCCGCAAATCACTCCCAAACCCAGAATCCACTCTTTCCTATCTGAGGATCATGACTTTGACTTGGACGTAGTAATTCTCACCCAGGGTGTTTCACTCCCCCAGTTCCTGCTGTGGGACAAAACGGGAGATCCGCAACAAGGAAAGATGCAATCCAAAACGGTTCTAACTAGAAACTTTCTGCCCCCTTCTGAGCACAAGTTCTGAACAAAATCTGGATTAAAAAAAAAGCTAAATCACAATGGTGTAACAAATGAGACACCTTCTAAGGTTTAGGCTAATTTCTAAACAGCTACAGTTGCTGTAAAAGGCCGTTTCAGTTCGTGAAAACTTTAGGAGAAAGCCCGTACTCTGTGTCCTAACTGGAATAAAAATCCAACAGATATGCAGATATCTTCAGCTCTGAGAACCTCCGGGAATTGTCAAACAATAGCGGCTCAAAACCGTCGAACTACACAGAAGGTTGTGAACTGATGGGTTCATAATAAACTCCCCCCTTCCAGAGAATGTACGGCTAGGCCACACTTCAAAAAAAAAAAAAAAAAGCCTTTTCAATTCACTTATGTCAGCCTTTCCCTGCTTTCCACTCACAGCCTCAAAGGCTAATCCTTCATCTGACAGCAGATCTAGTGTTGTGTGTTGAGGTGCAGAAGTGACTGAAAGACTTTTAGCGCTAAGAAGAAAGCGAAAGAACAATGTAGGAGAAAAGACAAGGGGGGAAAAATGACTGGCAGCCAGGGCTGCGATCCTCTAAACGTCCACCTGTGTGTAAGTAGCAGCAGTAGTTATGATGAAGACTGACTTTGAGGGGCGCAGAGTGGTAAAGGGAATAGAGTTCATTTCACAAACTGCTGCACTATGAGAGGAGAGGACGAGAAAGACAAGACTGTGTGTTTTAAAGAAATATGCTTTGTTTAACTGGCTGTAATTACCCTGTCACACACACACACAGAGAGGTATAAAAGTGAAAATGACTCAGTTACAGTGGAAAAAGGCAGTGGGAGGGCTTGGTGAGAACTCAAAGTGAGAGTCGGAGTGAAGAAGAGAAACCAACAAAAACCTGAACTAAAAAGGGCACAGAAGGAAGGCCACTGTTGAAACTGAAAACAAAAAGATGTCCGGTACATTTATTCATTTTTTTCTTTTGACAAAGACAGTATAAAAAGGCATAATAAAAAATAAAGATGAAAACTACAGTTAGAACTAGGGACGTCTAGAGCTGATCTTAAGCACTGAATTGGAGTCCAGATCAGGGCATTTATTACTGATTGGTGGAGTAGCTGCCGCACTCCTCTCTCATTCTGTGTTGTCGTCTATAGTTTTATGGCATCTGTAATATGGAAGGCGTTGTGATTAAATGCCAGCATGTCTGCAGTATGAAATCATTTTAAAATGCAAAACAAGAGCAGTTCAGTAGCTACTTGCAGCGCCTCTAATTCGGGCATTTCTCACGACGGTAGAGATAGAGCTATATTCAGTACCATCAATTAATTAAACATTTAAAATCTAAACACTCAGCTGAAAACTTCCAGTTCACCCAGCTAACTCTTAAAGCTAAGCAACATACTTTAGAGGAAACTTGATTAGATAACGGCTGACTGAATTTAACACCAACCCGATTCTGTGGTGGAGAAAATAGGTTTTTGTTGCCTTTTGAAGCTGTTGTAGCAACAATATGGCCTACCTTCCCAACATTACATAACTGACACAAGATTTCAAGAGACGTATTATGCCATATTCATAAACTAGAGCAGTGCACCAATTTAGTGGCACAACCCTTTAACAAAGCCGGGCTTAAAACAGCCCCTTTTACATAGAAAAATTAAACATACATATAGTAACACTAGAAATAATTTTTAATAAATTGGTCATGGTCTATGCAACTGCGGCTACAGCATGTTGGGAACAACATGAGTAAATGTTTTAAAAAGTAAGACTTAGCACAGAAAAATGTTTACATATACAGTCAGAGTTACTCAGATCTGGTGCACAGACTGACATGTGATGTCATCCAGCTCCCCTCTAAAAATACTTTGCCCAAGCTTAACGATTTCGTACCAAACGTGTGTCTGTGCAGCTTGATGAATCTCATTTCCAAAATACAGACACGTACGCTTAGACTTTGACAGTGAGTTGTAGCAAAAAGCACCCACTCTCAGCAAGAGGTGTGAAAATGAAAACGATGATTTTAATGAGATCACATCACAGAGGAATTGTAACAGACATCCTACAACGCACCAGGAGGTGGACAGGAGACAGGAGAGTGGAGGCGGCAATGTGAAGTGGAAAGCATACTGTGAAGTCAAAGAAGACAGATGAGGAAGGCTTAGAGACAAACACACACCCAGAGAAAACTCTGTAATTCAGACTGCTAGATCGGCCCTTCGCCCTCCTGCAGCGACACGGATGGGAAAACAACATGGAGCAAGGGATAAGGTTTAACACACACATGCGAGCGAGCATACACACACGTAGATCAAGAAACAGTAAAGATAATTAAATAAAAATGCAGCCATTCTTTCCAGAAAGCAGGGACTTCCAAGTCGATGTGGGAGAAAGACTGAGGTAAATGTAAGATTGATGCAAATAGCAACTCATCTACTTTTGTCATTGTAAAATTCAGTATAAATTTAAAAATTACATGTGCTGATATTGCTTACTCCGGGTACTCCAGTTTTTTCCCCACAGACCAAAACATGCATGTTAGGTTCATTGGAAACTCTAAATTGTCCCTAGGTGTGAGTGAGAGTGTGAATGGTTGTCTCATTTGTCTCCATGTGTCCCTATGATGGACTTGTGACCTGTCCAGAGTGTCCCCTTTAACTCGCACAGTGACTGGAGATAGGTACCAGCTCCCCTCGACCTGGAAAGGAGAAGCGGGTAAAGAGGCTGGATGGATGGATGGATGGGCTGATATTGGTTGAGTGTAATGTGATGGATAGACTTGCTGACTAACATAACTGATATTTTTCAATGCTAGAACAAAAATGGTAATATACCAAAGTCAAACATCAAAAATGGAGGGATTTGAGATCACGAGGTGATGGGATAAGACTTTGAGGTCATGGGTGGGGGAAAAGAGCCTCTTGTTTCCATCATTTGACGTAACCAACCAATTTAAAACACAAATCAATGTGACTGTGCAAATAAGTAAGTGAGCACACAACTGATACTCTCATCTGAAGCTCTAAAGCCCTCAGGTGTTTGTTTCATATAATATACGACCATCAGTCAGTACTTTCACATGATAGAAAAAAAATGTGGTGTGTACAAAAACACGACAGCCTGACTGAAATCATACTAAAATGAATTCCTCAAACTTGTATAGGAACACACCCAGATAATGCAATAAGTAGCGTTACTTCTATATGCATGAGTTCATCTGGATTCAAAACAAGCACTTTGCACATGCTCCACAGTTTGCACTCAGAAGTATGACTCCAAAGTAATAGAAGTAGTAGAATTTAAAAGAAGAACTAAAACAACAGAATTTCAAACACTGCAAAATCCAGACTAGCTGTTCAATTGACCAATCGATGTGGTACCAAACTCCCACAAGCTAAATTGTTTGCAAGTTATTTTAGTCTATGATTTATTAGGTCAACAGAAAGAGGGCAGTATGTCATTTATCACGGCAAAGTCGGCCATACTTTGGTCAATCAGTTCCCCACCTGTGCTTTTCAACTGAAATAAAGGACCTATAGTCCAGAAAAAAGGCCAAGTCAAGCTATAACCAAATGTATTGAGAGTCATGATGAAAAGGCATAAAACTGTTTTCTGCGCTCACATAAAGATTATTTATGAGAGTAAAATGGCATCACTACATAATCTATGGAGTTCAGAGGATTCTGCAGTTCAAAAACAATTTGTTATACAGTAAATAAATGCATTAATCTAGTTACAAATAAGTTACTTCTCAGAAATAAACAATGTTTGCTAAACAGGAAAATAAATTAAACTAGTTTTTCCCCTCCAACAACCTTAAAATTATTATTTATTTCACAGCTGTTGAAACACCGTGCTGACTGGTGTTCTGCCATGTAAACGACAAACTTGTTGAATTATAAAACTTACAAAAGGATGAATATCAATCACTCCATCGACACAGTGAGTCCCTTCCTAGTATATTTTTGTTTTTGTGGTTCTTTGCAAAAGTAGCTGAGATCCTGACAAACAAATTTACTCTGATACTGCAAGCTTCAAACATAATTTGGTTTATTAAACCCATAATGGTTGAACTATCACAGAGCAACTGTTCCAACACGTCATGAACACTAGATGGCGCTGTTACTCAACTACATCATTTCAAAGTCTGACATATCAGGCTGCTGCTCAATAAAAAGGAGATTATGTGTGACTGAAAACTTTCCAAATATTTATAACCAAACCTACTGTTGCTTTATTGTTTTTAGGGCCGAAGAAATTAATAACAATGACAACTGTAACAGTTCAGCAGCTTTATCATAGTTGTAACAAAATGTTTTACACACAATTTTAAATACATTTAAAATCTCTAACCCTAGTGATGTTGTTCTATTGATAATTAGATATAACCTAAGTAAGCAAACGTCCAAATGTCCTGGAACCCTTCTCTCTCTCTCTCTTTCACACACACACACGCAGAGTGGGGGCACTCTAAACATGGGTTTTAAAATAAATTTAAAAAGGTGCTTTATCTGTGTGTATAAATAAAGAAATGACTGACCAGGACTTGGGCTGTCCGAAGTGTAGATAGTTGATGCTGTAGAGGTCCATGTCCTCGGTGTGCCATGCGAAGGTGGTTTTCCACATGCCAAAATAAAGGTATGGTGTGTTGACACCCTCGATGACAATGCCACACTCCTGCTCCACCATGTCCAGCAGCGTGTTGAGGTGGCCAATGTTCCACTCTTGAATGTCCTGGACAAAATAAAGCATGAATTTTCATGAACAAAACACAAAAAAAGTCACTTTAAAACAGTCTTTTATACATCAGAAACCACCAGACAGCGATGTGTTCAGACATACATGTAAGCCAGCACTTTAATCACCATTAATACAGTATTCACGTACCGTGGTGTTAAAGTTTACACAAACTGGCAAAGAAAGCCTTCTACACAATTTCACAACTAAGCTTAAAACAATAATTCAGACAGCAATTTATGCATTTAAACAGGTAAAGAACAACACTGAAGTGAAATGTTTGTTTAGCTCTTTTCAACTCTTAAAAAGTAAAACGAATAACTAATAATCCAAAGAAAATTGGACTGCTACTGTATTCTAATCCTTACCTCATCATAAATGGAGCCACTAACATCCGCCCCATAAATGGGTGAAACAAATGTCAGATTCTTCCAGTATTTCCTCTCTAGGTCATCAAAGTCTTTGTGGCGAGGTGTGCAGTACCTGAAGAGGAAACGGGGGGGGGGGGGGGGAATCACATTTAAACTGCAAGTCAGAAACTCACAAATAGTTCTAGCAGTTCAAGCACTTGTCTTCTAAATCAAGTTTTGTTTTGTTTTTTAAACCTAGCAATTTTTTGCCAATAACTTATAACCACAGGTCTATTTTCCAGGTTTGTAACCAGTAAGAAAGACTCACACAGGATGTATAAAGTACTACTTGCTGCTGGTAATATTTGCATTTCTCCCGAAGCGTTGAAACTTGAAAGACTGGTTTATGCAAACTGCTTTAACTTTACAGCAGCAGAGGAAAAAGGAAATCGACAACACGAGGAAGACGTTTCCTCCTCGGATGAGAAGCCAAACGTCTTCAGCTACAGCATAGAAGTCCCATTGCTTTTGTTTTGTTATCCTTTTTTGGATTACCAACTTCTAAAGCTGAAAAACTAAAGTATTTGTGGAAGTAGCACGTCTTTATTGGTTAGTCCAAGTGTAGATTTTTATTAGATTATAAACAGAGTTGTTTCAATCTGTCACACCTCTGAACGGAGTGATAAAAGCCATTTCCGCTGAGGCTTAAATGAGATTTCACTTCTCTGTTGATGTTAATGCTCAACTTGCCTTAGTTAGATTACCTTCAGTTACTACCCGTGTCCAGTGGAACATTTGATTTTCTCAGCTTAGTCTTAATTTGAGGTCCCTGAGATTGGCTGTAAAAGTTTTTTTCCCCCAAATTCATTCAATGACGGGTCTTTTTTGTTTCTTTCTTTCTTTTTACAAGTTATCCTTCTTTATTTCAAGCAAAATAAATCTAATTTAAAGGAATATTAAAGTTAAAACTGATTTTAAATGACATTTTAACCTCTCACTTATGAATGAGGTCATAGGACTGGGGATAAACTTACTTCTTGCTGTTGGCCAGCTTGCGGTATTCACCAACAGTCATCGATTTCTTCTGAATGTTGTATTGGGTAAATAGACCTGACTGACCAGTCACCACCTGCATGATAGGAGCTGGAATCACCATGTCTTCAATAGTGTCGTAGGAACTTCGTGGCTTCCAGCCTTCAGGGGGAATCACCTGGACAAACAAAAGGATTGTACACATTTACATATCTCTTTGGTTACATACAGGGCTGGAACGGAACAAAGAAATCTCACTAAGAGTATACTTTTAAAATCCCACTGTTATGAGACAACTGCAATGAATATGTGAGCACAAACAGAAAATGTGTCTAAGCGTTGTGTTTACCTTAGCCAGGCCGGCACGATGAGCTCCTTGACTCTCCATATACACAATATATTTGGCGAAGTCTTTAAACTCCTCCATGGTGGGTCGGAAGGTCATGATCTTGCAGCTGGGGTTTTTGGCAGCAATTAGTGGCAGGGGTGCTTGCAGAGGTATCGGGGGTGGCTCAGAACCTAGGACAGGAACTGAAGTCATGTCTGGGTCTGCAGGTTGAACCGGAGTGAGATCTGGAGCAGCGGCATTTTGCTCTGAAGTCACTACGTTGTCAGGGGTTTCAGCAATTGCTGGTTCCTGGGTGGGAATCTGGTCTTGGGCTGCATCAGTGTCGAGAACAGGAAAAGAGGCCGGGGCCGGATCAGGGGGTGAGGATGGAACAGGGTTAGGAGCAGACAACGTGTCCATGGGAAGGTCGGTAGCCATTGGAAGTTTGATGGTTTGCAGGTAAATCTGTGAAGTACAGCGTGGGCGGTTAGGGTCACTTAAATGAATTTCACTTTTTTTTTAAAATAAACTGACAAAAAATATCCAAACATTTATTAAAAAAAAAAAAAAACATTTAATGGCCGTGTGATCACAATAAACCCACACAACAACAATATAGATTCCCAACACTATGCGTTCCAGTAATCCAAGATGCAGCGATTTCATCAAGCAGCATCCAAGTTCAACATTTTTATATCATAAATTAGGCACCAACATAATTTTTACCATTCCTAGACTAATAATATTAACTTTAACCCTATTCACACTATATTAGTTTTATTTAGGGACCACATGTAATAAATAAATTAATCCTCAACATCTGCTTTTTATGTGGCGCATTTGCACGGGATAACTGAAGCCTGGGATTTTGCTGATATTTACAGACATCTTCTGGATATGATGTCAGCGCGCTGCGTACTGCGTAACATCTGCTTACGTGAATTGATGTTAAAACTACTTTTCAGGCTACAGCCACAGCTAGCTCACTGTACAGTAGGCTATAAACAGAAGAAAATGATTGTTATTGCACAGAGCAATGCATGATGTGAGCCACCATTTGCATGTGATTTTGATCCTTCTCTTCAGCCTTTTCTGTTTAATGGCGACCGTTACGGGTTGATAGGGTTTTGCTGGCCCGGGACACAAAAGATTATCTATAACTCTAGCATTATGACTGAATCACTCTAAGCTTTGAGACAATTATGTAAAACATAACAAACTGAATACTTAAGTAATTGATAAAATCATAAAGTAAATCAAAACCATAGTTGATATACATTCCTGAATTCTCCAAACAAGTAAACTACTAAAACATCTGCTTTTATGGAGGTGCTCACACTTTTATTATTATTATTGTTAGGGCCACCTATCAGGTTTTTACTCCATTTATTAATATGAAAGCAGTAGGAGAGTCAAGGACAAAGATATTAGAAGTCAGACACCTTTTAAGCCATTTAAGCTGAAATTTGGGTGATTTTGATCACCAGTCGACCAACTGGTGCACCCTAAATTTCATGGGCATTTCCAAATAATTTAGAGTTACTCATTTTAGTGAGAAAGATTATTCACAATGTGCAAGATATTCAAGACAGCTCCCAACTTTACCAACGGGTGGGTGAGACTGAGCAAAGATAACAAATCTACAACAGAGACCTACACCTCGAACTCTACAAACCTCAGCTAGTGTGCTAAATATTATAACTCCTAACAGCACTTTTAGAAAAAGGTTGAACTATTGAAGCACGGCTTGCTTGTAAAGTTTGCCAGAAGAAAGCCTAAACGCTGAACGACAATAAATGGCCCATAAACCTCAATGAGCTGAAGCAACTTTGTAAAAAGTGTTAAATTCCCTCAAAAGAATGCGTAAAACTGATAAGGTCAAACAGGAGAGGACCTTTTCATGTTGTTGCAGCAAAAGTAAATTCTGAAAACTACTTAGTCTTTTCCTCACACGCACTCCTTGTGCATTTAGGTGTTTGTTAAATAAATAACAGCGTAGTTATGTTGTATTAAAGTTAAACATTAAGAGCTGGGCTAATTTTTATTATGTCCTGATTAGTAAAACCTTATTATTTAAAGAATGTGCACTTTCTATTAGTATCACTGCATTTAAGGAACATGTTACTTGGAGGACTTTTACTTGTAAAAGTCCATCTTTATGTGTTGTGTTGCTACTTAAGCAAGGTAAGTAAAGTCCTAAAATAATTTAAGTACAGCAGCTAAATGTTTTAAAACATCTAAACCTCAGCTGGTGACCGTGATTTTTGTGTGTCTGTCTTTAATTTGGACAGCAGTGGTCACAAATATTGTAAAACATAACTCTTAAACATAAACAAATTAAAAGAAACGTTTATAGGTAATTAAAAACCTCACTACAGGAAACATGCTGCTAGTTGTAAAAAGCCTGTCAGGTAAACAAGTGTTAGAGAGTGCTGTGCTAAAATTCATCCTCTCAAATTGGCCCAAATGTTGTAGTAAAACTGTTTAAGTAAATGTACTTTTTAGATGGAGTCTCAGATCCTACAGACGTCCAAATAACTCAAAAGCCAGTCCCTGTTTTTAACCTGGTTTAGTTGGAGCATGAAGGCCACATGAATCCCAGCTGCCTTAAAAGCACAACAAAAAGGGGCCTAAATGGACCCTTTAACTCATAGGCCTGGCCCTTGTTTAAATACTGCTAATAAACGCTCCACGTCAATGGGATCTTGGATGATGAAATTAAAATATGCTTAAAGCACCTTTATGTATTTCATTAATGTTGCTTATTGGGCTAAAGCCCTCCTGAAGGAGAATCAGCTAATGCTCAGTACTACTAAAGGCGACGCTAGCCTTCACAGCTGACTCTCACTAGCATCTTATCCAAAGATGACCGCGATAGAAAGCAATAACAAAAGACGACCGCAATGAGCAAAATGCGGAACATACACACGCCCAGTGCAGTCTATCAGTCTCTTTAAGTACTGCACACATGCAGCCCAGTCACGATAATGTGCATCGCTTCGGTTCAGTCCTTTAATGTTAGCTAGCCTCGAGCTAACTGCTTACATTAAAAAAAACAACAACACCGCGACGGCAGAGCAACTCACATCACAATTAAACGACAAAACGGACTCTAAACCCTCATGCAATAAAAGCTTGATGGAAAGTGTCGTTACCTCCTGCACCAGAATATCGCACTCTTTCTGTTTTGCCCAAACAATTCGGTTTCGTTTAGTTAATAGATCCCCTTATCGATTTTCTTCTAGCATTTAGCTAGCTTTCTCGTTGAGGTTGCTTCGAGGGTTACGCCCACCGCTGTCACTGTGCATTGTGATTGGTCGACTAAGTAGGTAATGGCGTTGTTTGGAAAGAATTTCTTTTATGCGATTGGTGCATTTGGTAATGGACGCACAAGACAACCAATCACAACTAACGCCCTTTAATGCCCATATAGGTTTACTACCCGACACGCACGTACACACTACCGGGTTTGCCAAGGTCTCCAATAATCTGCAGTCATAAAGATGCCTCATTTACTCCATCTTTTCTTGAAATTGTAGCTTTGTTAAATCTGTGAACAGTCTAAATTTCTCCAGAAGCCTTCTTAAAGTCGCCCAGACCTTTAAATTACCAGCAAGCTCATCACTTGTAGCTCTATTAGTCTACATGAAACATTTTATTTTGGAAAATTAAAAAAGGCACAAATATTAGTTTTAATAATACACCTTCCCAATGCACCTTTACACCACTCAAACTTAAATTTATTTTTTTTATTGAATAATACTGAAAATGCATTGACAAAATTCTCCAAATATGTGCAAGTAATTCTAAAACTACAAATCTAAAAAACAAAGGTTTTCAAGAAAATTGCACAATTTCAGAAAATATACATTTTCCAGTATATGCAGTTATTTGTCTGTTAAAACACGAACAGCCTGTATTTATATAAAAAAAATTATAATAATACACATTTGATGAACTTTAACAAAACATTTATTTAACAGACAATAACGGAAAGAAAAAAAGAAAATTAAATTCCATTCACATACAATGCTAGCAAATTTTAGGAGCAGTGTTTGCATTTTCATCAGGTTTAATGAAAACATTTAACTTAACCTGGATGGTATAAACAAAATATAAAAACATAAAAAAGCATAGATTTAAACTTTATCCAAAATACAAATTAAGACTCTAGGCTTGAGTGTTAGGGACATAAAGAGAGCTAAATGGATAAATGGGAGTTCTACGTTACTCTTGGTTAAGCATGAGTTTCTTTGGACTATTTCAAAGTGAGTCTTTTTTTGTTTGTTTTTCTTCTTATTTTTTTTTTTTAAAAAAAAGGGGAAATCTAAAACCTGCCAGCATACATTTTACTTTTTAATCAACTGTCTTTTAAAGAGTTACCAAATTCATAACATGTTAACGTTATAGAAATGATACAAATCATAAAAAAAAGGTCTAAAGTTTCATGACACAGTTCCTAAATAAGACACTGTTTTAGTGAAGCAGAACAAAACCTGCTGTTTCTGTTTGTAAAATTTGGTTTATATATTTGATCAATAATCAAACTGAACTTCTTTGTTTTCTTGTAACATTAGTGCAATTTCAATTTACTGACGTTTGGATAAAATAAACCAACAAATTCTCGAATCCCGCTCTCATTTTTTTTTAAAGCACCAGACGGATAACCACCGATATGGCCAGGCAAATAAAATTTCTATTTGGAGCCTCATGTCAAAGAATCTTCAAACAAGTTTGAAAGTGGCTTAACCACTCGTCTTATTATTCTAATGAGGGCTAAACACAGGAATTTAAAAGAAGGGAAAAGGCACAATTTAAATTATGGACATAAGCAGTCATTAATAAAACAAAACAGTAAAAATCTAAATAGCCATTAATTTAGTAACGGTACAGCTGGTACAAAGAAATTCTCAATTTATCAAAAACAGTTTAATGGGCAGATTGACTATAATAAGGGTGGTTTTTCAGCCCACGAGTATTGTAACTTTATAATCACAGAAAATATATTAAGAGAAACTGACTCTTTATTCCCCCGTCGGAAAATGCCCCTTACAGTTTTCATTGTGTTTCCTTGAGGGCTGAGTAAGCAGAAGCATCGATCATCGCCCGCTGCTGTATCCTGGGAAAAGCTGGGTTAGAATATCTTGCAGCGCTTTGTTGACAGACATGGAGTAGTTCTTGCCCAGGTCGTGTCTGCAAGCCGGGCAGGTGTACACCTCCGCCTTGAACGACCGTTGAAGGCATTCCTAAAGTGAAAAAGAACAAAAATCTTCAATATTTACAACACACGGAAGATTATCAGTGACACAAACAATAAGACCATTATACCATCATGTACTTCAGGTAATTTTAATCGCATTAGTCAACAGTATGATGGTCACTGCATACAAGAATAGTTAAATGTTATCCAGGTATCATAACCAACAGTCCATGTTTTCAGACCCAACAATTCTGAGGGTTCTTTGAGAGTTTCAAGACTTGGGAAAACTTTCCAACAGAGCAACCGTCAGAAAATATGTCTAATTTTTTTGCCAATATAAACCTTGTGATAGTGCAACAGATGTAGGACTGATACTTTGGCTACTAATAGGTACCAAATAAACAATAAGAATAAAGGATGTCATCATCACAGGTGCATGGTTGTTGCATTGAAGATGTAAGAATTAAAGAATTGCTATGAAGTTGTGCATTTTGATACTTGAGCTTAAAACTGCAGCAACAGATTGTGCTTCATGCCACAGAGGCTGAGAGAAGAATAGGTACCTTCAACCTGCATGTAGTCGTCTTTGAATTAAATAATTAGGAGGAACTATACCCTATGTTGTGCATTATGACATAATTATTACATAAATATAATAATTTAAAACGTTGAGTTTAATTTGTGCTTTTTCCCCCTCCAGGCATTGCTGCACAGTCATGTTCTCCCCATCCAGTTAATCATTGTTCCAAGAATACAATTTGTTAATGAAATTCTTAAAAACAGGACTTACTGCAGTCTATTTTGTTTAATTTTTGCCTGAAATGCATTTCTTCCAGCTCATAAAGGCTTGAAGCGTGGACTTCACTTCTTTGTGTAACGTTCCATGTTGGTAAATGTGAGCAAACCATCTGCACAAGAAGCAGTTTCTTTTTTTAATAAATAGAGCAAGTGTTTGGTGTTCTTCTTGGTTGACCAAAAAAAACATGCTTACAAATAAACCAATTGCATCCCATTAAATAAGTCATTTTCTCCTCTTAAGTTAAAACATCTGCAAACGGCCACAGACTCTGTAGAGTTAAAACAAAAAAAGAGGAACTGCTATACACAAACTGAAGAGGTCCAATAGAAACCAAAGTGACGTGTTTCACTTCTTCCCTACACACTTGCATGTCAATAACACTTTATCACCTCCACTGCTAACTTAGGAGTAAATACAATAGAACCTTATTCTGCTCTTGTTCCTTAGAAAAAAGGCCAAGCAGACCCAACTGTTCCACTTGTAATGCAAAGTGTAAAAAAAAAATGCTTTTCAGCACCATTTCCAACCGCATTCTAATGAGCGGGGGAAAAACCTTTGCCTTCTTAAAATAACAGAATAATAGTTTCGTACCCTGCAGACATTGTGTTGGCATTCTGTGGTGACGGGCTGAAAAACCACTTCCTGGCAGCAGATGCAGAGGAAAACTTCTTCAACTTTGCTCAAGAATTTCTGTAGGAATAAAACAAAAATATCACAACCTGTCAAGAAAAAAGTCATTGGCTCTTTTTTTAAAGTTGACTGATCTTGAACGCTTGGGTTTTGAAATTAATAAACACGTATTTTGCTAAAACTTCCATTGTGCTCTTTAACAAAAGACCAATCTCTTTCTTAAAACAAAAGATCTATAAAGCAACTTAAGATGCAAATTATTTTAACTTAAGGGAGCAAATTATTTTACAAGGGTCAAATTATTGACCTGATTTAGCAAACAAGTGACTAAAAATGTTGGTCCTGTTTAAATTCAACTAAAAACTAAGCAACACATTTATCAAAAACTGAAAAAGCCATTAAGAAGGGAGAAATGTGGTGGTAAGAAAAAAAAGGAGAATAAATGAAACAGAAGAATGCCAACACTAAATATATTTATTGAGATCTGCGGCGTAGTCTTAGCTAAAGGTGATCTGAGAAAATATTTCAAGTAACTTTTCTAGTTACAGATTTATCTAATTAATAGTAGCTTGTGATTAAACTAATGAGCTGGACATCTATTCAACTCCACATTTTCATAAACATTAATTTATTATTGTTCAAATCTAAAGTACTTCATGTTCTGGCTTGATGTACCCTCTGACACACCTACAACTTCTCCAAATACTGGATCACCTTAAAGATGCAGAATGAGACTTAATTGAGCAGAGCTCAGATTTAAATTGAAGGCTCTTCCTGCCACATGCTTCACCTCACTTCATGGCCTCTACAGCAGCTCCAATCAAACTGAGAATAATAAAAATAAAAAAATATATATATCCTCACCGGTCCAAGTGCCAGAGACTCCATGGCTTCGTCCCACAGCTTCTTGTTTTGTTTGTCGCTCTTGATGAGGGTTTTCTGCACCTGTGTAAGCTTGTACACCTCCACTTTGACCTTCTTAGGTGACTTGGATGGAGAGCTCTTGGAGGTTTCTGAGAGAAACCCAGAAATAAATAAACATATATTACATATATACATATCAGAGAGCAGATTTTCACATGCACTCAGAGATTATGATCACTTCTCCCAAATGTATTATTTTCCAAGTGCTACAAGTGTTGCTTTCAAACAGAAAAATCTCACTGATTTGTGCAATTTGCATTAATTTAATAATGGTTGTAAGAACTTACCACTGCCCTGAGATTTTCTCTTCCTCTTTGCCTTGCTGGGTGTCGCTTCCTCCTCTACCTCATTTTTGTTCTCCTTCTCTTTCTGATAGCCAGCAGGATACTACAACAAAGAGTCAACACAACTGTTTACGACAGCTCTGACGTGCAAATGCGGATTAATAATTATCAGGGTTTTGTTTTTTAAATGATGCAGTAAACTGCACTTTAAACATTTAACCCTCACCTGAATGGTGAGGCCGAGTTTCTTGATGCGCTCCTTGCCCTCTCTGGTCCATGGAGCCGGCTCGTCATCATCACGCTTCAGCAGGTACCGCCAGACCAAGAATCCAGACTTCCCTTTGTCTGGCCAGTACTTCACCACCTGTGAAAAATATCAAATAAAACTCAAAAGGATTACTCAACACAACAATTAAGCCACACAATCTGCCAGTAAAGTAAACAAATACTCATACCCACTTGTGTTTAATACTACACCCATATTTCAAGTGATAAACAAACAAAACAAACACAGGAGCATCTCCCATCTCCCCTCGTACCTTGTATATTCCGTCATATCGGTTGCCTTCCTCGGGGCAGTATTTGCTGTGCTTTCGTCCCTTGCAGTTGCGCACAACTCTGACCGGTTTGCCTTCCTTCCAGTTTTTGGACTCTGCTCCATTTTTGTCATTGACTGGAACATTGCAGTTGAGAGCCAGAGCCCTAATGAACCAAATGGAGCACAATTTATAGAAAAAAAATTGAGCAAGAAGAGACCAAGACAAAGAATATAATAGATAATAATGAAATGAGTTTTTTTTTGGTGCCATACCGGTTCATGTGGGTCAGAGTTTGATCACATGACTGCTCGGCTGTTCTCTTGTTCCCAGACAGATCTCTCCCCCCTGAGCCAGTATAGGTGAACTCGTTGCCATCATCCTGTAGTCAGAGATACACACAATAACCACCAGAACTAAAACTCTGTAATGTAGAAAGTTCCAGTTCCCTACTGAAATACAAACATAACACAAAACAAACAAAAAGCAACATGTAAAAAGGTTATCTTTACTGTCATAAATACAGAAAAGAATGCATACCACATCATCTTCGTAACCTCCTGCCAGGACTAAGGAGTAGGCTCCATCATTGCTCCTGCCATGTATTCCAGCAACATGAGGCCTGTGAACACCAGATTCACTGACCTAGAAAAAATATATATATACTGTGAAGTACAGACTGAAGCATAGTAATTACTTAATCAAATCTACAGCAGTTCTTGCACTTTGTGTCAAACTCCCAGAATCAGTGATCTTAACTGCTAGGAGGAAGCATTTGAACTTGAAAATTTAACAATATTTCAAACTCTGTTCCTCGGTGGTCCCTCTCCTGCATGTTTTATATGTTCTTGCTTCAAAACACCTGGTGTAATGAATGACTTGTGGACGTGCTGCTGGAGAACTTGATGATTTGGTGAGGAGGTGATTAAACCATTTGATTTTGGTGTGTTGGAGCAGAAAAACCTAAAACTTCCGGGACAGTGGCCCTTGAGTCCTGGAGTTTTGACGCCTCTGCTTTCAGGTCTAAATAACGTTCTATTATTTTAGAAATAATCCCTACACTTGTTCAAATAGATTTAAAATTCAAGATGATAAAGAGAATTCTCGGTTTATGCACTTTTGTTTGTGTTGGTGCAACAGAGTTAGACAGACCTGCACTCTGAACTTCCACAGGGAGCCGACAGGGATGCCCGGGATTGGGCCATAGTGGTTGGACGGGACAATGGTGCACTGCTTGGTTCGACCCACACATGCCATTCCCTGGAATGTGAAGGGCCCATTGTAAGACTTTAGTATTTAACCCTCTTTTTTTAAAGCACAAAACAAGAAATTGCACACAACACCACTGAGCATGCATAGTCTGTGATTCATAAAGTCTTCTGCAGCACATGATTTACCCACTAATGTCAACATAAAACACAGATCACAAGATAATTTACTGGTGATCTATTTCTAATGCTGATCAAGTCAAATGTGATCCAAATGTGTAAAAAGCAATTATCTTATTTTTATACGAGTAGGATTTATTGTACGTCACCTTGCCCCAGTCTCTCTGGCTGGAGGAGCTGGCAGAAGCCATCTTTGCCTTCTTCTTGCTTTCCTTCAGCTTCTCTCCAGCCAGGACAACTTCACTGGTGTCGTTACGGCAACCTGGGCAATACCTGAGACAGAAAAGATGATTATTATGGTAATATCAAAACAAGAGCTGTGTTCAGTGTTGGATTCAGTCAAAAAGCTCTCAGTTTTCTCATTTCAACTTTATCGTAATCAGAATTTTACAATAACTTCATCGATATTCTTCTGCATGGTTTAATTACTCACCAATCCTCATCTTCAGGGATGGAAGTAAGTGGAGGGTCCAGACAGTAGATGTGATAGGCCATGTCACATTCGTCACACAGCAACTGTTTGTCGGGGTCCTGCTTGATGCCGCAGTTGTGACAATTACACCAGCGACAGTTTTTCTTGGGATCATCCTTACAGTGCTTGCATTCAGGTCCATTTGACCCTGGAGAATAGATATTAAAAGGTGCATCTTATTAATCAATACAGTACGGTTAGATAAAGCAGGTTTTATAGATGCAACCTCCATCCAAAAGGGGGTGGGGTGGAGGGAATCAACAGCTAAGGATTAAGAAGACAAAATCCTCTTAAAGTCAACATCTAACAGTTCACAGATCTGTGCTATAGAAGTTATATTTGACCTACTCTTTAATGGACTCTCATTTCCAGCAGGAGTGTCACTCAGTGAACCAGGCTCCTCAATTTTATAGATTTCAGTCAGAAACATGATCCGGCAGTCATTAAGAGAGTCACCAGCATCCCTGCAATAAAAGATGCAAACTGTCAAAACTGTGGCTGCACATTCTGCTTCCAATATTTTCACTGCTATATTGAGCAATCTGCCGATACCACAGCAGGAAATCTGCTCCTGCTGCACCAACTGTTGTGGCATCACAAACCCCACAAACTGAGGTGCTGCAGCAAGGAGACCTCCAAAGAAAAAGTTCACCTGGCACCACAGTGAGTGAGGAAGAGTCCCAGATAAGGTCCGTCTCAACTGACTGAACGACATACTTTAAACAGCGCTCTCACCCCAGGATGATCTTGGCACAGATCTCTCGCAGCGTGCGAGTCTCCCGCTTCCTCTGGATCTCTGCATCATACCAGTACCCACGCTCCTTGGGGTCATCTGGATTATAGTTGACCATGACAACCATCCCAGGCTCCAGCTGATGCCACTGGTACACCGTACGGGCCCTCGGGCGGACATCCTTGGCCAGCAGCTGAATCACTCCGTTCTCTGGGTAGCTGCGACAGTTAATGTGATAACATATCATTCTGTTAGAAGAAGCACAAGCTACGCGTCTTTAAGTGTGTCACACAGTGCTGAAATGTGTCATGTTAAAAAAACAATACTTTTGATGTTGAAAGTTAAACAACCTAAACAGCAGCAGGCTCAGTTAAACCGCAGAGATGAATGTTTCCTCCAACACAAAAGTGCAACGGCGAGGGGAAAAAAAGGGTTTTGGGTTCATTATTCATGAAATGTTTTTAACTCAACCAAACATTCATCTTCTTTTAGTCCTCTTCAAGGTTGGAAAATTAGCAAGACTCCTATTGATCTCATATTTATTGCTCAGTTTTATCATTTACACGTGCCTCTTCCTGTATATGGTTCTCAAAAATGACCACTGACTTAAGTCTTGTGTTGTTCCTCAGCTTTTGTTTTTAGTTCGCCTTACCTCAGCTGGCATTCATCTTTTTAGTTTTGGTTTCATTAGTTCAGTTTCCTGGGTTTTAGCTTAAGAGGAAAATGATGAAATCTTTTTTTTCCCTCCTTTCTCTTTTGCTGAGGCTCTAATCTCATGTACTTTAGCTTCTGTTCTTCTCTTATTGTCTGTATTACTGGCAACTTCAAAGTTTTACAAAACGACCTAAGCTTTATTAAAACACCACGAGATGACAAATTTTTTACGATCTCATGGTTTCATTGCACACAATTAGGCTTTTTTGCAAAACAAGACATATTTTACAGTTTAAACAATCAAAAGAGCTCAACTAACATAAAAAAAGCTTCTTACTCTTCATATTTAACATGGTACAGGATCTCCTCCTCCGCTGGCTGCTCATCACCTCCCTCTTCTTTGGGCGTCTTTGTTGTCTTTGTAACGTTCACAATCTGGGCCTCAAACCACGCTCCCATGTTCAAGTCTCTTGCATCCACCAGCTCGTTAATCTTAAATTGCACAAAAAACACAAGTTGAACGTTCAGAGATCTTATAAGATAAAAATCTTCTGAAGTCTCTGTTTCCTATTTAAAGGAATAAAAAATTTCCATAGTTTTTCTAGTGTAAAGATATACATTTCCGATTCTTAATTAGTTTTTTATACATGCATACACTTCACTATAAACAAGGAGGTGAAAACAGTTAATCCAAAGTACTAACAATGCATCTAAATAAAGAAATTACAGAAAGATTAGCAATAGCCTCAAGCACTATTATGATTCCAACAATTACTGCAATGTTTGTATGGTTGCTTTTCTCATCTAAAGAATCGCACAAACACTAATTGGTTTAATCTGGACCACGATCTGCGAGCGGTACCTTATAAAATCCAAATCCTGGATGGACGAGCTTTGGGGTGTTTGTCTGAGCAGACGTTCCAGCGGTCTGACCTTCGACCTCGCTGTGAGTGGAGTTCTTGTCTGACTCGCTTTGGGTTGAGCCGCAGCCAGAATCGGAGTCAGAGAGCTCAGCTTCTTTGTCCTTGCTTTTGACGACATCGGCAGGGGGCATATTCTGCCTAACGAGCAGCTGCACTATGTCGTTGAGGCCCACATTATAGTCAAATATGGTATGGCCGTCTTCCATCTATTAATACACACACACCATTATATGCCATAAGAGATGCATTCCTCATGCAAGCACCTACCATTGTACTGAGCTTGCCTAACCAAACTTTATAATCTAACTAAATAACTTGCTGTATAACAAATGTCTCCAAGAGCTTTGCACCGTCTCATGTTTAAGCAGATTAAAGTTATCTCCGAGTAATACTTCGACCACACCATCTCACCTGCTTGCCACGATAAAAAAGCCTCTGCCTTTCTGGCTCCACCTTGAACAGCTCCATGATTTTGAGACGCAGCTCATCCACCTTGGTGAGTTTGGACAGGGAATCCACCCGGTGGGTTTCTTTCCCATCCATTGTGCGTACTTGAATCCACATTGCAGCTGCCCTGTGTAAACACCCAAAACAAACACAATGAAGCAACGGTTTTATTGCAAAGAATTTTTATTAGTCCTTACAAAATGATCTGATTTCGCACGTTTAATACAAGCAGATAAGCATTTTCACAAGTAAAATACCATTAAAAAAAACAAAATTTCAAAGCAAGTGTACTGTTAATTCCCCAAAGTTAGTAGAAAACAAAAACACCTGTCGTTTCATTTACCACTCTCTCTACAGTGTTTAACAAGATTATTTGGTTGCTACTAAATGGATTTACAGTAAAAACATTTCTCTTTCAAATAGCTGGATGTCTTAAAGGAAGAATTTATGAAATTAAACAAATTACAACCAATAAGTTTTGATATGTTCATCCTAAAATACACCATTAAACAGAGGGTAAATAGACTATATATTATATAGCAAGTGTGCATGAATTCTCCAGATTTTGGGAGTTGCAGCCAGCAGGATACGATTAATGGAAGCAGTCATATTTTTGGAACCAGAGTCTGTGAACTAACAATGCGGGGCTTTAAATCCCACCTACAATTATGGTTTTACATGACCTCTCTTTTAAGCATGAAATAACAACATATTTTGAACATACAGCAGCAAGAAAAGAAGAACTATGTGAATCCACAACAGTGAAGCCAGAGTCGTCACAGTGTCCCCACAGGATGGTCCAAGTACAAGTTTTAAGTCCAGGCCCTTCATGTAAACAATCAAGATTTTGCTCTTAGTGTAATAATTATTTCAAAGTTATTTTTTTTCTTCTTCTCCATTTTCAAATGTTCACATACTTCCTACCTTGCTGCTGCATCGTCAAAATTTACATTTCTCTAATACATTTAGCTGCAATTAGTCATTTCATGCATGCGTGGGACTTAAAGCGCCACATCGCTAGTGTTTTTTTTTATCTCAAAAGTACAACATGGCAGCCTCGATAAACCAGGTTCTGCTGATTTGAAGTCCCGATGATAGAAGGCAGTGGTGTGCAGTCTAGATATGACATGTTTATGGTCTAGATATAGACAGTCTGTGGTCTAGATAGTAAGAACTTAGCAATGACTCTGAATATAGTTTCATAATGAGACATTGTTTTAGTAGTTTGGTTTTAGCTTCCCAATCTGCAACAAGGAGCTCCACACAGGAAATCCCCAAAGCTGTGGGAGACAATGTGTGGAGACTGGATTAGAAACCTTGCCTCTTTCTGATTCACTGTACTGTACACAGAGTGGTCTGTCAGCTCGTCAGAAGCATCAGAAAGGGAGGGAAGAGGCTGATTTGAATACAGTGCGGGAAAATGAGCTCCAAGCCACGCCCAGCTCTTTTAAAAGCACATCCGGACGCGAGGGAGCGCTAGCAAACAATGTGCATTCGTTGTCCTGGCTATAAAACACGGTGAAACATTATCTTATGTGTCGGTCTGAAGTGACTCCGGCGTTATTAGGGTGATACATTGATCCCATGTGTTATTTTGGAGGCCTCCTAAAAGAGAAGTAACGAAGAGAAACCTCGGCGGCTGCGACCTTTCTCGCTTTTTTTTTTTTTTTTTGCGCTCACAGCAGCTGAGCTCTTCTTCCGAACCACAAAACCAGAAACAAACAAACAAACCCCCAAAATGTGCCACCTGCTTGAAGCATTTCATTATTTTCGCTTTTCTTGTTTTCCTCAAACGAAAACATTAGCTAAATCAACGCGGCGCGAGACGCCAAAACAGGAAAAGTGAGTGGAGTTAGCATTTTTTTGTTTTTGCCGACCAACTGAAAGCAACAAAACTGCAAATCTATCAAACTTAACTATGTGGTTTAACATCATATAGCCGTGCTATAGATAAACAAAATGATAAGAGCAGTCAAGTTCATCGCCCACCTATGAGCGCTTACAGTAAACCCCATATACACAATAAATACACTAGTAAAAGTTAGCCAAACACGAAGCAAAATACTGTTTACCTGTTTGTTTGTCCGACTAAAAGCAATAAGTTGACGTTTGAGAAATAAATATGCACGCTTTGCCCCTAATAATCCTAAAAAAGGGTCAGCACAACCAACTCTATCCCTTGTTGGAGATTGATCAATGAGTTATTCTTCAAGACTTTGTTATCCCGCCTGCTCTAAAAGTTCATCCTGATTATTGGCTGATTGGTGTCTGGAGTATCGAGTTGATTGGCTAATAGAGCTGTCAATCACCACAGTGACTGGAGCTTAGCGTCAGCGCGCGAAACGACGTTCTCGTGGGTGTAACTTGCCTTCGGGGAAGTTATCGCGAGATTACGGAGCGCCTACAGACGCCGGGCGACATCCTACAGAGTCTCATGTTTCTTTTGCGTCTTTATTTCATTACGGAATTAATTAATGCCATTAAAGTTACCCTCCTTAATGTGTGGCAAATCCCAACAGGCTTTAATAATGGAATTAATGACGTTTCATTTATGCTCCCCCTTTTTTTGATCAAATTAAAGAGAACATGTGGAATACATGTGGAACATGGTGCAAACAGGAAATGTGTTTTCTTGCAAAAAACGGCTAAATATATTGCCCACACACACACTCACGCACACAGTAGAGTGAACAATGGATGTAGGAATAATGAAGTTACACAAAGTCTCAATACATTATAAACTCTAACACAGCAGGGCCCAGCAACTAAAATAAAAACAATAAAAACAAAAACACTCCAGGCAAAAAGCTAAAAATGCTCTAAATCAGTGGCTCACAAACTTTTTACTTTCTGACCCCCAAAAAGACTTGAAACCCCAGATTACTTTGGTTGAAATAAATAAGAGAATAATGATAACATAAATAGCTTAAACTCATACTACTTCTGTATGAGTATTTTGTAACAACTTTAGTTAGAATATGAATTATTTTTAGTTTGATTGTTGGAGATCATGTGAGGACCCCAAGCTTTGGGAACCCCTGCTCTAAATGTTGGAAATAACAGCACACAGTAAGTAACATTGAGTTGAAATAATAAGTTCACCATATTAGCTGCTTTCCTTATGCTCTTTAGTGACGCTGCTCTGCTTTGTAAAGTGTCAGTAATACACCTGAGCCATCATCTGATGTCATCAGTTTTCACCGCCGCATAAACGTAAACAGAAGAAGCCATCTTCTGTAACACAGATGAACACTGACTTTCAGAGTTGTTCCTTTTCTATAGCCTAAACCAGTGGCTCCCAAACATTTCAGCTATAAACTAATTCAAAAGGGGCATAATGACAACACAGATAATTTGAGTTTCATTGGCTGTCAACCAGCAACTGATTTCAGGGATGAAATGTTTGACAGTTCAGCCAATGCTGTTGCATCAACTTTGTTCCCCAACCTGTTTCTCAAAATGCTGCTGAAAGTAAAATATTGATACTGTTTTTAACCAAGACCGTTCTATGGTTCAGATTTATTATTGCCTCTTTTTTAAAACTTCCAAACCAGCATTTAACCTGCCTCAACAAAAAAGGTTAATCTTCCTGAATTAAATACTGCAAAACTTTAGATTTGTAAAGCAAAACTAGCAGTGGTGAAAATACAAGGGGAAAAAAAGAGATTTCACCATGAATAAAACCTTTAGAATTGTATTTATTAATCACACTAATATAGCTTGTTTGTTTTTTTACATATGAAAATCCTGTCTGTTTTCACACTAACTCCTGAGGAGATGACTATAAGACTCGAGCCTCTTTCTAAAATCCCATTAATTTTCTTCTTTCACTTTAGTTGTTTACATTTGCAGATATTGGAAAATGATCCTTATATATTACACACTGAGATGAAAAGCCCAGATTTGGGTCTGTTAGCTGTACGGTGTCTCTGGTGTGGTGGATCCTGGACAAAGTTGCTTGGGAGGGGCTGAAAAGCACTCAGAACTCAGTGAGGAAGACAGGAAGTGGACACGGCAGGCCAAGTCGTCCAGGAAGTCCCTTTGTAGCTTTGTTACCGCTTGGGAGAGCACGACCGGCAGCGACTGCACACCGAGAAGGATGGAGTCCAGTTTCTGTTCCAGAACCACGATCCTCCTGTCCATCTCCCCGGATCGATGCTGAAGTTCTGTTACCAGATCGTACATCATGTTCTGAGTCTGGAATAGAGCACAGAGACCACGGCCTGAAACGATGAGATCAGACGCTTCTCATTCTGTCAAGTTGTTACCGACTCATTCATTAATCATTTAATGTTGATATGACAAGTTTTAATTTATATTTTGCTCTTTCAGCTCCCACTTCATCTACATACCCACAATAACCTATTGCAACTTTGCACAATGACTTATTGCATTATTGTGTTACATGTGTCCATTTTATTGTTTTTTTACCTTTACTTATTTAACAAGTTCCTTTGATAACGAGTTCCAAGTTGCTTTTAAAAAAAAAGTATATATAACTATATACTTTTAGTGATAATTTAATGGAAGAATTTCATTGCATGAATAACTTGTTATACAATAATAAAGCTTTTGAACCTTTTGAATCTTAATCTGTAAATAACAATTCTTTCTATATTAAACATTAAACACCATGAACAAGTAGCCAAAGCAAAAGAAAAATGAAGCATACATAAAACTTACATAATCACATTACAACTAGAACATATCAAATATAATTTATTTTATATTTAATATCTCACAAGATCAGCTTAAATTGTGCACTTTAGCAAAAGCTGTAAAGACTTGTATATAAAATGATAAAACAACCTTTAAAAATATTTTGCTTTCCAGTAAAGAAAAATGACAGAAATTTTCTGGAATTTAACATAGTTAGTTCACATTTGAATTACTAGATGAAGATTTGTCTTTTTATTTAAATTCTTTCGAAACATAGAGGAAAATGTTGCACTTACCTTTGCGAGATCAGCGACGGTATTTGCCTGGTCAGTTAATTTCCTTTGCTCCATTTTGAGTCTTCGCAGCCTAAAAATAAAAACCAAAGCAAACATCACTTTGTTCCAGATCAAATTAAATCTTGGCAAACAACTTCCCTCATTAATGTTACAAATAATACTGTAACAGTACATGTTGGAAAAGGAAGATGTACATCCAAATGTAACTTTGCACATTTATAACAAATTCTATGACACTGATACCTACTCGTGGATGGCTTGCAGGAATTTCCGCTGATGGTGGCGTACGCGGGCTCGGTCGACCTTCTTCACTAACTTAGTGTTTTTGTAAATGAGCCATGTCTCTCTCAGTACATTTGCTGCTGTGTTTTTTATCTGAGGACGTAAATTATGGGAAATAAAATGGTGAAATTTAGGTGTAAGCATAAAGTAAATAACATTTCAGTGCTGTGGGTTGTTAGTTTCCGCGTTAAATTTTGCTGGGATGCAATTAATTAACAATTAGGATCATTTGTAGGACTTAATTGAGACATAAACCACAAACTATCATCGTCATGTTACAAGAAGCTTATTTGTTTTGAAATTTGCATTTATGTACATAAACAAACCTTTTTGTAAAGCTGAGTATCCATCATAAAGTTATGAACATGTTTTTCAGCTCTGGTGAGTTCTGACTTCCTTGCAACAACGGCGACTACCAAGGCAGTACATCCTGCTCCCTGAGGAGAAGAGAAGCAGCCATTAAAAACCACTGGAGTTGAAAATAACATCACAATCATCCATGCAGTCTGCAGTCCTGAAGTAGATTTTAGTCTCGTATTTAGGAGACATACAATATTTATTCAGGTAACCATCAGTGCCACTAAAGACAACAAACCAATGACATTAAATCATAAACAGCAAGACAAAAAGCAAACTTTTATCAAAAAAATAAAACATTCAAGCTGTAGTTAGTGGAATTGATTATGCAAATACAGCATTTATGCATAAGGGAGCTCTTTTATTAAAGCTAAGAGACTTACTTAGGGATGTCATCAGATCAAAAAAGACCTTATATTACTGGTTTTATAATCCTTCAGTGCATTTCTGAACTGTAGAATAAAATTCTCACCATAATTCCTGTTAGCAGGCAAACCCCTTTTCCACAGTAGGTGTGAGGGACCATGTCTCCGTAGCCAATGGACAGGAAGGTGATGGAGATCAGCCACATCGCTCCAAGGAAGGTGCTGGTGACTTCCTGTGCATCGTGATACCTGTCGAGACATGACCCCTGACTGTAAAGTGGTTAGAGTTAAAGCTGCAGACATGTTTTAGAGAAGACTACCCCGACCTTCCTTTTCTGGAACACTTTAATATAAACAGTGACGAGATTTCAGGTTGATACCTCTCACATATGCGGACAGTCCACGCCGCAATGATCCAACAGGACACGCTGAAGACGAGCAGGACAGTGCCGGGGCAGATGGTCATCAGAGTCTTCATGACAAAACGAGTGTCGAAGCTGATCTTGTTGAGGGCCCCGATGCTGCGAGAGGAGGCATCTGTGAACAGCTTGCTGTGGAGCAACATGACCCGCCCGATCAGGTACAGGCGCAGGAACATGGGCACGGAAAGAATGATGTCCACGTCGGCATCGGCCACAGAGGCTGTGTAGCTAAAGGCCAGGCGAGTAGTCCAGGTGAACACATACTGGCCCGGGACCGGATGGATGGCACAGACAAGAAGCTCGAACGCGATGAAAAGGATCCTCTGAAAAGTCATGGCTATCCTCCAATCATCTGCACCGTTGTCTACCATGAAGAGCTGAGGATTTACAAATTTATTCAGAAAACAGAACTATCAGTAAGCTTTTTTTTCTCCAAAATAATTCAATCAATGCTTTAATCACTTAAAAAAGTTTAAAAGCAAACTGTGAGATGATCATTTAGACAAAGAAAATACTTTGTTTAAAAAACAGCCAAATAGTTAACTTTGCAAACAACATTTTAATTAGCTGAGTTATTAAGGCTTACATTGGATTATAAACTCAACTAAGGATGTCCTAAATAGCAGTTTCATCCGTTTGAACAAGTTGAACACTGCTGGCTATTTTTGCACCTCTCATGTACAGTATGAGCTCAGATGGGTTCATTATTATAAGCCAACAACTGATTTACTGAATTCAGTCCAATTATCAAGTTATTAAAGACAAGAAGTTCCTAAAAGTAATGTGGCCATTAGGTTTATATATTTTTTTGCTAACAAAAAGGATAAAGTTTAGAAACAAATTTGAACATATGTGAAATACTTATCCATGTACAAATACTTTATAATATCTTTGAATTTCTTACTCATTTTATTGTCCAGTCTTCTTTTCTTACTTTGTATATTTACTAAGAAAAAAACACTACATTGATGTATATCAACATTATAATACCTGGATTTCCCTTGCGTGGTACATCAGAATGAGTCCAAGAAGAAAGACGGTGGAAATACTGATCAGGCCTTTTAATACGTAAGAATAAATAGATTCCTGAACACAGTGGAGACAAAATATGAATATAGTCAGAGTGTTGTGCTGTGGACACCCAAATAAACAACAACAAGACTGTGGAACTGTCATTCATCTAAATAAAGCAAATTTTACAGCTTAAAATCATCTATTTTTTTAATTTTTAAATTATTGAAGACATTTCATGTTTCAATTAAAGCTCCAGTTAATTAGAAATTAATCTTTAATATTTTAGAGAACAATTTTTCACACAAGTCCTCAGAAAAAATACTTGTGCGTGGATTTGTATCATTAGAAACACTATTAATAAAACATTTATGCTGTTTTTTAAATTAATTCTTTTTAAAGACAGAATTGTTCCTCATAATGTTAAAGATAATGGACCGTCAGAATCTTTTTATTTGCCCTCCCTACATTTTGTTCACCACAGAAAAACATCTGAATTATTCATAAAGGATCTGGCTAAAATGAGCAACGCTGGTCTAATAGCGAATGTAAACCTTGTCATTGAGGTCAAACAGATGTCTGCATTTAGCCAAGATTAGTAAGAATTAAAAACCTGGTTTATGTGGAAATCAGACTTGATATCTCTGTGCTGAAGTGCTTCTTGCATCCTACTGCGCTAATGCAACAGATCTACAATGATCTACAACAACGTAAGACCCTTCATACCTGACCAAGCTCTCTAACTTGCTAAGCCTATTATCTCTTTCTGAACTGGGCTACAACTGATCCCTGTCAGATTGTATAATTTAATAATAATTTAGTATTTTGCTGGCCAGTTGGAAGGAGCTCACAGGCCAGATATAGCCCACCTCTTGATGATCCCAGGTGTAGGTTTTTTGGATATCTGCCTAAAATTCTGTAAATCTGGACAGGTCTGTAGCGTACCTTGCTGTAAAAGGTCCTGGACAGCTCTGTCTCGATGACCATGGCAATGATGCCAAACATCCCACAGACCAGCGCGTAGTCACTCAGCTGTTTGCGCTTCCCAAACAGAGCTCTCCTCTGATTCAGCCGGTAGCCTATGTCCTTTGTCTTCTTCTGTGGTTTGCTGGCCTCTTCTCTGATCGGGTTCTCACTGTTAGCTTTGCTGGAATCTTCTCTGAGGACTTTGGAGAAGGCGTCCTCGAGGATGGCACTGTGGAGAAGCTGGAGCGGCTGCTGACCTGACTGAAAATCTGTAAGACTGGAACTAAAAGTACCCTGGCTGCTGAGTGGTCGCACTGTGTCCCCGTTGAGAATATTGCCCGTTTCCAAGGTTTCAGAAAGTGGAGGAGAGTGTTTAGAGGGAGACGCTTTTGTGCCACTGCAGTGCTGCGAGTTTGTCTGCAAAAGAAGATCAAGATGTAAACAAAGGCCATGTGTTGAAGTAGGCAACAAATTGCACTTATTGTTTAAAATGATGGGCTCAGGAAAGGGAAAACCCCTTTTCGATTTAATGTCAAACATGAAAACAAAAAGTATTTATTTGTGTATAAAAATACTTGTAATAGCTGTTCCCAAATTGCCTGAATCCATAATGTAAACACCACTTAAACACAAATTCTAATTACATCAAGCATAGATACGGTGAGAGATTATTTTATTAGCCTAAACTGAATTCTGTTGCTAAATTTAGTGGAAAATCTGGTTTTAAAAATGTAATAGTTTTCACATAAACTTATAGCACAATGACAGTTAAACCTGGATTTATTTAAAACCAGCATCCATTTGTATATCTAATGGTTTCTTAACTGATCTTCTGATTACAAGATTAGATTTGTCTTGGAAGAAATTTGGCAGTATATTTGTAACATACGGATAAACAGATTAAAAAATATACCTGAATATGTTGCTCCTCCCCTGAATCCTGGTTTTCAAGCAAGCTACACTGACTGGTGGAGAAAGACTTTAATGTTTTCTGACTGGTTGTTGTATATGACCTGTGTGTGTTGGTCAGACGACTGTAAGGGAGATGACGGCACTTGAGCACAACAGACGGATCTTCAGATGAGTTGCGTGTTTGATCACCAGTTGTTGAGCAGCAGGGCTCCTTCTTTCGACGCTGCTGAACCAACAGCGGTTCTTTACCAAAAAGCTCCTTCCAGTTGACGCCTGCACTACCAGAGAGCTGAGGCTCTTTTTGAGCTTTCATATTTGTCTTGGCATGCTCAATGGATTGTAGAGGAATGTTAAACAAATTTGGATGTGTTCCTTGGCTGCAGCCTTTGAGTTTAAAATGACCACGAGGCGGTTCTTTCTGATCTTCTTGATCGGTGATCTGAGGCGCAACAATGTTCCTCGGAAGGTTTGCTGCGATTTTCTGGAGATCTTTGTGGTTTGTTTGCTGTGAGAAACAACTAGTCGAACAGCGGGTGCTTTGAGAGAACGGATGGGCGCAAAGTGATGAAATGCTTCTCGTATTTCTCTCTCTGAAGTGGCTTTCTCGAACTGATCCCTGATTGGACTGTGGTAGTAAACTAGAGGTTTCAGAATGCTGAAAAGCATCAGGACACGGGCAGACATTTCTGTCACTGTGGTCTGGATGTCTCACACTGTTTGCTGCTCTTTCTGCTGAAGGCGGATTATCTTCAGCGCTGCTAACCTGGTCACAAAGCAGCAGCCAGTCCTGGTCGCTCAGCTGTGACAGGGTAAAGTTTTGGCTTTTCAGTGGGGACATCTGAGCTGAACTTTTAGGAGGACTGATTCCGTTAGATCTGTCGCAGAGTGAAGACGAGGCACAGCACTGACTCTTCTCCTGTGGGGATGAAGACGTATCACCTGAAGCTTCAGCGAATGGATCGTGCTTCTTGTCAGGACCTTCTGAAGCAAAATGTTCATGGTCTCCATCTTGGAAGACTTCGCCTGTTGAGTCGAGACGTCTTGTCGCATTGGTGGGTTTTACCAGAATCAACCTCATGGCAAACCTTAAAAAACATCACATGAACTGTTTTTAATGATAATCTGAAAGAATAAAAGTTCATACAATTTAATAATGTGTAACTGAGCCACCTTCTTTCATGAACACAGAAAACTGAATATATATCTGAGCAAATGATAGAAGTATGCTCAGATATTTCTTTTTTTTCCACAAAAATTCCTCTACTTCACATAAAAGTCAAGCAACTAAAGTTATATTTGTGTGAAGGTTTCAGTTTATAAATGTCTGTTTTAAAATATTAATTGCAACATATATATTCTGACTTATTTATCTTCACAGAATTTAAATGTTGCAGATGCTTTAATTTACTTGTTATACTTTTAGAAAGCTGTAGATGTTACCTGGATTGGGTTGTAAAATAGATTTAGTGAATAAAAAGTGAAACGAATGAGCTGAAGTAAGAATGTTGAAACATGCTAGTAAAGTACATGCATCTAAAATCTGTAGTGAATTATGAAGCAAGTGAACTTTTAACAAATAAAAAATATTTACAATAAAACCTGTCTGCAGCCACCAAATATAGACTGAGGTAAAGTGTTTGAAAACTCCTGTTTTCTGATCAACAGTAAGAATTTCCAAAGAGATTACTGAGCTAACAGATGCCTTTTGTGTTTGTAAATAGGATAATTATTTAAGGTAATAATTTGTTTAATCGCTGTTTTCATTAGGCTGATAATAGAAAACATTCTGTCAAAATCAGATGAGCCCCCCTGTTGTTTGTTTGCTGAGGCTGAGAAAATACCACAGAGCAGCTTCAAATCTCATTTAAGTTCTGTGAAATAAAGATATTTATTTTTTTATTATAAAAATGAGGGATGGGATATTAACTTAAGTCTTAAGTAAAAAATAATCCACCTGAGTAAATAACAAATACAGGGTTTTAAAATAGATTTTTAAAAAGCGATGCCATGAGAAATCATGACATCATCACCCTGCAAACATTATCAAAAAAACACCTGAATAAAGTTAACATTTGAAGATTACACAAAGACAAGAGCAACATAACTTATGACCTGAGTACTTTTGGATCATTTGAACCTAAAAATTTATTTTGTGTTATTTTCTACTCTACTTTTTTGTAATTTTCTTAATAAAATAAAAATATGGGGAAAAGTTGCCACTATTTCAAGTCCTTCTTACCTTCTTCTTGGATGTGCTACTTTGTCCGAACTTGAAGAAGCAGGTTACAAACAAAAAGCGCAGCTCATTGGCAGAACCGATGCCTCAAGACGGAGAGCAGCTTGAGTGGGTGTTGGACAGCGGTTTGCCTCCTCCCAGTATGAACACTTGATAAAGGAGCTTTGGAGATGCTTTCCTTTGAAAGTAATGATTAGAATTCAACAAGAAGAAAGAAACGGGCCGCGGCAGCTGCCCGGTGAAGGGTTGCCATGCAAATGAAACAAAGTGGGAGGGTGCAGGTTGAAAACGAAAATCTGAAACATCAGACCACACTGTTAATGCAGAACATCACACGTAACCGTTTAAAAACAGAGCTAAAACACTGGGAGGCTGCAAGGGAGAAGGAGAAGAATTGTTAGGTCTTGTCGCCAAATGGAATATAAAAGGTCAATTGAAGTTGTCATTGAAGCTTGTGGTTCAAAGGCCTTCGCACGCTCTCTTATCTCCTCCACCACAAGAGCCTGCAGGACAAAAGTGTCCATTTTTAAACCTGGTTCTGAATGAATCAAGCCGGTGAGAGCTCATCACCTGTGTCTTAGAAGATCTAACAAATGCAACTGCAAATCAGCAATCTACAAATAAAAGCGATGCATTTAAGAAGACACCAGCTAAGCACTTCAACAGTTTTTGATTTTTGATGCGAGAACCATGTGCGGTTTATGGTGAAACTATAAACCATTTCCAGAAACGTTAATGCGTCTCTTAATTGCAAAGCTGTAAATATAAAAAAAAACAAGGAAAATATACTGTATTTATTTACATATCCCTAGCATTAAAAGCCAAACAAAGGGTACACATCAAATTAACCTGAACTGTTGATATTGGAAATAAAATGTTATTTTGTTGTATGTGTTTATACTGTTTTCAGGCAGTCTCAGTGACTGTGCTTGTTGTTGCATCAGACGAGCCTGAAAAGCCTGCTGCTTGCTGCCTCAGCAGCTCAGTATATGAATGTTGCAGTGCTGGGGAAAGACCTTTGTTAAAAGCTGCAGCACTGCAGAACACCTCAATGAAGACAAAACTGACTTAAAGCCAATCATTTTACACGTTAAATAATCAAAAAGACTAAAGAGTTCTCTTTAAAAGAGTATTATTTTATCTAAAAAGGTAATTGTGTTGTTAGAGCTGAGTGAAATTAAGTTTTTTTTCCTTCTTAATCCTACAAAAGAAATTTGTCCATAAAATCACTTTGAAAACAGGCTTTCATTTGTCAAAAAGAAACAAATTGAGCAACTAATTTAGGCTTTTCTGCCCTTGATTTTTACATCAAAAACAACTTTGTTTGAAAAAAATAAGAACAGTTGTTTGGCACTTTAAATACAGTGAAGATATTGTGTTAAAAATCTCACCATTCGATGCATATCCACTTAAAGCAGCAATATCTATTTAAGCAAAAAACTGTTGCTGTTTCAGACTAAATTGCTCACTTACCAAAGTGTCTATTAAGACAAATAATGTTGTTACAATCATTGTTTTGGAATAACGTGTCTGCAACCTGGACACAAAACGGCAGCCAGCATTTCCTTTCAATAAGATGTTTTTCTTTTTATCCTCATCTTCATTAAAAAAAAAGCTGCACAACAGCTGCTACTGTGTCTGACGGGACCTGAGTCATATTCCTCCAAACAGCTGTACAGATAAAAGCAACACAATATGTTAATGATTTAGAGGTGAACTTTAATAAGTTACTCTCAAAACATCTGGCTTCTCATCTTTCCAGAAGGGCTAAGAAAAAAAACTGGTGTAAATCAATTAATTAGATAGTGAGATGCCTCATTAGAGTCTGTGAGCACAAACATAATGGTAAGTTGTTAAGTTGATAAAAGAAAATTTGCTCTTTTTTTTGCTAGTAAATGGAAGAACAGAGTTGAATCCTCTGGCACAGGAAATATTACTTATGGATGCTTAGGGGTGAAGCTCTCATCAGCAGCACACATTTTTGACTGAAATTAATATTTTTTTCCAATAGAAGTCTCTAATGTGCCCCGGTGGAGTTTCCAAGAAGCATCATGGCAAAAAGAGTGAATTCACTTTGAGTTGTAGGAAGAAAACCGTTGATTCAGAGGGTTTTCTGGAGCTTTATTCCACTCCTTCTTCAGCTGATGCTTCAGCTGCGAGAGCCTCATGTTGGGGTTCTCCTGTTTTAGACGAGGCATGTTGGCTTCCTCATAGGCAGCAAACGCTGCTTTCATCCTCCGCTCTGGGTGGCGGTCCTGCTCCTCTGGCCCCGTGCTGGGAGACAAAGACACAGTCAGTAATAATGAATAACTACGATCTGCTGGAATAAAATAGCATACATGTCACACATGATTGATACCTGAGCACAGCGATGGCATCCTCTATTGTTCTGGCTTCCACAGCTCCTTCATCAGCTATGACTCTGTTAATGTTTTCCTCCAATGGAGTCTCCAAGTGGCTTTTTTCTGTAGGAAGTGGTGGTGTCATAATTAGGAAAAAAATCTCCATTTTTTTTCTAACAAACCAAATTATGTCAGCATCTCCAACTTGAACTTTACCTTTCTCTTTGACCTGCTGTTCCTGTTGCTGCTGCTGCTCATTCTGAATCATCTCCTCAATTTGGGCACGAGTTACTTTTCCACCAGATCCAGACTCCTTCTGAGATTTGCCTTTTATTTGGGCAGCTTCCTCATCCAGAAGTCGTTGATTTTCCTTTTTCCTCTCAAGGAGTTCTAACCTCCTCTTTTCCTTGTCATCCTGCGGGACAAAATTAGTTTCAGATATAATCATAGTCGCTGATGTTTTGTGCTTAGAAAACTGTATGAAACCTTCACTTTCAGCAATGATCCTCTAACTGTTATCCTCACAGCATTTTTGCATCAAACAATATAAAGTTACAAAATAAATTTTATGTTATATCTCTTTTTTAGTCCCCATTAGACGGTTCAGAAAAAAAAACATATGTGCAGTTAACTTATGAGAAGCAAATATATAATTTCTGCAGTTGTTACTTTATTACATGTACAGAGGGTCATGTTAAGTTTCCCAAAACCTTAAGAGAAGACTATAGGATAGGTTTGCAAGTGTTTGCAAACCACTTCCAAATAAAATCTAATAATAGTAAACATTAGTTAAGATAGATAAAATTATAAGTTTAAAACTGACTTGTGGCTGTTGTGACTCCTCACCTTTCTCTGCTCTTTTTTAAGTACATGTTTGTCAGTTTCTTGCCAGAGGGCATCCTCTTCTTCCTGCTTCTTGCGGGCATCTGCCACGGCCTTGGCCTCAGCCTTTCGGGCTCTGGCAGTGACTGCCTTAGAGTTTTCACCCTGGAACTTTTTTGGCATCCTAACAGCTGCTATTTAGCTGAGGGACAGAAAGGATAACATGAGAAGAAACAGAAGAGTATGACTAACATGGAAATATTTCAAAAACTGGTACACAATACTAATATGATCCAGCATTCATCAAATGTTACATCAGTTATTAATGACCTTTATTTAAGTCTTTATCACCTACATTGAGAACTTGGACTGTTTATGGCACTATTTATATGGTGTGAGTAATAAATAGCTCTCTGAGGCTTTTTAGCCAGATGGGATGTGCAGCAAAACAATTATTTCATATATGGCAACAACAAATAGTTTCTAAATCTCACGCCGCAAACTGACACTGGTTAACAAACAGACAAATATGCAGAGAAAATACTAAAATTATAAATTAAAGGTCTATAATTCTAAAAATATCTGCACAGTCTGTGGCTGAGAGTAGCATTTAGCATTAGCTGACTGATGTTAACCAAAACTGAAAACCTAATTGTTTGCTCGTTGAGGAGCTGGCCGCTCACTAAGCTACTTCACTAACATTTGGCTTATCGTTACAACACCTAACTGTTTAATTAAAACAATTTTTATACCAGTATGAGAGGAAAACCAAGACGAAAGGAAACACCCGTTTACTGTTTCGGAGGCATCCGCCACCTCCTCCTCGAAACCAGCGGCACGTAGTGATTACGTCATCAACAGTCGTCAGTCAAAGCAATGATGTTTTAACAGAATTTGTAAATAAACCAAACAGCACACAAATGGATTGGTTTTGTAAATTATGTTTTTAGATTATTATACAATTTCATTTATTTTATAGCTTGATTCTGTTTCGCACATACACACGTAATACTTTACAAGGCTTCATGAATTAAATAATAAACAGATAGATAAAACATTACACTCATCTTTGCTGTAGTCCTAAAATAATTACCTTTTTTTTTTTACCATTACCATGGTCAATTTGACATTCTTGTATAAACATTATCAAACTGTTATGATCCAGCAAATCAATATTATAATATTGATTATAATATTATATTAATTCACATTTAACTATTTCTATTGTTTATAATTTTGTGCCTACATCTTGATTCATTCCTCTTTTCTTTTTAATTTGCTTTCAAGGAACTAAACCTTGTTTTTTAATCTTTTATAGTCTTATATTTTAATAGTTCTTCGGGTTTTCTGAATGGCCTTTCAAAGTCTTTCTTTAAACTTTGGGTGCTTTTTCTTTCATTTTGTTCCAGTATCTGACCATTTTCAGAGGAATGTTTTGTTATTGTTAAACCCTCTGACTTGGGAATCATTCAGGAATAAAAAGGCTCCTAAACTAAACTCCTAGACAAACATGTGTTGCGTCAACACAAAACAGACAACTTATCAAAGAACCGATTTTAAAAAGGATTTTTCTGCACTTTGTTACTCGCAACCTGCCACAAAGATAAATTATTAACTAAATTGTAAACCTTCAAACGCCTGAAGGATTATAGATTGAGACCATTTAAAATGTCAAAATAAAGTTTACTGCTTTAAAGCAAATAGCATACATGTTTCACTATTTGAGTAAATTATTCAAAATTACACCTGTGAGAATAAAGTATATATGCACCTCTATTTAAAAGTTGATTAAAATTATAATTTAGGATCACTGGAATCTGATCTGAAAAGATTTTATTTAAGATAACAGTACTAACATTTAATATTTCTCTGAAGCACTGATGAGTGTGGTAGTTTCATGTTTCTTCATTTTAGATCGTATACTGAACACATGATTAAACTTGCCTCCAACTTGTCTTTATTGTCAATCTCTAAAAGAGTTTTTATCCAAAGGCTACAACAGGATTAAAAGTATTTTGTTTTTCACTAAAATGATAATAAATAATATTTTGTTCTAGTGTATGACTAAATTACAGTACAAACAGTATTTATGTTGCTGTTATGTCTGAGAAAACATGCTAGAAAGAATTAAAACAGGTGGAAAACTTTATTATGATAAATAATTCAAACAAATATTTAAAAAATAGGAGTATTATTGAGGAAAAATATGTTAATGAATGGACACAAAATTTGATCAATTTGAGCTGGATACAACAGATACAAACTTGTTTGTGTTTATATCAAAACTATAAATAAAGACCGTCTATGGTTCATGTGTTCATTCAGAAATCATCATCGCTTTCCTCCAGCAGAGGGGGTCTCAAGGCCCCCCTGGAAGGACGATTGCTCTTCGACAACGAGCTGTCCAAACTGTCATCCTCCAAATCCTTGCTCTCCTCCTCCTCCTCACCTTCCTCATCTTCCTCATCATCCTCGTCCACATCAATCTCACTGTCTTCACTCTGAAACAACAGAAATGACCGCATTAATTACTCAAAGGATGAAGTCTGTTTTCAGGAATCCAGTCAAATAGTTTAATAAGTAAAAGTTTGTTTTTTTCAGGGTGATATTTTTTAGCACACACATTCTGGCACCAACAATGAAAGGGGCAACTTTTAAAACCAACTAATGTATCACAGCTACCTCACTCACATGGGATAATCTAACCACTGAATAACACATCTTTCAAGGAAGGAAAACATCAAATTTAAAGGAAAAAAATCCATCCAAAACTTTTATTTACAACTTGTAAAAAAAAGTATCATTGCTCAAAAATGATAACAGGCAGAAAGCCAGGCATTTTTCATTGTGAGCTAGTCATTGTGTGGCTACTGAAAGAAACTGTGTCATAAAGCTGAGAATCTGCTTTTTGAAGGTGAATTTTGAGAATGGATTTTTCTTTTAAAAACATAAGGAAGAATAAAAACAAGTAAACTGAATCTTTGTCCTGCACGAACCTTTCCATTCCTCTGTTTTTTGGAACGAAGGTCTGACCTTTTTGGGACTGCTAAAAACACCTTATGAGAGTTGGGTGAATGAAAATGCCACAACAGAACACAGTAAGTAGAACAATACAGATGAAAAAGCTAAACGGAGGGTTCAATTATAAACCAAAAAGGTCTGAAGAACTGATCAGAGTTAGCTGAATGAAAATGAGAAAAAGGAAATGAGGAAGAATTCACACTGAGCAGCATTTAGAGACGCTAACGGTAAACATAAAAAAAGACTTGGCATCAACTTGACATAAAGAAGGTGAAGCAAAGAAAGAATAAATATTATTAAGTCAAGGACATTACTGACCTCATCACTGTCACCACCTTGCATGTTACCAATGAAACGCCCCCCTCTCCCTTGGTAGGAAAAAAACAATTATAATAGAAAGAGTCAGTAAATGTTCCTAAACAGAACAAAGATTAATCTAAAGTTCTGAACTTGGACTTCTTCCGAGTCTCATTAAAAACAAATGGATTTATCCAGTAGGCGTACCCGCCATGAGGTTGTTCCTTGTGAGTCGGGGTTTAGAGGGCCGAGATTCTTCAAGGTCGCTGTCTGAGCCTTCATCCTCTGGAACATCCAAGTCTGAGTCCTCGTCTTTCACTGCCAGACAGAACAAAATGTTTGGAGATGGAATATGGGTTGTTTTTACTCTGCTTTTAGCGTCTGCGTGTGTGTGTTTGCTTTTCTCACAGGAACCCCTCATCAGGTCTCGCTCCTCCTCCCTCAATTTGTGCTGCATTATCCTCAGATTGTTTTCAGTTTCCTGCAGAGCGAACAAGGCAAGCTGTATTAAACACAATACTCCAAAAGTCACAATCTACAGCTCAGACCCTCCTTTACTCAGAAGAGTCGCCATCTGTCTGCATTCACTGTAACATTCCTAACCGTCTCACACTTGTTGCCACGTCAGCTTACCATCAAATTACCCTAGGTTATGGTGAGTTTTATGGTGACAAAGTAGCAATATATTTTGCAAAAACGTGTCTTTTCTATTGTTGTTTTAAATAAGGATTTATCTGCATGATTTAGTGTTTTTAATATCATATCTATTCAGTCCACACACCTCAAACCTTTCCTGTTCCAGTCTGTGGTATTCATCCAGCTGAGACTCCAGGAAGCTGAGGTTTCTAAACTTCTCCACATACATCTCATATTGCTTCTGCAGATCTTCTTCTATCTTCTCATATTCATCCATGAATGCTGGCCTAAGAGGTTAAGAAGTGTTTTTATTTGACAGAGTTTTGTTTGGAGACTTGTTTCAATTGAAAATAGAAATCTTTAACTTAACAAAATGAATAAAAACAAGCTGTAATTTCACTTTCTTTCTTTGTTTGCAACCTTTCAGGTCACAAACTGACCTGACACTCTGCAGAGTCTGCAGCCTCTTCTGATTCCTCTCCAGGTCTTGTTTCTTCTTCTCGATCTTGGCATCCAGACTGTTCTCATCTGAGACGACATTACTCAGCATCTCTTTGGTCTTTTCCACGCTTTCCTAAATAACAAACAAAGATATAGCAGCAGATTCAATGACACAAAATATTAAAGGTCAAAAGCATACTCTGTACAAAATCCAAGGAAAAAGAAATGGAAATAAAACAGAAATCTGTCCGAATACTGACCAGAACCTCCTTGATGGCAGCTCTCAGGGCCTTTTCAGTCTCATTAATATCAAGAGGTCGAGCGATGGCAGCACTTCTCATTTCCTGTAGGTTTCATAAAATTAAACAAAATTATGCATACTGTGACAATCACTGATATATTATTAGACAGATTTCAGTGAATTTGTTTAACTGTTTTCCAAACGCTGCTGCTCTCATCTGATATTAATAGAACTTCAGAAAATCAAAGTCACCTCATGCGCCATCACTACTAATTAAAGAGCCTAAATGTTAAAAGAAGGATAAAAGAGTCTGAGTCAGATTTGTGTTGAATAAAAACAAACAAACTTGTAAATGATACATCTCATTTTTCTCATTACAAACATAGGAATTTAAATGATCCTTTTTTGTGTTGCTTAAATTTTTAAGCTGTTAGCTGTGTTTCCCTCACCCTTAGGTCCACCTCTTTCCCCAGTAAATCATATAAAGATGCTCCTTTGGAGGTGACTTCAGATGCCAGCTGACGAGCTGCTTTAAGGTCCGAAATCTACAGGAAAAGCAAAGTGAGATTAATTCAGCACACATTTTGTGGACAAGATTACAAAAGGAATATCATTTGTGAAAGAAAAAAGCAGCAAATTGTTGAGATTAAACTGTTGAAATTATATAAAACGTGTGTGTACTGAATACAGTGAGTGTGAGAGGATGTGTCTGACAAACAGGTGTTGTTCAAATCTAGTAATGCAACATAAAACATTAACTAAACCAACCTGAATGTGAGACACATTTACAGCTTCCAAACTTCACAGAGCGCACAGATCAGCCATCATTTACACCACACGTCTAACATTTTGTAGAATGTTCCTAATCTATTTTCTTATTTAAATTCCTTACAGCTTAATACATCATTATTAAATACTGGACATAATACAGACATAATAAACACACAGATTAAACTCACCCGTGAGCCAAGGTCAAACTTGAACTTGTTGTTTTCTTCTTCCACAACGTCTTCTAGAGCCATCTGCTTGGTTTTCATGGCGCTGTACAGCATCGAGGTGATCTTTAGCATCTCCTTCACTGCGTAGCCATCTGCTTGGTAGAGGTGTTTGGTATTCAACTTGATGTGGGCCTTTGTTGCCTACAACCAAGTTGGACAATGATTAAAACAGACCAACCCGGACTTAAATGAGCAACAATATCAAGCAAAATCTGTTAATATCTGTCACCATAAACTGAGCCACTGCCTTGATGAAAAATATTCTGTCTGACTCTGTATCCACATCAGTGGGGATATCTATGTGAGGTTCATATCTGCAAGAGGAAAGAATTACAGGAAAGGAAAAAACATTAAAAAAATATTACAATGTTAAGCACTATATCATTTTTATAGTTCCAGCAGAACAAACAAAAAGCCAGGCATGAAGCGAAATAAAATGACACACCAAGATTTGATAGCTGAATAAGCAATGTTTTTATTTTACTTGAAACATGTTCATTTTAAAAGCTCAAACAAACCTCTTCACAAGCCATATGAGGATTTCTGCCACCAGGACAAAGTTAGGTGTTCTGAAATTCTCCATCGATATTAAGCGAGGGTAGCCCAGAGCCCTCATCATTTCAGTAAAATCTGTCAAAATAAAAATAAATAAAAGAAAGCCATAAACAACCTTATATTGCTTTCTGTATTACTTGTGAAAAAGAGAGTCAGTTTCACTTACTTCTAAGGTCTCTGAAGGACATTTTGCTCTGAAAGGAAGGAAGAAAGAAAATGTGAATAATATAGAGCTGCTACCAAGACTGATATATTTGTTATTTAGAAATCCAACATTAAAAATATATCAGAATCATTAGTTTTTTGCTGATCGGGATATCCTCTGCTTGTTTACCTTCCCTTTCAGCTGTGGTACTTCAGCCTCGGTAGCTAATTATTGGCTGGATGTTCGCGATAAGCTAACGCTTTGAGTGAACAGGGACGAATAAAAAGTTAGCCGCTAAAATTACAGAAAAACAGCTCTTTTAGTACCTAGTTAGTAGCTACAAAACGGATTCTAAAGTATTTACAAACAAGGTTTTGCTCCCTGCTATCGATATCTGCGCGCTAAGTCGCTCTGTAGCGTCCGCCATAGATGGTCGCCATAGAAACAGATTCGTGTCTACGGAAAGTCGAACGGGTCAAAATGCTTGAACCGGACGGACAGAATAAACGATGCTTAATTTAAAGTACATTCATATTTTTTTCTTTTCGTCGCATTTCAAGTGTAAAAACGTCTTTGCTAAAATTTAAACGGTGCTTGATTTAGACTGTGTAGTTTGCATACAAATTATTTTGTTTCCGACACATCCCTTACGAGGTTCCGTAGATGCGCTGACAGAGCATGATGGAGGCAATTAGCGAGCCCCCTCACAACTACAGACGCTGTTTTCCAGCAATACCATGTCAATGTAAAATACGAACAAATACGCAATGAGTCAAAAATAGCCTAGTGATATGTAAGGCACACGTAGTGCTTTTTATATTGCTGACTTGTATTAGCGGAGTGTAGTTTCTAGTGTTGATAGTTGCAGTACTCTCCTTGTCCGCCAGGCAGCGACACTTCTGCGTTAGCTTAGCCACCAGTCTTTTGTTACTATGGGCTGTTCTGACGCAGAGCACAATGGAGCAAACTGGTGAGCCCCCTCAAAGCAGCAGCAACCCGACCAGCAATGAACCCTCCGCCTGCGGCCTGCACAGTAAACGCGTCAAAGAGCTGGAAAATGCCGCCCTGCAGACCACTTTAATATCACAAATGGAGGAAGAATCCGGGGCGGACCCCGGGAGCTGGACGGAGCAGCAGTCCGGGCAGGGTGAGCAGTCGAACGGCTTGTCCTTGAATCAGCGGTCGGCCCAGCTGCAGCCCAGCGAGGACATGGAGGAAACGGAGCCGGGCACGGACACGGCCAAGCAGCGGGTCGAGGAGGAAAGGACGCTGACGGACCACTTGAACAAACGACTGCTTTCTTCGTTTCTGGAGAAACTTAACGAGAGGGACTTGGCGCTCCCGGGCGTCCAGCGCCTGGACTGCGCTGTGGCCGACGAAGACTCGAACAGGGCGGCGGAGGAGTGGTGAGGAAGCACCGAAGGCACTGGGGCTGGACAAACATGGAGAACATGGAGGATTCAGGACCAACGAACGCACAAACCGTACAACTATAAAGACAGAACTGCTATTAGTTTCATTTAACAAAAAAAAAAAAGTAAAACTAGGGTGTCCGGGAGTGTTATCAGAATGATTAAGACATATGCAATAAATAAACACAATGCGACTTTAAGTGTTTTTGTACTATTTCAACATTTATCTGAGCGCCATGTTGGATACAGCCGCATTGGTGTTGTTCTCAACACTCACCACTAGGTGTCAGTATTTACCAAAGAAAACGACAGGCGTAAGATGGCGTCTTTATTCAATGTTTTTTTTTTTCATGGATAAAAAAATTTTGAAGCAGGGGACAAGTCCACCAGCCACTATGGCTGGTGAACAAAATTTTTAATTTCCACCCCTGGCTCAGACTGTGTTCAGGATGACTCAGCTACCACCTCTTCATCTGTCATTTTAACTAAGAATGTTTTTGTTGGCAAAATTAGGTTAGCGGTGGCAGCCATCTTGACTCTAAATGTTAATTAGTTGTAGATGCTCATCTATTGATTACTTTTGTATAAGTACAGACATGGGGGGAAAGCATTATAACTCATCGCAAAACAGTTATTAAAGTTGACGGATTCCAAGCATTAAAGCAGTCGACAAGCTGTCCTGTGGAATATATTTATTGATAATCGGTTTAATAAGTCTTGTTTAATATGTAATATGAACAAATAGAACTGGAAAAAACTAATTGCCTCTTAAAAACCTTTTATGAGGATAAGTGGACATTGTAGTAAGTGTCATAAATGAGTAGTTTTGCAGCAAAAAGCACAATTTCAGGCCATACAAAGATGTGATAATGATACTCCTCAAGGTGTGTTTCTTACTAAGCTTAACTTCTGTTTCTTAATAAAAAAAGATTTAGTTTCAGTTTATGGAAAAGACATACAATGGCTTGTAAAGTTTTGGCTGCGGATGTGGTTTTGCTGCCACATTAAATTCTTCCTGGTTTGATTTTATTTAATGGAGTGTAGTTAACATTATATTAATACAGTTAACAAGTAAACAAAAAAGCTAAGTCATTCTTTTAATAAAAAAAAAAAAAGCCTTCTTGCAACGATTTGATTTCACGGTACAAAACGAGTTGAATTACTGTTTATACAGACGCAGCTCAAACTCTCTGTTCCCTGCAGTGCAGCTGTTGACACAGAGCAGATGCACATTGTTCTGTTCCCAGAACGAGATAACAAATCTTCCACCGCACCTGAAACTATCTGATTACAGCGTACAGCTCTCTGAAACAATAAAACTAACTCCAAATGTCCCCTGCAGGCCTACAGGAGACAGTGCAACAATTAAATAAATAAAAGCATTTTTAGCTAGAGAGGAAAGGGAAACAGTAAAAATGCCGCGGGGAGTATTTTAATTGTGTTCCAGTGAACTGCTGAATGTGTTTGTTTCAACATGTGTGACATTTACAGGACGTCCTTGCTGTGCAGGTCAACCAAAGGCACAACCTGTGGTTTCTCTGGCATTCTGTCCTCCTGGAGAAATGACAAGAATGTTATTTTAAATTAACTGTCGTACTTAAATGGGCGTGCATCCTATTACTGGCACTTAAGTTAAGCTCTAATTAAATTGCAATGTTCAAAATTATTTTTAATACCCTAAAAATTATTTAAACGGTCTCCTTGTTTTCTCTAGCTGGTATTCATTTGTTCTTTATCACTGGGTTTCGTTACCTGGTTGTTCCTTCTCAGGTCCACAGGCATCTGCTCTCTCCCCCAGCATGAATCGTGTGTAAAACAGGGAACCAGCATTCGGGTCTTTGGACAAACACAGAGTCATACGTGTGATGTTGCTGCACTTAGAGGACACGGCTGTAATTATTCCACTAAATAAATAAGCAAATGAGTAAAGTTAATTCAAAATACAGAAATGTGCTGATGGCATTCCTTAAAGGAGCGCATAAGGCCGAAGGTTAATAGAGGTGAAAATAACATTAAAGTGCACTCTTATGCTGCATTAGGAGATGTTTTGTAAATGACTCAGTAAAACTGCCCCATTATCGCCTTTTAAGGCCACGATGGCCATCTTGAATTAATCAACGTTGTTATGAAAGTTTGAGGGTAAAACAACACCAAACACTTACGCTGCGTTCTGCTTGGATCTCCACTTTTTTCTCGTTATTCAGGTCCCACCATAGCAGACCCTCTTTAATCTGACTCCTCTCTGTTGGTCCTGAGTTACCAAGAAACATGTTAGTTTAGTGGGAATAATTAAAACAGACCTTTTTAGTAACAAGTCAGTGCGAATCAATGAATGATTTGATCATTTAAAATGAGTTTACCTGTTGCGTAGCTCACGATCAGCCCAACCAGTATGACTGAACTGGTGGCCATGGCTCCAAAATAAAGGTAAGACATGGAGTAGAAGTTATTGATGCCGCTGGTGTTGGGTGGAAAAGAAAGGAGGGATGAAAAATAGCAGTTTAAATCGAGCAATCTATAAAGTGTTCATTTGAATGGGTTGAGAAAGAAGAGGACCTGCAAAAAGAAGAGAAGATTAAACTTATGTGCATGAAACGATAAAGGGAAGAGACCATTTTGAAGAGATTGGAGGCATCAGATTATTTATTACAGAAGCTGCTGTTTCCAGCTAACTTTATGAATGATCTCACGGACCTTTTGTCACTGGGATGAAGTGGGGTCAAGATGGAGTGCTGTTCGTGGTTGGAGCTGCTGTTCAGGGTGACGTTAGCAGAGCTGCAGCTTCCTGTGAAGCTGGGCAGGACGCCCATTGTCTCCTCACTGGGTGGGTAAAGAGTGGACCCTACAGCCAGCCACAGAGAGACACAGAAGCCCACTAACATCCCCGAGAAAGCCCCCTGGAACAAAGAGAAGTGATCCCAATAATCTGTTGCAGGAAAGCGTCTGAAGTTTTCATCTGACCAACATGTCCTGAGCTGCATTTGTTTAAAGGTCTGTCAAGTTTAAAGGATCCGTGACTTTAGAAATGCAGCAGAGCACCTTTTTTAACCCTTCCTCTGCAAATAAATCCATTTTAAGAATTCCTTGAAGAAATGCTTCTTGCATCCAAGAGTTTTATATAAAGTTGCCACATGATTTGTTGGCACTCGGAGCATGTGTTGAGCATTAGTCTTGACTACGTGTCTGTTTTTGTTTTTGTTTTTTTAAGATAATTGCACGTTTCTCACCAGCCGGTTTGTCGCTGGAACAAATATTCCAAGTATAAATACGCCAAGCAGCGGCCCGCTGACCACACCCATGACAGTAAACGAACCCTGCAGAGGAAAGACAAATAAAATCAATAAAATAACCACAATGTCTCATCATGATGAATTATTTTTTAAACATCCAGAGTCAGAAATGAAGCAGAGCTGCTCTATAAAAGCTGTTCCATCTGCACTGGCATGAAATCAAACATTAACTGTGTAAATGTCACAATTTATTCATGAGCTTCTTTCAGGCTGCAGCTTATTAGGTCCATTCAAATTAAAGCGTTTGTGCTGCTGCAGTTTGATCATTGTTGAAGTTGGTTATTATTCTGTTATTATTGTTATTTACCTGAAGAACGCCCCACTCCAGGAAGGAGGAGAGAGCCGCAACAGTGATACAACCAACTCCATACAGGAAGGCTTAGAGAAGAGAGGAGAACACAAATAACATCTTCTGAAGACCTGACTGCTTATCAGATAAACAATTATTCTTAACCTTCCCAAGGAAAAAGAGACTGTTATGAATTTAATAAGAAAATCACAATAATAGTCTTTAATTTAAAAAAACTCTATTGAAAAGGGTTAATAAAACCTAAAAGGCCATAAATTCAGTTTGGCACACACAGATTAGATGTGAGTTATTTATATGACTCTTTTTAAACCCACTTTTATCAGATCATGGATGAGTTTAATGTAAATCAGTATTTGGTTAGAAAACAATAACGGTCAGGATCAAAATGTATTGTTTTTGTTTTTTCTTTTTTACATCATGGTTACATTAGTAGATATCACTTTCATGGCTGCAGTGGGGTCATTTTGGGGTCATTTTGGGGTGGAGGGCAGTCTGAGGTCTTATATTCATCTGACCTTTTTAACTTTTACATAAACAGATACCTGCAGATGATTGTTGTGGAATTTAATGAACTAAAAAAATAAATTAATGTCTTACATGCTTTTAGTCCAAAGTTCTTAAAATAGGACAAATAAAATGTTAAATTTGTGTGTTTTTAAAAGTATGTCAGATACTCTCCAAAAAGTATTATTTTAGTTCGTATCTTTTGGACTTAAGTAAGAGGTCAGAAGAGTTACAAAAAGAAAATCACCGTATTAAGAATGTTTATTTTCAATAAACTGGGCAACGCTGCTGTCCTATTGAAAATGAGGCAGAGTGATCAGTGGGAATACATTAAAAATCAGCTTTTAGTCCAAAAAATTGACTGAATTTGCTTGTTGGGACATTCTGATACAATATGATTTGCTTTTTAAACACTACTGTATACATAAATCTGTAAATTCCAGATGGTTTTATAGGGAAGTTGCCATTATTTTCTTAATTTCCCCCTTTCTTTGGTGTTCATTGTACTCATTCTGCGTTTTTTGTTAAATCCATCACATCTGTTTGTTTCATGAGCACCAGCTCACCACGGTGCTTATATATGGAAAAAAGCTCTGTAGAAACCAGCAGACAGCCCACCGGTGGGCGACAGAAATGTTAAAGTGGTATTTCAGCAGTGAGAACCTACACAGTCCTTTGGAAATAAGCATCAGTTTCTTCTGCGTCATGTTTCGCAGACAAGGTCGCAGCAGATCCTCCATCGTCACTGCAGCCATGGCGTTTATACTCGTGGAAACTGTGCTGTTGAAAATGACAAACAGTCACCAATAATCCCACATTTGGGGATCATTAACCTTGCAAAGTAACTGTAATGTTTACAGAAATTATTGCTTTTAAATTGAAAGAAAGTAGCGCGCCCAGGTGTTTACTGTCAGTAAAAAAACAAAAATAAAAAAAACAAAATATTCATTTTATGGATAAACGTACTTGAATATGATCATCACCAACATGAAGCCAATAAAATAAACAGCACTGTTTCTATTTTTATACTTAAACTAGACTCCTAAAATGTTTCCAAGTTCAAATTATACGCAAGGTTGCTTTGAAACATTCGCATTAGCTTCTGTAGAGCTAAAAAAGGTATTCTCCAAAAAACTGAAGAAAAGCAAAACACGGAGGAAGTTACATAACTGACAGGAAACCACAGAATATTTTGTTGTAAGGGGTTCCTCCAAAGCTCCTACAATATAACCTGAACTCTCATATCTGCCAGATAAATGTAGTAGATGCATTCATCCAAAGCTGCAAAAACTGAAAGTAAAGTACAAGTTCCCATATTTTATAACAAAAGGCTTGTTTGTATGTGGTTCCACTACAGGTTCCCTGCATTGTAGAGAAGTCAGTTTTATGTTGGCTTCAGAATAATGAATGTTAAAATACCTTAAAGTTCCACTGTATGCGCAGGCGAGGAAAAGACCGGGAAAGCCTGGATGGTCTCTGAATATGTCCAGCACAAAGAACGGCATGTACTTCATCACAGGAGTGAAAAAATATAAGAAACATTAATGTGTTAGGCTTTTGAGTTAGTCAAACAACACTTTAAAACCATGTATGGAAAGAAAGAAACCTATATTCCTCTCATAATCTGAAATAAAAAAGAAATGCAATCAATCATATTCTGGTTTGAAGAAATATGATTATCTAAAAAACACATAACTACAGAAACAACCCTGTCAGTAAAGGAAAATCAGTGAAAACCTGAAGTACTCACGAGTCACTGTAAGATAAGAACATTTGTCCCCGTTCAGAGTAATCTACATACCAGATCAGGCGCAGAAATCCTCCCAGACTTCAGTGGATCACAGTTGCTGTAAAATGCAAACATGACGATTCCACAGATTGCTGCACTGCTGACAACGAGGCACAGACCCACCTGGTTCACAAAAAGAGCCCTGCGAGCAAAAACACACCTCGTTTTAGGGGATCAGGTTTAATTTCAGTGCAGTAAAACAGATATGTTGACTCTGTTTCTGTAAACCTTCATAAATCTATTATTTGAAACAGTTTGGCGTGGTGGACAAGTATGAAGATGATTGATTATTCTTGCACTGAAAAAAACGTGAAGTTTTACTCTCAGTACAAAGGTTTTTAGCCACAAGAACGACACGCTTTCAGAATTTATTTGAGTTTAAAAACACGTCACATTTGTGCAGGATCACATTTGGAACATGAAAACATCTAAACATGTTAGAACAATAAATGCATAATTAGGTTTTTAAATCAAACACATAGTATTTTTCAATTATTTGCAACAATTTCTTATGTAGAAGATAGTAATGTTTTATTCTCTTATTACATGCTTTTACTAGGCCAGCTTATTTAGAGCCATACCTTACATTAACTCTCTATGCAGAAGGTACTGAATTTTACTTGCCTTTAAAACCTGCAGATCCCAGCAGCCTTCCTAATCTACAGCCTTCTTTTCTGACTTTAAATCCTGAATGAGCCAGTATTTTCCCAAATCTAATGACGTTAAATCCAAGGTTTATTAATTTGTTCCCCAAATTCTTGGGAATAGAATAGAATAGAAACCCTTTATTGTCACTGAACATTATCTTTACAATGTAGTTTGGACTGTGCCCCTGAAGAAATGCTTATTATAAAACTAGAAGAAAGGAATTTAGGAGTTTGATTAGATATTTATCAGTAGTGTTTTCAGATCTCTGAACAGCATTAAGCAGGAACAGAAGATGAGTGAGTGAGTGCTGCATACAGCCAACATTAATTTGCAGATACTTCATGTCTACCAGGTCTCACCACTTGGCCTCTCGCTCTGAGCGGCAGGAGATGTAGCGCTGGACCTGCGCTTGGTTTACTCCGTACATGGACAACCAAACCAGTGAACCCCCAACAGACAGGCTCCAAAAAGTGTAGCGCTTCCGCGGGTCAACGTCAAAACTGTGGAAGAAAATTAGGAACATTTCCAGACACGTAAACATCGATGACACAAAGATGAAATCAGTCTTTGTAGTTATAGAAATTCGTACAACCTTGTTTCTATTTGGAACACTGAATCTTTCAAATAGAAGAAAAAAAAGTGCTAAATCTATACAGTCAGTGAACACTTTTAATATCACAGCTTTTATCCCAATTATTAAAAAAACTGGACCATATATAAATATGTGCACACATTACAGTAAATGAGATAAATGTAACGAGATATTAAATCTGAAAATGATTTACTCATTAAAATTGATCCGTGATCTGTTGTAGGCGATCTTCAGTACTTGTGCAGGACCACCAACCAGAACTGTGCCGTGGATATAAATGACCATAAAGCCTGCCAGCATGACAACAATCTGGAATACATCGGTCCAGATCACGGCCTTAATGCCCCCCTGCACACAGACGACGGAGAAGAAAGACACGGGGTGAAAAAAGAATCAGAATAAATACGGTCACAATTTCCTTCATGGTGTTAAAAAACAGTCAAAAATGTGAATTTGTGGAGCATCATGATATCACAGGGAAGATGACTGTTTTGATATAAAATGTAATCCTTTTTACTGTTGGGTTAGGACTTAAAATATTAGCTTTTGACTCAAATCCAGATGCAAAATGCAAACACATAAGGTCAGAATACACAGGGAAGATATAGTATAAATGCGTCTTAATGTATCTAAAATATGTTGCACAAAAGTGTCACAGAAATTAGTCATGTGGTGTTCAGCTCCCCAGAATGTCAGCAGTTTGTTCTTACCAGCGTGGTGTACATGGTGCAAATGATCCCCGTAGAAAACAGAGACATCCACATATTGAGTCCAGAGGCTGCAAAAGGACAGCAGATTCTGAGTCAACCTGAAAGCATCTTTAAACTTAAAAAAAATGCCTGTCATTAACCACGTTTTAATAAAATCCTTCATATTTTGTGCTAAACATTTTCCATCATTGTTAAAACTTTGCTGCCTAACCCGCCTGCAGTATTTAGTTTTTGCGTGTAGTTAATAAGCTTTGCTAACTTTTATCTGAATTATTTCATCCCCTGGAGACAAAAACAAGGTATCCACTGAATATTAAGAAGATGTCCAGGTATGGGCTGGATGGTGAAAAGCCTGGTTAGCTCGGTTATCATGAAGGTCAGTTTGGACTCGCTCCTGCAGCCTCTCTGTGGAGTTTCTCCAGGTACTCGGTTTTCAGCTAGGTTAGGTCAGTTGGCTACTTTAAATTGTCACTATGAGACTGTGAATGGTTGTCTCATTTGTCTCTATGTGACCCTGTGATGAACTTTGACCTGTCCAGCATGCACCCCGCCCCCCACCCAGCGATGGCTGGAGATAGGCACCACCCCCCTATAACCCTGAAGGAATAAGCAGATTTAAATGTGCTGTCCTTTGCATCATTTAACAACTACAACAGGTATCCTGTCCTTAACATTCCACATTTTAGCTGAATAACTTGATCCTAACAGTTTTATAATAAAAAAAAACACTAAAATTAAATAAAGTCAGAATGATCATATCCAATAAAATACCTTGATTTAATATCAGTGCTGGTGCGTAGATGACTATCCCCGTGTAAAGCAGCTGAGAAAATAAAAACACAAGCAGCTCCTGAGTCACTATACTTGTAGAAGAGCACTAAATTCCTTGAACTTTGAGCGACAGAAAGCGTAACAATTATCATACCGTAGCAAGAAGAAACTGGAAGCTTCCCAGCAGCTGCATCCCTTTGCCAAATCTCATCTTCAGATACTGTGACGGGCAGATGGTCAGAGTCATAACATCATAAAGGAGCTCTGCAAACATCCCTCATCCTTCCTCACCTTCTATAGTTGCCGCATTTGATGAGCCACAGAGGAATTTAATAATTTTAAGACAAATCTTGGCCTTATTTCTACACTGGAATGCAACCTTCTCCTGATAACTACACATTATATATGTTTATAGAGAAACCTAAATGTCCTTCCTTTCTTATAAAACAAGAACATTTTCTCACCAAAGAATCGATGTTAGTTGTGTCAGTAATCATAATCACAGTCTAAAAGGTTTTAAGGGATAATATTTAACACACAAACAAATCTGTTACACAGCAACACCTGAGCTGCTCTTCTTACTCAGATTAAACTTTAGTTGTTTTTACTTTAGCCACCTTTACGACCGTAGATGTCTGTTTATTTTATGAAACAGCTTGATCAACATCTGGAGGCTGATTGTGACCTGATTGATGCTGGTGATGCCCAGGCGAAAGAAAATCGGCAGGAACAGGTAAGCAGTCAGCAGAGAGTTGATGCTTTGTCCGAGGCACATGTAGAGGAATTTAAAGCCGAAGCGAAACCCTTCAGAGGGAACGCCGAGAACCTGGACCGCGGACATGAAACTGGCGCAGAGCGACAGCCCAACGGGCACAGCTGGCATGCTCCGACCTCCGGTGAAGAAGTCGTCTACGGAGGAATTCTTTGTCCTCCTCTTCAGGGCTTGGAAAAGTCCTATCAACATGGAGACCGACAGCATGGCAGCAAAGACGGCGTAATCGACCAGAACGAAAGCTGGCCTGAATGAATCACTGGCAGACTGATCCTCCATTTTCTGTCTGTGACACCCTCCGTCTAACAGCGTCTGTTGGATCCAGATGTTTAGTGGCTCTGTTGAAGCGAGTTAGATGTAATTATAACCACTGAAGACAGAAGACATTGTGACATCTTAAGGTATTATAAGATTATGCAACATTTACAGATGCAGACAAAATTGTTGGCACCCTTTCACAACAACAATTAAATGTGAAAGTCCAAAAGCTCCAGTTTTGTCCCATCAGTCCCAGAAACTTTGATGCTTGTCAACAAGCATTTTGACAAAGTCCAGTTTGGTGTTGTTGTGTTTTTCTGCCAACAGCTCAGTGTGTAACTAACCTTTGTCCAACAAACAATCAAAGGAGTCTTTAAATATCTGCGCTAGTGTCCCACCAATCTCCTTCAGCTTTAAAACCAACTACCATTCATCCCATCTGAAATTACTTTCCAGGACTACAAGTAAACTCACTGCTGCAGCTTTGTGTGACACCAGATCAGAAATGTGCTCAATGTGCTGTAGAAACATTTCTTATCAAATAGACACTAAAGCTGGTATGACTAATGCTCTCATTTTACAGTTTTGCATGATATTAACTGTATAATATCAAAGAAGAATATAGCAAATATCTTCCCCTTTGATTTGATAGTGCCTTTTTGTTTTTCTGTCACCAGCAAAAAAATTACCTTGAAAGAGTTTGACCTTCACATAGTTTTCATGCAGAAAGTTGAATATAGATAAAAAGTTGTTTTAAAATGTCAAAGCTGCTCCTGATACTTTATGACTTCACTTCAATGGCTAAAGCAACAATCTGTAAAGCTGCTGAATAATCAGTATATATATTTACAGATTTATAATATGTGTGTGAAATTTAAATGTATTTTTAAATAGTTACTCTGCAACAAATTGTGTAGCTAAACAATGTGAGTTTCTTGCTCCTGACAAAATGCTTTTATTATTATATTCCCATTAGAAATTTAAATAAAACATTTCAACAACTCACCACTGCTTCCACGTCCAGCTCAGTCCGGTCAGTGAAGTAGGAATGTGCTGACAGCCCACTTCTCTCCTCAGAAGCTGCTTCACATCCATACACCTTCTCTGAAACACACACACATGTGCCTGCATGTGTGTGTGTGTGTGTGTAACGCCTCAGTGCATCGGGAGGAGTTCCTCACAGGTGCGCGTACAGGTGTGTAAGATGATGGGGATGGAGGTTTGCAGGGTTACAAGCAGAGAAACATGGTTAAAGTCGAGTTGGAGAAGAGAAATGTTAAAAGGAAGAGTGAGTTTGAAGACCAAGTGGTGAATAATTAAATTGACATCAAACATTTATGCTTTAAAAGTTTCATTTAGTAAAAAAAACACAAAAATCAGCCTCACATCTTTAATTTTCCAGGCTCGTCAGTTGTCCTAAGCTGATTAATACCTCTTTATTTAGCATACAGAAACATGTGCTGCAGACATGTTTCTGTGGGTTAAAACATGTAATTTTATGACAAATGACAAATATTGTCACACTGCTGTAAACTGAGAACTTTACAGGACAGTGGGTTTATGAATGTGGACAACAGTTATAGTATTGTTTACTCAGTCCAGAGGAGAATGACTTCTCAACAAGCATGTAAAACAATCCTACATGTGGTTAAAAGTTAAAAGTTGTTGGTGGTTCTACTGTAAACTGTTCCGCGTACCTGATGACCCAGTGACTGAAATAAAACATCCCATAAATCTTATTAACCACCTGTGAAATGCCTCGTTTCACATGAAGGAGTGGCTTATTGAAACAATACAACACTGGAAATATAGATCATAACCCCTGTTGTTCCCTTCTTTATAACATTTAGGGAATAAATGCATTCGTTTCCTGAAGGAATGCGTATCTCCTGCTGCTTTGCAAGTTTTAAACGAAGATCTTGAGCGCTCAGTATGTGATGGCGTCCCAGCTACTGCCTACTATTTTAGCTCAGTATCTGTAAGCCTGACTGAGTTACAGCCGTGTTTGTTTGCTGAAGTCGACAAGCTGTAGTGGCTGTCAGGATTTGGGTTTTGTTTTTTTCTTTGAGGTTTCTTTTGTATTCAGGGTTAATGTTCTCATGTTTTGACTTCTTGTGTTCTTGTTATCATTCACTTCTCCTCAGTTTGTCACTTGGTTCCCTGCCACGCCCATCTCCACCTGCTCATTAGGTATCACTCACCTGTGCCCACTTCCCTTAGTTACCCTCTGTGTTTAACACCTGGTCACTTTCTCCACTTCCTCACTGGTCCATCGTCTCTCGTCTTCTCTTGTTTTGTTCACGTTCCATGCTTTGCCGTCTTTTTGTTTCTCTTGGGATTTTTCTTTTGGTTAGTTTTGCTGCCCTGTCAGCTTTTTGGTTTTGTTCTTTTATTTAAAATAAAGTTTTATTTTTTTCCCTAAAGCTAAGATGAGTCTGCATTCTGGGTTCGCCTGTATTCTGAAGGATAATATTCTTTAAAGGAACAAGGAATTAAGCATTTTGGGGTCATGAAAGTTGGAGAGATTTGTTTTGTCTTCTAGGAGAACCTTCAATCTGAAGCTCTCTTAAAACACAAACATTTTTATTATTATCACGTGACACCAGACAGGACTACGGTCATGTTTCACCATTAACAAAGCCATGTTGTTTTTCTCAGGAATCATTTATGAAAGTTAATTGACTCTTCAGTTCTGTCTTCATTGTCTTGTAAACTATAAATTTGATCAAACATTAAAAACAGCCCACTCTGTTTCCAGCAACAGGAAGGTCTGTCCTCCCAGCTCTGAAGTAGGAGGCCTGAAGCAGATCAAATGGTAAAGATTGGATGAACACCCAACATTACCTAAATGAAAGTATAAAATTAACCATGAAACTGGGAATGAAAGCAATCAAAAAAACACTGAAAGTGTGTTTTTAGAAAGAAAGTTAACAATCACACTGTTGGCTGATCAAATCAGAAAAGGATGATTTCTGATGTGATCAAAGAAACTTTATGCAGTCCAGTAAAAGTGACCGTAATCTCTGCACCTCTGACTGTCAAAGTTGTGCTATCTTGGGATTTTATATTAGACCTTGAAACAACCACTGCTAACTGAGAGCTCTCGCTTTCTGTGAGGCTGTTACATAAAGTCAACAGAATCAAACAAAGAAAAAAACAATAAAGAGCATTTATATGGTCAATCTTGAAAAACTATAAAATGTTGAAAAGCTTTGGCATCCTGTACGGACATAAAGTTATGTAATGAGTGTAAAAAACATGTAAACCTCTGTCAATGATAAATGATTACCAGGGATGTTCTTTCTGACATAAAAAAGATTTTATGATTCCTGAGGGTTGTTTTAATCATACTGTCATGCTTTACAGTTTGGTTTTGAAGGCAGATAAAGATTTAAAGTGATTTAATTCTGTAAGCAGAGGCTTTTATAAAATGGGAGATCTAATGGAGAAGGCTTCAGCTTCCATTGTCACAATCTGAGTCTTGGAACGGGTTAGCAGAGCGCTTTCTATGGATCTCAGTGATCAGGAAGATGCACATCGTCATGTAAATAAGTCAGTGATGTATTGTTGTGGGGATCCGCCTTGGGATGGCAGGTTCCCTGTCCTGTACTTCCTAACGCCATCACTTCTTGATCTGACAGTCTCATGAGCCCTGCTGCTACAAGCAAAACAGCTCAAACCACAACTTAATGCTGGATCGTACCGTCACACTGGTGATGATTGTGGCCAACACCTGTGAACAATCTTTGGCTTCTTATCTTGTTAAGAATTTTTGTATTTACCTTCACTCATGTCTCCTCTTTGCAGGACCAACTCTGAATTCCTTGTGGACCGTTGGACAAATGAACTCTCTCTACTCCTTGGATTCTTCTAAGATCACCTCCTCAAACAAGCTGGTAATCCTCATCAAGAAAATTATCATCGGACCACTTACTTGCCTGACCCACCATCCGTCTCTCCTCCAGACATCTGGATCCTCCTCCTGAGAACACTAATGAATATATTAAAACATTAATATCATCATTAGTGCATTATTATTACTTCTGATTCATATCTCCTCTTTAGTGAAACCAACCTCAAACCTCCACATGACCTGCAATATTCTTTGTACATACTGTGAATATTTTAAATGTTCTCTGTGTGTCAGTTCCTGCAGAACTAAAGAGTCTATTTAAGGTTAATATTATGACAGTTTAGGGACAAGGTCATTTAAGGTTGAAAGGTAAAAGTAAGATTTTAAAATCCATGCAGAATCAATCAGGGAGCCAAGTAATTTTTGTTCGTTTTAGTATCAGTAATGAGTCCAGCTGCAGCATTTTGAGGCAACTAAAGGTGAGACAGAGCACCAGGTGACAGTTTGGACTTTAAACTTAAAAATTTAAGATTTTAGGGAAACAAACAGAATGAACAGTAGATACCGGCAACACAGAGGTGCTAGGATAACTGCAGAACATGACTGGATTAAAGCCAGAACAATAAATACTTCAGAAGAGGGGGCTGTGGGAGGATTAGCTACATGGATATTTTCACAGAAACATCTCACACTCACATCCTGTCAATGCACTAAAAAAAAGAAGACGTGGGTTACACGCCACATAAGGTTTGAAAAGCTAACAGGGTTTTAACAAGTCATACCAAACAGTCAGGATGCTGAATGATGTCAAATAATATCAACAAATATCAAGCACAAAAAAGAATATTAAACAAGTGACTGATTTTTGGACAGACTGGATCAGAATCGTTAATAACAACAAGTAATTGCAAACATTTAAATGTCTGCAGCTCAGAGCAGGTGTTAGTTTTCTCTTCAAACTAGAACAGGAAACTGCAGTGTCGAAAAGAGGAAACCACAGTTTGTCAGCTGGGTTCTTGTAATTTCAGATGTATAGATTTCTTCAAAACTTCACTCTCACTGAATAACTTTCATCTGATCTGAACGGTTGCTGAGCGGATCCAAAGACACGTTTAACGCAGCTCAGCACAGGTGGCGTTTGTAGCACTTTGCAAAAGTTCACAATGATATCTTCACTTGTAGCTTGCATATGTTGAAGCCAGAGAGCAGCTTGAAATGTAAAATACAGCTTAAAACAATAATGTCTTGATAGAATTAACACTTTATTTAAAAAATCAGCCAACTTCTTTACATTACTGGAAAAAAAGGACGTTTTTGTTGAAATAATGTATCAAGGGGTCAATATGGGTCATAGAAACATTTTCAACAAAGTGAAACAAAAGTAAAGAAGACAGGGAGTCAAATTTTATTAGTTTAGAAAAAAACAGTCAAGAACAGCGTGTAATATGTTTAAGAGCAATATTAGCCATCATTTAGTGCTTTGCATCTGTGTGTAACGGAAACAATAAACTCAGAAAGTTACGTCTGCTCGTCGAAATCAGGAAATAAGACAGAACTTCCTGTCACACAGAAACACACTCTGGCTGAACAAACGAACAAAATTAGGACCGTAGTCCTTCGCATGTAAAGGTAACAATTCAAAAGATACTTTAACATTAAAACTACAGTCTAAAGCTGTTTTTGTTTTTACTTGGCATGATGTAAGAAACGTCAGAGTTCAGTTTTCTCCAGGTTTACTTGTGTTTAAACTTTCGTTTTACTTTAACTTCAGCTCCAGCTCAAGTTTAAATTGAAACTTTATTCTAATTTATAAATTACATTTCAACATGTTAATCAGATTATGAGTCATTGTGAGGTTTAGATCATACTCAGAACAATGTTCACAATCATCTTAGCAGGACTAGTTTAACTTTTAAAAGCATGACCACAAACTGTTTGCTTGACTTTTACCTTAAATCATTATAACTTGGACCTAAATTATTCTGACTGGAAATCGGAATTGTTCAGATGAATTTGTTCTGTCAGCTGTCTCTCATGAGTCAGAATTTAAACTTTCTATAGTATTTCATAATTTTTCAGCCCAGTTTCTTTTTTCTTTGTAGCCGACAATGGGTCCTTTCTGAGGGAAAAGTCCCAACATGAGAAGCAAAAGATCTTAAGGAACTAAAAAATGTCTAATTGTGTTTGATTTAACTCATTAGAATTATACTCTAAACATTGTTGTGGTTTAACACAGCTTGTTCCAGGAACTGACTGACTCTTGGTTGTTTTGAATAAATTGGACTTTCTGTGATTCCTCACAAAGTCTCAGAGGACAAAGTGACTCAAAGTAACTTTTTTGTCTACACACGTGTGCTTGTGTGTTTTGGTTGGCCACCCCACTGCTTTATGTTGAAATGCACATGTTGATTTTCTTCTCAGACATGCCAATGGATCTCAGAGAGAGCGAGTCGGCCCCCTTGGTGATTAGAGACCGGGAAGGCAGCCAGAGGTCCAGCTCGAGCATGACCCCTAGTCTACAGGTGCACCTCTACTACTTCCCAGACACAAAGGATACAACAACGATACAAATATCGTCTGGACAAATATCTGCAGAAAATGTCTGTATCAAAGCAGGGGAAGCATGTGGTAAGATTTTAATGAGTCTAAAAATAAACTGTATTCCAAAATGTTGCCATGTGTTTTAATATCATTTGTTGCTTCTTTACTCAGGAATCTTACCGGTGTACCTCAGTCTTTTTGGTTTGGCATCTGCAGATCTGTCTTTTTGGTATCCTCCATCGCACGTGTTTGACTCAGTTGAAAACTTAAAAGTTCACTTTAGAGTTAGGTAAGTAACTTTTTTAAAAACTCATTTGTTTACTTATGAAAATGCACCACTGGATGTGATTATTTGCCAAACAAGACAAATCAATACTGAAAATATGATCTGGATGAAACACTGCAACAGCTGAGGAAGACGTTTTCTGCAGAAGAAGCTGACTTTTAAAAATGTGTCGCTAAAAACAAGAAGATTAGAAATTTGACGTGGGCACAAGTGATGCAGGAAGTGGAAATATTGATATTTCTGCTATGAGGACTTCTAGGAGTTCGTGAGTTTCTCCTGAAGTATGAAATGTTGTAGCCAGAACAAACTTTGCACTCGCCACCTCAAATAACATAATTTTTTTCATTCTTGCAAAGCATGAAACATGCTACAAAAAAAACTAAACCGTCATAACATTAACATAAACAAAAAGAGCAAGGAGCTAGCAGCAAACAGTATAACAGGATGATGAGTGAGGGAACCGGGAGTATATATATGCTGAGAGGAATGATTACTGAGTGAGGCTAAGACAGGTGTGAATGATTAACTGTAGGCAAAGATGACTGAGGGAAATAATGGTGAACGACACAGAGAAAAACAAGTAAGCATACAGAAAAGAAGAAAATATCCAAATGAAAAAAACAAGAAAAACCACAGGATGAACTATAACATATAACAGAAATAATCTCAACACATAAACCCAAAGATCATGACAACACATGGTTGGACTTCAATTAAAGATGAAGATGAATGAATAATCTGCAGGAAAGGGAAGATATCAGAACTGAAGGCCTTCAGTACCTTCAGTACCAGTTGCTCAAAGTTACTTTATAGTATAAGTTAATAACAAAACTAGGCAGATTTTGCTCAGCTGGCTTTATTTATTAAAGGTAACAATAAACAACTCAGTGTAACCAAAGGAGTTCCTTCAGGTGGTGCTGACGACAGGCACCATCACAGCTAACAGCGTTTTCATGGCTGTTTGTTGACAGAATCAGAGTGGACTGGGCTCGCGCCAGCATGAAAAACACATCAGGTTGTTGCTTTAAATAAACATGGACACTGGACAATGTTCCAGCTTCTAGTTATCTGCAGATATGTCGCAGTTTCATTGGTCTGACCCACTGGAAATCTAACTGGGTTCTATGAGTTTGACATCCCTGAAATAATGTTCAGTTTTTTTTTTCTTGTTTATAGATTTTCCTTTAAAAACTGGTTTGGTCAAGAATCAAGAGCATCGTATCGCTACAGTTTGACAAGAGACAGAATCAGTCCAGTGCTTGACTACAGCGTCATTGATTATCTTTTTTCTCAGGTAAGAAGATCGGTTTCGTTAATTTTCTGAACCATAAGCTCATTGAGAGTAATAACTGCATGTTTTATGTCTTAGCTCATTTGAAAACAGTTACATACCTTAAACATTACAGTTTATGGTTAAAAACATGCCTGTTCATGGTCCACATGTCTGGTTTCTGTTGGCTGTTAGATGCGAAGTGATTTTGTTGCCAGCCAAGCAGGAATTGCTCCACCTTTGAGTGCTCAAGAGGAATGTCTCGGCCTTGCTGTGCTGGACTTGTGGCGGATGGCTAAAGAGCACCATCAGAGTGTAAGAGAGCTCTGCAAGACTGTCAGGTATTTACAACTGGATAAGTTTACAAACAGCAGTACATTTGGTGGAAGTGAGCATCTTGGTAGCTGTGTCTATAGCACATCTATGTTATCTTTACACCAAATCCTTTTTTTTACCCCAGCTATAAATCTTGCCTTCCCAAGTCACATCGCCAAGACATCCAGAAACGAAACCGCCTGGACCGCTTTCGAATTCGAAAATCCCTAAAGCGTTTCATGAAGAAGCTTGGCAACTGCTCGGTGGACGTGTGCAGCCTGAAGCTCAAATACCTGATTGAACTGGCTGGCATCGAACCCTCTCTGGGAAGTGAGACCTTCCACGTGAACGGGCTTTCCTCCTTGTCAAACACGTCTTTCTCTCTTGTGCGCGTCAGTGGGGAGACAGGAGTTCAAACCAGGGAAAGTTCCCAGCCTGATGGGACCAAGGTAAGAAAGGTTCAAGTAAAGTTTGTAAAGTGTGAAGCTAACCTCAAACTCTCTTTAGGGCTCAGGGTTAGATTCATTGAAGTAATTTTCTTTACCTAACAGAATTGCTATGGCAGCAGAATGAGCTTAGCTAAAACCACGGGGCTGCTAGATCAAATCTTAGTCATTATACTGTTTAATAGCATTTACATCTATAGTGGGTTTTTACCTCCAAGCTGTTTTTCGCAACATGAATTAAAAACAGGTCATTCTTGCAAAATTCAGAAAAATATCTGAGAACAGTTACTAATAACCAAGAAGCGTGTGGTTTAACTTTGGTTAATGACGAAAGAAAAACAGAGGAGTGGCTCTGAAGTAAATGTGTGATAATCGTATTCATACAGTAAAGCCAAAAAATTTGCTTTTTTTTATCTGTGATGCTTTTTACTGGTAGCAACATTTATTACTGAAAGAAATTTGCATGCAGTAATTATTTTTAGTACATCAAAAACTGCCCCATTAGAAGAATTAGAAGAACTGTTAAATGTACTTCCTCATTGACTTCACTCTGCAGAACCAATAACTACATGTAATTTACACAATCTATGTTGTGGCCACTTGGAACAAAAGTGGCAAAGCCAAAGCATGCAAGAAAACCTGCGTATTTAAATGATTTTGCTGTCAGCTGCTTGGCCTGTGCAGCAAATTTTCTATTCAATGAAAGATCAAATGTTTGACCACCTAGTTCTTTTTTTAATTTATTTAGTGTATCATTAATTTGAATTAGTTTTTCATTGCGCCTGTACACTGTTCTTTCACATACTGTGTGAGATTTTGTTAAATGATCAGCCTAAAAGCTATAAAAGTATAAAACTCTGTTTTTTTTTTTCTTAGGAGTGGCTGACCTTTTGTGATTTCCAAGAAATCGTAGACATCAGTATAAATAGCGAAGAGCTGGCTCCACAGGACAGCAGGGTGGTCACGATAACGCGCAAAGATGACAGATGCTTGGTAAAGAACAGGTTTCACATCTAAGCTTTGCCATTATATTTATATTTTACAAAATTACAGCCTTGTTTCTGTTTTATGCTTTACTTTTTAACTCATAACAGGAAGCCAAGTTCCAGAGTCTGAAAGAGGCGCTCTCGTTTGTGTCGCTTGTTGACGGCTACTTCAGACTCACCACAGACTCCAGCCATTTCTTCTGCCAAGACATCGCTCCGCCAAGTATCCTGGAGGGCCTCAGTAATCACTGTCACGGTCCAATCACGTGAGTCCTGTTGACAGTTCATCTGATATGGTAATTTCAACACGTGTGTTTTACCTCTTTGTGTCATGTTGTGTTTGTTCAGATCGGAGTTTGCAGTCAACAAGCTGAAAAAGTTGGAAGGTAAAGGTGGGACCTTCCTGCTCCGGCGCAGTCCCAAAAACTACAATAACTTCTTCCTCACAGTTTGTGTTCAGGTAAAGACAGTAACACAAAACAATATTTTAAGACCTACTTTATAGACATTTTCTGGTTGGCTTTGCATGTTTAATTACCTGACAATAAAAGAGAAACACCTGACTGCACTTTTGTTATTTGATACATAGAAACATAGAATGAACTTAATTTAATTTTAAAATAATTCCTGTCGCCTCCATAACTAAAGTTTGTTGACTGTATTTCTCCAGACCCCACTTGGACTTGACTATAAAGACTGTCTCATTATTAAAAATGAGAATTTCAGTCTTCTTGGAGTTCAGAAATCATTTTCCAGCTTGAGAGAACTCACCGACTACTATCAACATAACAAGCTGCTGATGGCTGAAATACCTGTCAAGTTAACTCGCTGCTGCCCACCTCGACCTAAAGGTATTTGTGTTATGATGATATAGCTAATTATAGCCCTATAGTGAATCTATGGCCCAGAAAAATAGCAGGATTACTTGCACCACCTCATGTGGTTTTAGCAGAGAACATAAAGTAAAATGGGCAATCTTGGATATTTTATAAAGTAATTTTCTACATTCTAGTACATATGTATATGGATAAAGACTTACACTAAAAACTAGGACATAATAGCCAGTTCTTGTTCCCTAATTTCCAAGTTGCAGGGTGATACATACTCATTGTACCTCAGTTTCTATGGATTGTACTACATATGACAAAACTCGGTTTCTCCTTTTCCCAAAGAGCTCACAAATCTAATAATCATAAGAAACAGCAGCTTGGTTGAAGCTCAGGGGTCCCCAACACCTGAAAGAAACAAATTCAGTCACATCCAGTTCCACACAATCAAATATGAAGACCTGAAATGTGTAAGTGTTTTAGACCCCATCTCTTACTCTGTTATCACTTTGCTTCTTCTACGTCTGTCCGCCGCTTTGATTGGTTCTCATTCAACTCAGTCGCTGCTTTTGTTCCAGCTGCTTTACGTTAGTTTCTGTCGGTATTTTTCACGACAGGATGAGAGCCTTGGACAGGGCTCCTTCACTCGAATTTTTAAAGGTGAAAAAATTGACACTCACGATGGGGAGAAACACACGACAGAAGTCCTTCTGAAGGAGCTTGATCCCGATTACAGGAACTGCTGGGAGGTGGGTTTTTAAATGTTGTTTTTTTTTTTCTTTTTTTCATAAAGCAAAGTATTTTTCAGAATTGATTTTAATTCACAGATTAGCAAACACAAGTTACAGTGTCTGAGTATTTATTTTCTCTCAGTCATTCTTTGAAGCTGCCAGTTTGATGAGCCAGATTTCCCACAAACACCTCCTTCATGTGTACGGTGTTAGTGTTCATGGAGAAAAAAGTAAGTCGGAGCTACGGTGCATGATATTTATGACTAATTTCTCACCGACTAAAACCAATGTAATGCATATTTCCTTTTTTTATTGTGTTGTTTGAATGCATCAATCTGAACTGACCTAAACAGCACATGACATAAAAACCACATTATTTTTGGGAAGCGTATAGAAAGAGTTTGGTGAAATTTAAACAAGGAACACTGGATTTTTTTCTCCCCAATTAAATGGTACATCATTCTCTTCATATTGAGCTAAAAGCAGTAACTCGGTCAGAATCCTCATATGACCGAGGTCACGCTCACGCTGGTGAACGTTTGAGAATCAGCTTGAAGTACAGCTGTATAAACTGACCTCTCTGTGCCTTTCAGACATCATGGTACAGGAGTTTGTTAAGTATGGAGCCCTTGACCTCTACTTGAAAAGAGGAAAATCTCTGTCAGTGAGCTGGAAACTCAACGTAGCCAAGCAGCTTGCATGTGTCCTCAATTATCTGGTGAGAAAGATTTAGATTCAAAAGAAAGAAAGAAAGGAAAACTGATTCTGCAGCAAGTTCAAACTAGCTGTTCAGTTTTTCTGCATAAGTCGGCTAAATAACTGCTGGTTTAAAAATAACAGAGAATAGTTCATTTTTAATGGGTCTACAATAACATAACTGCCTTGCAGGAAGAGCAAAACATTGTTCATGGAAATATCTGTGCCAAAAATCTGCTGGTGGCCAGAGAAGAAGACCCCTCCCAGGGCATCTCTCCTTTTATCAAGCTGAGTGACCCCGGCATCAACGTCGCCATGCTGGGAAAAAATGGTAAAAGTAGCACAGTTTTTTAATCTTTCTGTAATTGAGTTTTCATGCATAACAAGACCACAAAATGGAGATTATTTAGTGAAGGTTGCTGTTGCAGAACTACGACTCAGGAAAGCTGGAAGGATTTTCATGATAAGAGTATTTTCTGTCCACTGTTGCCCTGTGAATTCTCAGAAAGGACAGGTTAAACAAAGAGAAGAATACTTTTTCCTTCATATGTTTTCATTCACATAATCTGTACTCTTCTTCTTCTCCTTCTTTCGGCTGTTCCCTTTTCAGGGGTCGCCACAGCGAGTCATCCTCCATCTAACTCTGTCCTCAGTCTAACTCCCTCCATGTCCTCTCTAACTGCATCCATATGTCTCCTCTTTGTCTCTAACATCCTTCTGTCTTCTTCCACCCACTGTCCCTCTGCTCATGTCCAAACCGTCTCAGTCTGGCCTCTCTAACTTTATCTCCCATTCACATAATCTGTACTGAACTGGATTATTTGGATTGTGTTGGTTTGGAATGAGATGTCATGTATTTACCTGGATTCGAATATAAATTTGTATTAAACCATAATTGGATGTATTAAACCTGTTTATTGTTTTAGTATTGCCCCATAAAATGTTGTTTATTTTAAACAAACAGAATTAAAGTGACACAGAAAACTAGCCTTGAACCTAAAAAACTGATTTAAGGATTTTCATCCCAATTACAATTACTGACATGTAAAATACAGAGAAAATGCATTTCTAATTAGTTCACAGATGGCTAGATATTTCGGTATAATGTATTACATTGCTGTTTCATCAGCTATCCTGCACAGGATCCCCTGGGTGGCTCCTGAGATGCTAGATTCCCCAGACAACCTGGCTCTTGAGTGCGACAAGTGGAGCTTCGGAGCCACTATGTGGGAAATCTTCAACAATGGAAACCCTCCATTGCAAGGCTGGAACATATACGAGGTACAATCCGTGTTGTTGTGTAGGTTAAACACAGGTACATACATCACACTGTAATATTTTTCAGTCAACACTAAACAGGCCCACATCCAAGTTTCCTCTTATTTCACAGTAAGCTGCAAGTAAAACATTTTTATCCTAGAGTGAGGAAGATGTGACCTGAAGACTCTGTCCCTGACTAACAGCAGGACTTGTTGCGCTGCTGGTGAAGGTTTTATGCGAGGGAAGAGTTAGGCAAATTCAATTTTTTTGCAGTAACTCCTACTCATACACCTACACCATGGCCTCTAATTTGTAGTCACTTAAGATATTCATGGCACACAGGATACCCTTCAACAAGCTGATAAGTCTTCAGTTGTTGCTGATTGCTTTTATGTAAAATGGCTCATATATTGTATGTTATATGAAATTAGTTTTCAAGTCTGCAACAGACTTTGCATGATTTCTATGCCTCACAACAATAACACAAAACAATATACAATGAAATATACTAAACTAGACATTACAATGTTTGTGGAGACATGAAAATATTTTTGACAAAGAAATCAGTGATATTTTGTCATGTTTATGCTTGTTAACAATAATTGATGAGCATACCAAAGTCAATACATTTGGCACACATCAGCCTAGACATTAAAGTCATTTTTTGTGGCAGTAAAATCTATAATCAAAAAATTGTTGCATCTTTACAGTCTGTTTAACAGAACCGACTGTAAAAAAGAAAAAAACTGCATCTCTTGTTGAACTAATGTTAAAGTAATGCAAGCAGGCAAAAAGTCTTCAGTGCCTCTTTATCAATGAGGGGGGGTTGCAGAAAGGCTGTTTTATCAGAAGTTTGAGGCAGTGAGCATGCCCACTTCTTTATGCACCACAACATAAACAGATATGCCATTTTCTATTCCTATAAGTCATAAACACTGACCTGGTAGGGACACATTGGGGCTGTGGCTCAGCTCTGGTTTAAGGTTTAGAAGACACCGTTGTTTAGGTCAAAGCTAAATAAGCTGAAGGCCTCTGCTGTCCCACAGAGGGAGTAATTTAAACTGCACTGGTCTCTGAAGATGGGGACGGTGTCTTGGTTACCCTGCCTCCTGGGGAAACTCTCTGCTTGGCTGTGTTTAAAGTCAAATGGAAACAGTCTGTCGTCTCAGAGAGTAAAATTAAAAACCACATTAACATTACAGGCCATTTAGAAATGTGTAAACAGGGATTAATCTTATTTTATGCCTTTTACTCTCTCACATTTAACCAACAACAATCTGTGTAATAAAGTTAACAGATTTCAGTTTATTTATTTACCCATTTAAATTCTGTTAAATGTTTAGGACTATAACAACAACAGAAAGTGTAAATATTATTCCGCTTCATAATATTAATCAGCTTTCTTTCTTCATTCTTGCCGCAGTCTGGTGTCTGTTCACTTAAATACATACACAAACGCGCAAAACGAAAAGTTTTTGTTGATGTCTTTTTTTAAAATACACCACTATAAAAAAAGATAACTTCTGAGTAACCGCAATTAGAGATATTACTTTTTCCTGACTGATTAGAGTGAACCAGGTTATGTCAATAACTGGTGACGCTAACGCACTTTTTATAGAAGGAGAAGTTTTACGAGAACAAGGAGCAGCTGCCTCCCTCCCAGTGGACAGAGCTGGCTGATCTGATTGGTCAGTGTATGAACTACGACGCAGCTTTCAGGCCGTCCTGTCGCAGTATTATCCGTCAACTCAACAGCCTCGTCACATCGGGTAAGAAATATGTACTTATGTAATGAAATATAAAATATCATTTCAGGTGGTTCAAATCTTATCATCCAATGAGTGTACTTATTTTATTTGGGTGTATTTAATATTAAAAAAAAATCTAAATTTTATGCAGATTATTGTTGCTCGATTGTTTTCTAACAAATTAACCTAAATAGTAGCAATACATAATACAGCCTAGTACATACCATGTACTTGGTACTTGCCCAGTATGTACCTGGTAATTACTAGTTAGAACCCAGTACTTAATTGCTACATGTGTACTCATATCCTGTATGTACCAGCTAAGTACTAGAACCTAACTCCAGGTACTCACCTGGTATGTACCAGGTAAGTATTGAGTAAGTACCAAGTACTGAGGAAGCTCAACAGTCAGTTGCACAAGTAAGTACCAGGTAAGAATGGGATACGTACCAGGCTGTAATATATATTGCTATAATATAATATAATATAATATAATATAATATAATATAATATAATATAATATAATATAATATAATATAATATAATATAATATAGATCACTGTTTCAACTCAACAAGTTCACTTTTGATACAAATTACTTACATCTTTCTCATTTTTTTGCTTTGAAATGTAATCTTTTTCATTACAAAGTATCTTTACAGCCATCTCATGCAGCTGCCTCATCCTTTCTTGTTTCGTGGCAGACTATGAGATACTTCACTCGACTGAACAGGTCACTCAGAGCGCCGTGGGCAGAGCTTTCAGTCCTGCTCAGCACGACCATGCGGTGTTTGAGGAGAGACACTTACGCTACATCCGTCCACTGGGAAAAGTAAGAGTGACGCTACAACCTCTGAAACCAGCGAGTTAATGTCACCCAGACATTTCTGGCATTAACTAAAGCTGTTATCTATGCTTTGTATCTCAAAGCAAAGTATCTCTTTGATTTTATTGACTGTGTGACTCAAACCTTTTGCAGGGGAATTTTGGCAGCGTTGAACTTTGTCGCTACGACCCGCTGGGTGATCACACCGGCGAACTTGTGGCTGTGAAGAAGCTGCAGCCCAACAAGCAGTCAAATTTGGACGACTTTCTCAAGGAGATCAAAACTCTCAGTGTCTTACATTGTGACTATATTGTCAAATACAAAGGGATCTGCTACAGCATGGGTAAAAACACACACACGTTGAGCTATAATTATCCTCATCTAATTAGAAAAACGTGTTCTGAGGCCTTTTGGTGTTTTTGACACATCCGCTTGTGACATCCTTAAAACTGCAATAGTTTTGCACACAATGGATGAGCTGTGGTTCTTTTAGTGTTCCCAGAAAATGGTAAATGTTTGCTTGTTCACAGGCCACCTCAGTATGACCTTAGTGATGGAGTACATGCCCCATGGGAGCCTGAATGCCTACATGGAGAGTAACAGGCAAAACATCAACACCAGGCGCATGCTGCTCTTCGCCTCTCAAATCTGTAAGGTAAGGTCTGTTAATTATGAACCCATGTCTGAGTAAAATCATCTTTGATCTTTGCACAAAGTAGAAAAAAACATGGAGTCTTTCAAGTTTGCTTCACTGCTTTTTTATATGAACCAGTGCTGATAAACAGGACATGTGATCATGTTAATGAAAAAACTGAATAAGTGGTTCTCCCAGCGTGACGCCATTCTTGAAAAGAAATATTTCTCTTGTTCGACTGACAGCAGTTAGAAACTTTTAAGGTTTATTTTACTACATTTATTCAGGCTCAAAAACCTATGTATGTGAAACTGTCACTTTATTGCATCAGCTCAGTTTTGTTTCAGTATATTTATACCATCAAAGATAGTCATACAGAATCGAAATAACTCCAGAAAGGACGAAAAGGTTTGAGTCTTCTGTTTCAATTTTCTCAGGGGATGGAGTACCTGCAGAGCCTGCGTTACGTCCACCGAGACCTTGCTGCCAGAAACATTCTTGTTGCCAGTGAATCGCTGGTAAAAATTGCTGATTTTGGAATGACAAAGTTTATTCCTCAAGATACGGACTACTACCGCATCCAACAGCCTGGACAGAGCCCCCTCTACTGGTATTTATTTATTTACTTTGTCATTTTGAAACTGAAACCTAAATAAAAAAGACAACTGATGGTTGGTTGAGGGTGGTTTCACAGCCCTCCTCGAAGGAAGTGAGGGTGCAGCAAGTAACCTTTGGTCTGGCATATTTAGTTATTTTTGAAGGAGGCAGAAAATGTTACTTATTAATTTAGAAATCTCATCCTAAACTTTGCTCTGTATAACTACAACTCCTGGGAGAAAACGTTTTTTTTTTTTCTTTCCGTCATTTTTGTGCATGCTGTTTGTGGCGAATGATGATGAGGTAACAAGTTATTTTTTATCCTTTCAACCTTGCATTTGCATGGAAACAGCGTTCTAGGAGCCTCACATTTTTTTAAATTTCAGAGTGAAAAATCCTGAAATGCAACCCTATGTAAACAGCCAAAATGCAGCCTTTTGAGAACAATGATTTCATGACCCCACTTCTAGTCTAAAGACCTGGAGGTGTCCTCTACCTCTTGTTTTGTGCTCATTTTGCACCCAGTGTGCAACCTTGATGCACCTGCTGCGCTTGGTGTATTTTAGTGGCAGCGCCTCATGCAGGCCTGGCATAGTTACTACAACATTTCGGGGCAATTTTGGTTTCTGGGTAGATGAAAACATTCCCAGAAAGTGTGTCGTGTTTACAAGGACATTTTTAGAAACCACGAAGACTGTTTTTGAAAAACTGCATTTAACTAAAAACTGCAACATGAAGCAAAAAGAGAGCAAACTGCTCCCACCTGCTGAACCTGATGACTGGGTTTGCGCTGGTATACAATCAGGCCTATTTACTTTAGAAGGACCAGCTAGAGGAAGCAAAAGGTGTGCAAAAAATGGAGCAAAAACCACAAGCTGCACATTTTTTGTGAATTTGGTCTTGAGGGTTTTGTGACTACAGAGAACTGTAGCCACTTGTTTGTAACTGTGTAAAAATAGAAAATGTTTATTTCTATACAGAACATTCAAAACTTACTTCTAATAATTGTTTAATAGGATTATATTTAAACCATTTTATAGTTGTTTACTGTGCTCATACTTCACAGTTTCAGATCTGCGTAGAGAAGGAAACAGAGCATGTACAAATACAAGATTTTTGCTCTAAAGAAAATAAATTGCTCAGCTCAAATGATCCTGCTGTTTTAGGTTATTGATACCTAAAAACTGGATACCTAATGTTTTCTTGTATGAGGCATTGTTAAATTGCATCTGGATATTGCTGTATGTATTGGACAGCTCTTTAATAGATCAGCTGAATAATCTTATGCAGCAGAAACCTCATAAAAACATGGTATGCATGTAAAATAAACCTGTTCTTTTCAGTAAAACTAATATAAAAACACTGACATGTTTAGAAAGCAATGCTGCTTTTCTTTAATGCAAAATAAAATTGTAAATCAGAGCCTGATTAAAGCTTTTGAAGGAGACGCCCTTGCCTTGTTTTAAAGGCCTTATTTTCTGCAGGCTTGCTCCCGAGTCTCTCAGCGAATCAAAGTTCTCCCACAAAACGGACGTCTGGAGTTTTGGGATCCTTCTTTACGAGCTTTTCTCCTACTGCGACAAGAACTGCAGTCCCAAAAAAGTAAGGAAGTCAGCCGTTGTTGCGTGCAGCTATGGAGAATAAATTGTGTTTTAAAATACTGGCAATTATTGTTTTGTTTAGATCATTTTACAGGAGCTTGAACACAACCTGCAGGGTATATCCATTTCTATGCGCCTCACCCAGATTCTGTCTAGCAGCTGGAGGCTGCCGGCTCCTCCGAACTGCCCACCGAAGGTTTGTCAACTTTATTACACTTTAAGTGAACTGTCTTTCACCCAAAAGAGAAAATTGGTTATTTATTAATTTAAAACAAAGCTTGTCGCTTCCTAAAGAAATACATTGTGTTTTTTATAATAGTTTAGGGAGGAATTTTCTATTTCTTGATCTGATTTTGCGTCATATTTCCCCCCGTTAACCACAGGTGTACGGACTGATGAAGAAATGTTGGGAATACGAGTTTTATGAGCGCCCAGATTTCCCCACCCTTGCAGATCAGATCGAAAATATCATGCAGGACGAAAGAGAGAACCCAAAAGGCTGAGAAGGAAGCTTGACGCACCTGATGTTGTTGCTCGACCAGTGGTACAAGTATTTACTGTGTAGTCAGAAATGGCTTTTAAAGTTTGCAAAGTTTGTCATATATTATAAGAAACGATGTAGCAGCCATTTTGTGCACACCCATTGTCGATCCGTACCACACAGGGAGCCGTTTTTATCACTGTCTCACTGTATCCTTATCAAGCAGACATTAAATTTGACTGTACGCTGAAATGGTTAATAACTGAGTGTGACACTTCAGTATTTTTGTTAGAACGTCTGTCCATCTATTTTCTTTGCCTGCTTCATCCTTTCCTTGTCGTGGAGGAGCTGCCGCCAATCTCCTCGTTAGAATATGAAGGCAAAAAACAATATCTGCAGTAGTGTATACAGAGTCTAAATGGTTTGTTTCACAATGTTTACTGGAAATAAAGATGAGCTTTTCCTGAAGTTTTGTAATTTGAAATCACACCATGCAATAGAAGAGCAGACGATTTCTAAATAATAAAAAAATGATATAAAATATTTAATCTAAAACAAAAAATCTTACTGTAGCTGTCAGTGAACAAATAAAACGACTGTCTCTTGATGTTATGTAATAATTCAGGGTTTCACACTTAAAGATGTTTGGCTGCAGCTGAAATAACTGATTTTAGTTTAATAAGTTATGTTAAAATGCTGTGAGATTTGTCTTAAGTCATTTGCATGCTTCTGTTAATATAAACATTTGTTCTCATTTTTCTGTAAAATGTTTACATTTTGTTGCTTTCTCACTTAATGTGTTTATTAAGACTTATGTTCTAAATAAACCTTTTTAAACTATATGCAATCACAAGCCTTTAAATATATTTTTACAGCTGTCACATCTTTATTAGGCAGCCAATAAACTAAGATTATCTTATGAAGGCAAATCAGGTGAAGCCTTTTAGGTCAAACCTTACAAAGAACATTTTGCACAATCTAATGGGATGTTGAAAGATGTTGTGAGGTGTGTCAAAGAGACTCAGCTTACCTGAGTTCTAGTCATTTTGTGCTTTCTAAAAATAGCGCAGTAATCAAAAAAATATAAAGTACTTAAGTGCTGGTATCCACTGACAAACAAGATGTTGACCCATTTGGTTTGTGAACATTTAGTTCCTCAATCATTTTCACATTCCGTGTTTTCTTTTGTTAAATTTTACAAATGCACTTATAAAGAAATTAAAAATACTGCATGTCACGCCGTGTTGTGTGTTACAATAGGAGAGTAAATTTGTCTCTTGTCTCCTTTTGTTTAATTGTGCAATCATTTTAGCTTTTATGTCTTTAGTTTTAAATAGCTGGTTCAAAATAACAAAATCTGGCAAGGAAAGAAAAAGTGGAAATGTCATGTAGGGTGGAAAAGGAGGCAAACCCAGAGCGCAGACTCATTTTCAAAAAGGAAAAGTAACTAACTTATTTACAATATACACAAAACAAAAACAAAAGCTGACCTGGCAGCAAAACCAAACTTAACAAAATCCAAACCTGAGACACAAGACGAGCGGGACAACCAGACAGTAAACCAGCAGTGAGTGGAGGAGATGACCAGGTTTTAAAACAGAGGGTAGTTAGGGGAAGTGGGCACAGGTGAGATGATTACAACTAGGATCAGGTGAAGATGGGCGTGGCAGGAAAACTACAGACTTCCTGAGGAGACATGAAGACAAGAACTGGACTAAGACAAAGCTAACAAAGATAACTGAATTAAAAAAAAAACAATAAACTCAAACTGAAACATGAAGACAATAAAAGCAATAAACTGAATACAAAAACACAAAGAAAACTCACATCCTGACAGGAAAAGAAACTGCGAATGAAGGTAGACCTTACTGAGAGAAATAAAACATTGATAAACTCACTCTTTGCTGACAATATCCTGACCTGTTTATTCAAATAAAATATGTGATTTCAAACACATCTCATAGACTTATCAGGATGGCTGTAGCAGCCTGACAACAATAAACTTCTTGGTTTTTGCATCTGGATTTTGTGAAGTTAAACTAGATTTTTTTTTAAACCACTGAGGCTGAATATTTAAACTGTTGTTAATCATTTTTATTTTACCGTCGCCAGTAGACAGGAGGCTTTATCAAAATGTATGATTCTGTCTTTTGTCCCCATCATTTTTGTCAGTGTGTGTAACCTTGTTGCTTGGTTTAAAATACAGTATATATGGAATGTAAAAAGTTAAGTTCTTGAACTGGTCTGCCTTTTTTTTATTCTAAGAACTGCTAATCTGACTCTGGATTACCAGGTTTGGCATCTTTCAGAGCTAAGTCAACAGCCTCCTCCCACTGCATGTTTTTGCCAAAAAAAACAACACTTCATGTGACCTCTGATTCAATCTGTGAAAAATGTACTGTAGGGTTCAGCATCTTGTCTAACAAGCCTTTCAATAAATGCTGTCACCGTGTTATAAAACCAGCCTAAACGGATATCAGAGTTTGAACCTGCTTTATAGCTTAATACTGCATCATAAAAGAAAAACAATGTGTGTTTGCCACCTAATGCTCTTTAGTTTCATTAATAGTTGACTTAGAGAGATCTCTCCTGGAACCAATCCAGTCATTCAATCCAAACACGTTTTTAAAAGTGACTATTAAACAGGTTTTCAAAGACGTGCTGAACATACTGAACTGACCACTTAGTAACACTGGATAGTCTGGAATAGGCGCTCACCGTATTCTATCTGCTGTGTTGACTGTGTCTTTTGTCTTTACTTAGTTAGTGTTTTAGTATCTGTTGCACATTTGGAGTTTGGGGAAATGCAATTTCAGTCCTCTATGTAATGTACTGTTGCATAGTCTGATTGACAATAAAGTTCACTTTGACTTTGACTTTGACGTGCTGTTAGCACAGCCTAAAATTCACTGAGAACTGAAAGCTTTTTACATTTCAGTGACTTTAATACATGAAGTTACTTCTAAATTGTTTCATTTAGTACCTGGTCTAAAGGTGAAAGCATAAAATAGTCATGAAACTAAACTTTTTGTTCTTGCAAATGGATTTTTTGTATGTGTGTTCGCATCTGATTTCCTGCTTTTCTTGTTGTAAATGATTGAGGAAGAAAAAGACTTTCAGTCAGACTCGTGAACGTCTCAACTGTGACTACAAATCGAGTAAACGTTTAAAGAAAAGTTGTTTTTAAATCTCACCGGTTGGGATTTAACTTGAACGAGGTGTGTGTAGCTCCACTACCTGAACCATCATTTCCAAATGTGGACTCTCCACTTCATTAAGGTTTTTATCTGTTTTTCTTTGACACTATATATTTTAATGTTCTTTGTCCATTTAGATTCTATATCTGTACAATTTACATATTACTAAACTTATTTGGAAAGACAGAACTTTATAAACCCTCAAAGGAAGAAGAACACGATGAATACAAAAGAAAAATACTATTTCCGAATGAAACAAAAAAGCATTAAAGTTGATTATAACTCAAGTGTTTTATTTTAGGTGAGAAACAGTCACTAAAACGTTTTATTGTCTCCACACTGGTGTCTTTATTTATTATCTGATTTAATATATGACTCTGCAGGTGGAGTTTTAGGGTTGATATGTTCTCTTAATGTTTTTACAATTAATGTTTCCGCAGTAATTACCAGAGTAAATGGGCTGGTACGCGTTCACACACCTTTTTCATTGCATAACCACACATCATCTTGTGCAAACCTTTCTTTTTTCCCCCGCTGTTCAGTGGTTTGGCAACATTTTTATCGTACGGAAACGAGTCCATATAATGTCAGAGTGAGAAATCTAGTGTTGGTAAAAAAAAGAGCTAAATGAGATTTCAGAATGATTTCTTTGTTTTACTCCACACTTATCAACTAGATAAGAATAATATCTGCTGTTAATTATTAACTTGTGTTCTTAGCTGCCTACATTTAATTGACATATTTGTCATTTTTATTTTAAATACTATTAAACTAAAAGTAAATCTGAGTCATACAGTTTGAACATTCACTTTTAACATGGAGTGTCATCAAAATGAAACAAAAACCGTCAGCCCCCGAAATACCACTAAGATGCTGTCGTCTGGTTGAGCTTTTCTCCACTTTCTGAAGAACTAGGTTATCCAAAAAGAGAGAGGGGAAAAACAAATTTCCTCTCTGTACCATTTAGATTGTTCTTGCATTTCACAAAAAAACCCTTGAATCCAGCAGATAAAAACAAAAGGTCAAAAGATTTCAATCACAGAATGATAGAAATGACGTAAAATAGTATTCAAAAATAAAAAGAGTTTGCATTCAAAGATTTGTTGGCTTGACGATGAAAAGTGTGCTTTAATTGAGATTAAACAGAGTCAAGATGCAAGTAAAAGTCCACAATCGTCCAACTAGCCATGATATACAGTGTATCTGCCCTAAAATCAATGATTACCTTCTTGGACAGATTAGGCTCCAGGATAAATTCAAGATAAATTATTAAAAACCTTTATTGGTCTGAATCTGAGCCTTGAAGAAAAGACAAAAAGGTCAGCGTCATCATCATTCCTGAGCCTTTTTATGTCATTTTCACCCTCATGAAGTCCTTGTGACTACAGAGAGAAAGAGAAACCTTTAAACCTCTGAAGTATGTACTAAAATACCTGAAGTTAGACATGTCTCCATTCGCCCAAACTTGTCAGGCTTTGTCAGTAACAAAGCAACAAAAACAACAAACAAAAACAGCGGATCAAATAGTTTAAAATAAGAAGTAAAGTTGTACATACATAAAAATATAAAGCTGCATTCAAAAAAACTTACACAAGACTTTGATTTCAATATGTGCTTTTCCATTCAGAATAAAAAAATTTGCATACAACGCATTCCTATCATCTTAGTAAGCAAGTTGCTAATATTCAAGGAAACCTGTAATGTCATTTAAGGCCTTTTAACAAATTGTTGGCAGTGCTGGATGTGAGGCGAGGCCGTGGTCATGTAAGCCTGAAACTCCAGGAAACTTCCTGCGACGTTTGCTGACTGTGGAGACCTCAACAGTCATGGATGTTAAGTGCAAAATGGACTCAAGTCACTTATTTCTTTTGAGTTTAAGGTGAATATGTATGATAATGAGTGTGTCTTTCTCCTGGACACATTAAACATACGTATATTCTGGTAAACATATCACTGAGGTGGTCGGCACAGCGGAGCAGTGCTTGTCCACGGATCGCATTAACTCAGATTAACCTTCAACATTAGGGAAATGACTAAAAATCTAAGAACCTGGAGTAAAGTACTGGGACACAAGTGGGCTTTTAAACACGCACATTTTGTCCAAAAAGTCAGATCTTTCAAAATAAAAGAAAGTTTTGTGGATATCATGTTCCAGCTCAGAGCGTGAAGTAATACATCACTTTATAAAACTATTAGAAACTACTGATGCGTTCAGTTCACAGGTAAATGAAACCTGAGTTTAAAAAGAAAACACACCCGTAAAGCTTCAGGAAGTAAATGTTTAAGTGCTCTCTACATTTAGACCACACCTTAACCGACCAATCAAGTCTTTCTACAGGAGAGAATGTGTCGCACGTAACAGCTCAAACTGTGCATTTATATTAGTCGAAATTTAAAGTGGAAGAGGCAAGGCAATTCCAATTTCATCTCTTAAGCAAGATTACAATGGGAGCGGCTCCTTTTCACAAGGGTTTTCACCAAAAACAAGCTGTGGGGTTAAAGATAAGTTTCAGTGACACGTTTATCTAGTTCTCCATCCCTGCTGTCTTGGTTGTTTGAATTGCTTCATCAATGTGCTGACAAAAAAAAGGACATGTTTTGTCCAGTGATATTTATTTTATAAATCATTAACTCTTATTCTGCACTTTTCTTTTTCCAACAAGCAAATTTTGCGCTTCTCCTGTAACAGACGTTAAACCTGTACCGAGGTGTGGCTTTTCTTTTTTCCCCAAGAACTCTGTACAAATGACAAATCGAATGTGACGTTAATCACTGTTAACAATCAGTAACTTATTGTTTTCTTACGAAAAAAAAAAAAAAAAAGGCTAGACTGGTTTTTGGGAAACCTGGTGAAAAGGTGAATTATGAGCCATGCCGTAAAAATAGCTCATGTGACGTGCCTAAGGAGGGGCCCGTATTTGAAAAAGAGTCAACAGCTGTAAAGTAGTACTTGAAATATGTTTATTTACACAACACACCCAATAAAAACAAGGTACAATAGTTCTTGAACTTAAAAATGATCTCACTGGATGCAGTGTTGTGCCGAGCCGGCCCATCCTTCATTTTGTTCAGTGTCCCTGCGAGGGTGGGAGTGCCGATCCATCTCAGAGGCTTCGGCTGCTACATTTAAAAAGCCCTGAGCTCTGGTTTTCATAGCACATCACAGTTTTATATTTTTTAAATATACTTCTACAAGGTTAACCCTTCAAACTAAAGCATTGGAATATAAATAAGCAATTAATTAGTCGCTTCAAAATACAATGCTTAATTACTTAAAGAGCTAACTTGCTTTTGTTTTCTCCTGGTAAATTAACAATCCATGTTTGAAGTGAACAGTTTTAAGATCCTTTCACAGCAGCACATCCATGTGTGCACAGGGAAACTATAAAAGCAGTACATATCAAAGCCTCCAAACAAATACAGACCCTAATAAGTTAAGCACATCAAACCATCACCTCACCCATTTTGCGGCAGGAAAACCAGCCTGCTCCTACATTTGCTGTTATGGGAACAATCTCGTTGTCTTTCACTGACCTTTTTGTCGAGGATGCAGACACAGCTCCTCGTGTCCCACCTCTTTTTGCCATTGTCCATCTTTGTTTTGTATTCTCAGCAGCTGTCAGGCTGTTACGCAACGTGACTTGGTAGTTTGCTAAATATACAAACTATGACACCATGAACCATACAATAATAAAACATGGTTGCAATAAATAATACAGCCCGGTGATAAACCAGGAGCTTACAGATATGTGCCTTGTTTCTACCCAATACATACTAGTCTATATTATGAATTGCAAATAAAAATACAACTAGTTTATTTATGATGCTTATCCAAGCAGGGTCCTTCATGCTCCTCTTTCTCTCCATCTCCAACTACCCGCCTCTCTTCAATAAAGTGTCACTGTGAACATTATATAAAACAAGTTATGCCACAACTCTTCAAGCGTAAAGAAGTTCTCCCCAGCCTTAGGTTTCCAAGCTCTTTTGCCAAGCAGCAGCGACAGATTGCTGTTATTTGAGTTTATAGGAAGGACTGCAGTCCAAACGTGGATCATTCACTTGCTTCCACATTAAATACATCTCGGGGGGCAGGAATCTGTGCACGAGTAGAAGCTGTCTCAAGTAGCAGGGCTCCAGAGCGTCCTGTTCTTTCGAAGGAATGTTCAGGCCTAGTGTCTTCACACCGATATGCGAAGAAGGTTCAAGTCCTGCCTTTTCCAAACACATGCCCATGTAGGCGTCATCGATAGGGTGAATGGTAATGTTAAGAGACATTTTGTAAATCACCAACGCTGTATAGCCAGAGAGTAGATACCCCCCGCCTCCGCAGTATGGGGGATATGTATTTGTCTCCTGTATCACAACTGGAATGAAGTACTTGCTCTTACTCCATCTAACAACTTTTTCATTTATGAACAAGTATCCAGTGAAGAGATGCTTGCTTCCGTCGTTGTCCTCGAGGCTTTGGAGATACTCGACCATGTTGTCTGTGTTGGCGTACACATCGTCGTCACCATTAAACAGAAAGCGAACGTTCGGACAGTTTCCTTTCACCCATTCCAGGAAGAGGGTCTGCTTCAAGGTGAGGTTGTGAAACGTGTCGTGAAAGTCCCACTGGAGGATGTCGCTGAACTCCTCTTGCTCCACCTGCAGAAGCTTGTTCAGCTTTTCCTTCTCGTGACCATCGCTCGACGAGCCCAAGATGAAGACCCTTCGAATCCACACACCTCTGTACATCCTCTCTTTGGCCCAGGTTTTGCGCAGCACCTCTCGGCGGTCGTAATTGTTGGGGGAGCTTTTAATAACCAGCAGAAGGAAGACTTTGTTAGATTTCTCCATGCCTCCACATTTGCCCGGGAGATCTAGCAGCATGGGGTAATGGCGGCAGTGACGATAGAGAAGAAAATTCTTTATAGGGGAGGGAAGCGAGGCGAAGTCTGTTACACTGGTCATAGACGTGTTGGCTTCACATCTCTCCATTACTTGGACATGATTTGTCTGTACTTGGGAACTGGCTGGGGTGTGCGGCGTCACTTGACTGACATTTTTCACTTCAGGAACCTGGATGACGGGGATGTTGGGATCAACAGCGTTGTATTTACTGAAGTAAATGACCATGGAGAGAGCTCCCAGCAGTATGAAAGCTTGAGGGATGGAGATTACTCTCCTGAAAAACCTGCAATAAAGAAAACAGATCTATATATAGTTGTATACACGGGGCCCTCATTAGTACATATATTTTCAGGTAAATGAACACTAATAAACTCTTGTGTCACCTCACATGGTCTTAATCTGGATTAGAGTCGAAGAACTGGTTAGATTAAAAACAAAATGTATTAATTCACTTCTCATGTGTTGTGTCTTAGAGCCATAAATGCTGCTGAGTGTGAATACATGATCACTGAATGACTACAGTTGCCTCTCTGTCTAGTAGCCATGAAGCACAGCTTTATGCAAATGGAGGGTTTTTTTTTTCTTCACACAGGAAACACAAAATGAAAGAGAGCTGTCGGCTCACAGACGTGAAAAAATAAATACAAATACTATAAACATTATTGTATTTTGTTTTCCATGATTTTGTATTTTCTGCTTTCTGCATTTTGTTGTTTGTCTGTTCTGTGTTCTGGTTATTTCCTCATCTTTTATGCTTTGTATCAGTCTCTGTTGCTGTCTGCTCTCAGCATATCAGGTTTCAGTTTTACTGACAACCACATTGGACTTTTTTTCCTTTATTACTTCCCTATGTGCAAATAAAATCCTACTTTCATTAATCCTTTGCCAAATGTTTTTTCTGTGTGTTCAAGGTCTGCCAGGCTTTTTGGCTTCCTCATTGTCTCCTTGTATTTCTTGCTTACATGACCCATTAGGATTTGTTTGGCTATGTTTTTTTATCCTCTTGCCTTTTCAGTGTGGTCTGCATTTGGGTGAAATTTACAATTTACCTCCCAACTTTGCGAACAAATTACAACTAAATAATTTGTGAGGGAAGTCATGGTCTGAATGTTTTGGAATTTTCCTCTTTGCATTTTAATTTATTCTGTTAGCCATTATTATTGTTGTTTGTAAATAAAAAAAAAAACAAAGTCATCTTAGATAAATAGCTCATGCGAAATAAAAAACAACAACACAATACACCAGTTTAGCCGGTTGCTTTCTAAAACTGTGACAAAGGATCTACGTTGACTAAAATTAAAGCCGGTATCTCACTCGTATGCCACTGTTGGAGACAAGTTTGGGAACCAGATTTGCGAGGAAGTCTCCAAACTGCCTCGACATGTTTGCAAGGACCTCAAAGTCTCGTGTGAGTCGCAGAGGCTCGTGGTCTTATTGCTTGATTTTTAAACATCCACTTTTCTCTCAGGGATAGATAGAAAGTCTCACATCTGTGTCGAACACATCTCAAGTTTGTCACATGCGTTTCCAACCCGTCATAAAAACAGTACAGCTGCATTTTGGACGACGTTCAAGGCTATGGCCCTGAAAGTCCAGGTTTCAGGAGCAGTAGATCAAATCAAAAACACAGGGACATTTTCAGAGAACAATTTCATGTCTCCTTAATCTCTTGTTAAATTTGATATTAGCAAAAAAGCTGCGGCAGAACTGAGTCATTTATAGAAACCCTGCAGATAAAACCGGAAACCATTACATTGCTCAATAGTTTGACTTCCCTGTTGCATTATTGTTAAAGAATGTGACAGGTTTTTTTTGTTTTTTCGGTTGCAAAGCTTTGTTTTACTAAGACACGAGGAATGTGGTTTGACGTTTTCTCACTCAAGCACTAAAAAGAATTTGCCTCCTTGTCAGCGTTTGTTCATCTCAGGCGTGCCATGTGAACATAGATGCCTGCATTTGAACCGTGAGCTGAAAATAATCCAGATGATGTCCAGAATAACTCCTCTCCGTCTCTTTTGGGTTCATTTCCAGCACATTTTTTAACTTTTTACAACAAAATTGTAAAGATTTTGTTGTAAAAGAGAGAGAGAGAGACCTCAATTCTGCCTTAGTTTAAGTAACAATGTGTCGCTGCCATGAATAAATTAGAAATTAGTGCATGTTATTTCTCAGTTTCAACCTTTAATATCTTTCATTGTGCTATTTTTGGTGGGGAGTAGGTTTTCAATAATATTCAAAGCACTTTTGTGTAGTCGAAGTTAAACTTTAACGCCTCATTTTTTACAGCATATAAAACGACAGTATTTAACAGAATATAAGAGTTAATGATCACCCATTTTGTGTCCCCTAAGAGTAAAAAAAGAAAAATAAATTTATATTTGCCTCCTGCCTTTTTCCACACAATTTAATGTGCGCAAAGGCAAGAAGTAAAAAAACAAAAAAATCGAGCAGAATGTGTTTAAGAAAGTGGCGCTTTTCTGAATAAATTTCCTTCACTTCTGCAAACAGACTGCATTTACAAAAAAAAAAAAAAAAACCCGTGACCAGGAAATCTGCCCTTCTTGCTTCAAATATTTTATAAAGTAAGAAATAGACTTACTTTATTTGAATAGGTAAATTTAAACATCACTGGATATTTCCGCTTTTTTTCATAGACGCACCCGAAACTAGAAACGCAGCAAAATTTGTACATATTGTCTACTTTAAGTTTAGGAATAATGTTATCAGGGTGCGATATTACATTCAAAATAATGTCTTAAAATAAGGCTTACCAAATCATATTGTTGGTTCGTGCGTTTCCGGTCTGGCTGTGGAAAAGCTTGTATCTGTAAGCACGTCGGGCTGATGGGTATGTTGTGGTTAACGTCATGGAAATGGCTTCCCTGCTCAAGGGGCGGTTTACACCCGGGGTTAAGTCTGACAGGCTGCCGTTACGTCACAAGGGAGCGAGCGAGTCAGGGAGAAAATAAACATCTGGGCGTAAAATTTTGGCTTCAAGTGCGAGATTTGTCATCTTTAAGTGGAAGCGATTGCAGCCGGCGGACTGTGTCATCTAATACCTGGCTATGAGTGTAAGGTGAGCCTGGAGGAGAGCCTGAGAAGACAAAAGGAGGGTTCGGTAACCATTGTACTGTTTCTAGAGTTTCTATGAGCAACAAGTGAAGCCTTCATGTATGGAGGACCGAAACTAACATAATTAAAAATAAAAGCAGAAATAGATGTATTTTGTTTTTCCATTTTCTTATACATGCATTTTTATCAAGAAATGTATATATTTTGTATTATATTTCATTTTTCGTTTTCCTTACACGTGCGTTTGTTCTTTTTATATTTCCTTGTTGCTCATTTTACCTTACCATATGCTTTTCTGTCTCATTGTGCAAAAGAGGAGGGTTGCCTTCTTGGTCCAGCTCCTCTACAATTGGACAATAAACAAAAGAAGCAGGATCCATGTGCAGATTGAAGGGGCATACTTGCGCTTTTGTTTGTTTCCTAATTTGAGAGGAAGTGAAGTTGGAAGGAAGGATGGATGGATGCTACCACACCAGTTCTTAGCTACATATCTGTAAATTTGACCAAGTTGTAGTCATTTTAGTGTTCGCTAACATCAATTTGCTGCTGCAACCATTTCGAATTAGAAATTTTGATGACTTTCTCTCAATAAAATCTGGTTCATGAGATCTTTTGCTAAAACAACAGGGAAACAAACACACACACGCACACAGAGACAATGACAAAAACATCACCCCCCTTTTTTATTTTGAGGGAAGTAATAATAATAACAATAGAGAAAACTATGATGTGCACAAAACAGCTAAAAAAACATTAAAAGACTCAAAAGTAACATAAAACTATTAGAAGATAGAATCACATGTTGATAAATAATAAACATACCACACATACAAAAACAAACAATAAAAAACAAAACAAAATAAACAAGTTTAAGAGCCACTAAATAATCTGTGTGACTGAAAATTACTTGCAAGCGATGAAGACAATAATTACAACAACAATTTAATTCATTAAATGAGAAACTGGACTGAAAGCTTTGTAAAGAAATATGCAAAATCAAGCAAATCAGGTGTCAGGCACAATATGCAAATCCTTATTGTGTAATGAATTGTTCAGACCTGAAGGAAGAGCCAGAAGTTTTGTTGTTTTTTTTGTCAAAAATATGTTCCAACATTTATTCCGAAGATATGAAGGAATCCCAAAGAAGGTTAAACAAACTGATTCATTGCCAAAAATGTGAGCTACTAACTGTTATATTTACTGCCACAAATTCAGTTTTAACCAAAGGAGAAAGCCTTTACTGCAGCTGCTTTTATGAGAGGAAAATAATCTGTTTCTAGTTGTGTCTTCAGGAAGAGAAATGGAGCTACGACACAGATCAAACGACTCCTGTGGGTTCTGCTGAATGATTTTAGATCAGTTACTATTTGTTAATTCAGGACATGGTACAGAAACCAGGAGCAGAAGGTCATCAGGTAAGACGGGTCTCACTGTAATTCTGGGAAGTAGGCGAATGTTTTGAGTTACAAACTCTGACTTAAACAAACACAGACTCCTGACAGTGTTTTCCCTCCCTGCTGCTGTGAAATCAGGCCTAATATCAGGTCCTCGTGGTTCTGAGAGGTGATTATTTTTGTGCAGCTTTGCGTTCATCTGTGACACAAAATATTTCCCTCTGAAAACACAGTCTAAAAAAAACAAATCCAGTCCAGGATTGCAGCTTGTCACGTTAGTCATTAATCATAAAGAACAAACATATTTAAATAAATAGCGCTACCAAGTGTCTGTCAGGTTAGAAAAGAAAGATTTACTTTCCTTATTTTTATTTGTTCTTTCTTAACATTTTGGACTTTTTATGTTCTGTTTCGTTTTTTCTTGTAATGTTTTGTCTTTTTCAAAGAAGCATTTTAGACCAAAATGGATCTTGTGTACTACAGTGCGTGTTTTTAATTATCATATATTTTTATTTGTTGTATTTAATCATTTACAGTTAACATGATTGTGTTTTTATTTTTGTTTTGTTTGAGCAAACTGTAAAAACATTTTAAACAAATGAAGCTGGTGATAAATGTGCTGACCATGACCCTGAAATGTTCTTTGTTTATATAAATGAATTCATTTTTCTTTTCATTTTTTCTTCATTTTTTGTGCAAGTAATAATAAAATTAATTCAAATGCTTTGACAGCAGATCAGCCCAACATTTTAATGTTATGTTCAGTTACCACAAGATGGCAGTACAAACACTTTAAAATAAAAACAATAAACAGTTATTTTCAGCAGTGAATCATGTTTTTTTTTTCACTAATCTTAGGAAAGCATGTAAACAATCTGTGAGAAACTGACTCGACGCCACAAAACTATCAAGAGTCACTCAGATCAGAATGAACCTTCAGAGAACAGTTGGTGATGGTGGCAGGTCAGAGGTCAGAGGTCACGCTTCTTCACTCTACATGACATAAACACATCTTCAGAGGTTAGAAAGCGTTTCTCCATCAGGTGTTTGTGATCATATTTATTGCCCATAAAAGAATGTGTGACAGAAGCTTGTCCGCCTGTTCCCACGATATCTTATGAACCCCTGGAGAAATCTTAATGAAACTTGCGGAAAGTAATTATTGGACGAACGTCTACAACTGGATTCAAGATGGCTGACACAGCCAACTGAACTTAAAAAAATGGCTATAACGCAGACATTTTTACAGATTTTCATTCTTTTCATTACTTATGTTTATTTTTTCAAGGTTTTTTTCATTGACAGGTTTTCATTTCTTTTTTTGTTGTTGTTGTTTTTGTTAAGGTAAAAATAAAACTTTGCTTTGACAGCAATCAGATCAGTTTGACATTTTAATGTTAACATCCAAACAGCCACAAGATGGCAGTACCTACATTTAACTAAAACATGGCGAAGGTACCGGGTCTCACAAAATCATCTTGTAAAAATCTAACTGTTACTGTTAACTGAAATCCAGCTAATATACATATATAATATATATATATATATATGAATATATTATAAATTAAAGGCCAGTTCATATTAGAGTTTTTTTTCTTCCCATAGAAAGGCCAATTTACATCAACTGAGCTGACCCACCAGTTTGCTGCAGGTAGTTACAGTTTGTTGTTGGATTATCTGATGTTACGATTGTTTGACTTTATCATTGCTACTTTTTAACTTTATAGTTTTAATTAGGGATATTTTGGTGCCTCTTCACCTTTAATGGTTACCTTACAGACTAAAAAAAAGTAAAAACTCTGAAATCAATGAGTTGCTCAAAAGAAATCATTCAACACCGTCCCTTTAAGGGAAGTTATTCTGCATGTTTCTCAGGATACGACTTTGTTGTAAGTTAATCATGTCAAAACTAATAATTGTCTTTAGTCCATCAGTCAGAATGACAGATTAAAATGTTCTGAATGAAAATGGGTAAACATTCACATGTTGTGTTTACTCAGTTCTGCTCTACATGTTTGCCCATCGGGCGTTAACGGAAAAAGATAAAAGGAAATGATACGGGTGGCAAGATTTAAATATTTTATTATAACTTAACTGCTACAGAGAACACAGTTTGATTTAAAAACATGCAGTAAAACAACACACCGCATGTTATAGCATACCCTCCTCCAAATCAAATACATTCAGAGATTTGTGTGTATTTATTTAAAACACATTAATTATTGTATTTAATCATTTACTGAAAGCCCTTGGAAAAATCAGAGACCAGCTATATGTTGATAAAATTTAAATATACTTAAAGTAAGACACAAACACATTAAACACCATCCACAACAAATAATGAAGAACAATAAATTATCCTAACAGAATATGAAATATTATTAAATCCTTAAGAAACCCTAAGGAAATCCAGAGGCATTTTGCAAGGTTCCAGTCATAAATACAGAACAGAGAATTTAGACCTTTCAGTTCCCACTTTATTCTCCACAGAAGAACATACAGGATTTAACCCTTTGAATGATGGACCTGTCAGAATCGATGTAATCCCCCACAACCCGGTGACAGATGTTTTTACGCCCACACAGCGGGGCGGTCATTATGATATAAGGTTTCCACACAAGCTGTGATTTCAACAAACACGACACCGTGGGTTTCTATTTACCGCAGCTTTGTACTCTGGGTACAGAACAAAGATGTAAAGAGGCCCTGCACACATAAAACATTAACTAACACTTTAAATTTCTTCTGCATCACGTCTTGACTCAGGGTGGGTCAGACCCGCCAATGTAAAGTTTATATATACTGCTTTGTCCTCGAGAAAAACATGGGTGTTGCAGTAAAAAATAAATTTAAAAAAGTTTAAAATTTAAACTTAGCAAACAATAAAATCAAACTACATTCCCAAACAAAACAAATATTTAATCCACTCCTTAAAAGTTTGACACTAAAACTGCCTCCTTGCACATCCATACGGTTTTGCTGTTAATGCAGATTAACCCAGTGTTTCTTTTTAAAATTGTGTTGAGTAAGGCTGCAAAGTTGTGGGAAATGTTCAAAGTTGGAAATTGTCCATGGTAATTAATGGGAATAAACCTGGAATTCCCTAAAATTACCTAACAGGGATTTAAAATATAGTTGAAGAAAATATATTTGAGCATAATCTTGACTAAAACAACCAGATTTCATAACTGCATCATACAATGAGAGGTAGCACACCCTAAAGTATGACAAGTTGTGTCTCCTGGACATGTAGGGATAGATGGAAATACTAACATGCAAAATTGTCAAATTGAATTTACTGAAATTTGTTTTCTTTTTCACATAAAAGAAATTTTAAAAATCTAAATAATGATGACAATTTTGTTCAATGTTGTGCAAATGAAATTTGACATTTCTTTTGTACATATGTTTTGACATTTCAATGGTTTTTGTTTTGTTTTTATGTGAACACAATGACAAAAAACAAAAAAGGATCATATAACATGAATATTTTTGTTCAGAGGTGCGGTCATGAATTAAGGAAATGGATTACAACAACAAAAAGAGAACAGAAAATGTTTTTAGAAATCTACTCCCCTTAAAAGTTGTGATTGTGATCCTTTGTGTCATCAGATCATTAAATTTGTTACTTCCATTGTTTAAATTACCTCATATTTCCTCCAATTTTTTCCACTTTTAAATATTTCCAACATGTCCCAGCTTAACTTCCTTGTTCCTGAAGCTTTTTCGCCGAACTCTAATGAGTTCACACTTTCCAGGTCTTAGGTCTTTTTGTTTAAAAAAAAAAAAATCATATGCAAAGTTTGAATTCAGCTTCATTAGTCAATATTGTAAACAAATAAAATGTATTAAGACTTAACTTCTTGTTGATAGTGTTTGGGTGGGTGGGGGGTGGGGGTTACATTTTATGGGTTGGTAAAACTGCATCTCCATGAACCATTTACATCATTTCATTCATAACTTAATGACAATGATTCACTCAGATGGTGTTTTAAGGTCAGGCAAACACCAGTTCATGTAAGTTCAGCTCCTGCTCTGTTCAGGTGAAAGTGGCTTTGTTTAAAGCATGCTGCTCTATAATGCCCATGGTCATCCCACAAAGCTGCAGAAGAACATTACAATGACACCATGAGAATCCCCCCTGAAATGCCCAGAGGGGGCACACTACTATGCATCTATTTTTACATGTATTTGTTATTATTGCTTAATTTGTCCCGTTCATGTGGTTTTTTTTTACCTTTTTTATGAATCTCTTATGAATCTACCAAAGTAGGTGACAAGTTGTGAGTAGCAACAAGCATCCGGATCAAACAATCTAGCTGCACAGAACCTGCAGAGCAACACCAGATCATCTTGGAAAGAAACAAACCACATTTGTTGAATTAAAAGTATTGTTCTGTCATTAGGCAGAAAATACCAAGTCTTTTGTCTACCTTGGAGGTAAACAGAAAAGAAGTCATTAGTAAATGTCAACATTATGGCTGTCTATGCAAATATCTGTTCATTTGCATATTCCCATCCATTACATCTTGTGCAAATCCACTGAGCTGTTACTCCTTGTGGGTTATAGTTTGTTGTCGTGAAGCTGAGTCCTAGAAGAACTGCAGTCCAGATCCGGGTCCTGTATTCTGTTCCACATCAGATAAATCTGACCTGGAAGAAATCTGTGTACAAGTAAAATGTCTTTGTAGAAGCAAGGATCGTACGCATCCGACGTAACGGCGGCTATGTGTAGTCCTGCAGTCCTCACCCCTATGTGGGAGGCAGGGCCAAGTCCTGCTTTGGCCAAACACATCCCCATGTAAACGTCATCAATGGGAAGAAAGGGGATGGATTTGGACATACGATATATAATCATTCCTGTAAAGCCAGACAGGAGGAAGCCCCCACCTCCACAGTATGGAGGGTACAAATTGGACTCCTGCACCTGAACTGGGATAAAATATTTGCTCCCTGCTGCTCTAATGGGCCCAACGTTGGCAATCAAATGGCCCGTGAAGAGATGCTTGCTTCCATCATTGTCATTAAGACTTTGGAGGTACACAACCATGTTGTCTGTGTTTGCAAAGACATCATCATCACCATTAAAGAGGAAACGAGCCTTGGGACAGTTTCTTTCCATCCATTCCAGGAAGAGTGTCTGCTTTAGGGTGAGGTTGTAAAATGTGTCACTGAAGTCCCACTGAAGGATGTCACTGAACTCCCTCTGCTCCAGCTCCAGCATTTTGTTGAGTCTTTCCTTCTCATAACCCTCACCAGTTGTTCCTGAGATGAAGACCCTTCGAATCCACACACCGTTGTGCATCCTCTCTTTAGCCCAGGTTTTGCGCAGCACCTCTCGGCGGTCGTAATTATGAGGGGAGCTTTTAATAACCAGCAGAAGGAAGACTTTGTTAGATTCGTAAGCGCCCCCACATTTTTCAGGAAGGTCGAGCAGCATGGGGAAATGGCGACAATGTTGATAATAGAGAAAGTCCTGGATATTCTGAGGAAGAGTTGTGAACCCAGTGATGTTGTTGGCAGTGATATTTTGCTGACATTTTGGCCAGGAGTAAACATAGGAGTAATTTTTGATGGATAGGCTTTTGTGTATCCTGATCTCTTTTACATCTGTGTTGAGTTGTACAGTTTTGGGCTGATCAGAGTCTTTAGAAAGATGGAAGACCAGCAGACCAAGAGCTCCAGCCATGAAGAAAAATCTTGCCTTGGTTGATCTCATCCTGGAAACTCTGAAACACAAAAACATGGTTTGTTGAAACATATCTTAGACCCATGTTTGTACTAATGAAGGAATAATGAACAAACTGTACATATAATATATATATATATATATATATACATATACTCTGTATATATATATCCACATTTAGTAGAGACTAATGGGAATCCTTAAATAAACAAACAAATTAAATAAACCATCTAAGAAGCAGTGGTTTCGAAACTAGGTAAAAGTTGCAATTTGCCACTAACCATTTTGAGCCACTTCTGAACCAATGGACGGATTTCGTTGACACTTTCAGGAAATAAGCAATGGATGTACATCTACAACTGATTAACTTTTGGAATCACCCCAATTCAAGATGGCCACTACAGCTAATCAACAATACACAGCACAAAATGGCTACAACTCAGTCAACTTTAGAGAAATTTAGCTGAATTTGATGTGGCAATAACTGAGTCATTCACAACACATACTCCAGGCATGACAGCTTGTGATACCGGGTGCGACTGTGCATAACGTTAGTTTGTCAAGGTTTAATCAAAATGGCTACAGCACAAGATGATCTTAGTCCAAAACTCTGGCGTGAAAAGGTAGCAGTCAATAATTCATTCCTTTAAGAACTGCTAGGACTTTAATTTGGGTTTTGTTTTTTATCAAACGTGACACTGAGCATCGTATTCGAACATCCATCCCAAAGGATTTTATTCCAGAGTTGCTGCAGTTAGCTAAAATACAACTTAGCAAACGTAAGATGTTTTGTTCTCCTTGTTGTCCTTCTGAACTAGATGATGATGATGTTTAATATTAACAGACTGACTGTGGCATGAAGGGTCTGAGATGTAGCTCCTAAACTCGTGAACTTTTTCACTGTTTTTAGTGCTGGCTGCTTGTTGTTGTTGTTTTTAATCACAAGTTCTGCCAACTTTGGTCCAGGTCTGCACCACTGCTGATGCTGCATCACTTAATTAAACTCCCCCACTTAAGGCAGCAGCTCACCCCACACCCATCAGTCACCCTTTCTTCCAACTAAGAACTACACTCTCAGATTTGAAGGTGCTAATTATTCAGCTTAAACACTCAGTCTACGTTGAAGAACTTTGTGCGAGCAAAAAGCAAACAAAATCTTAAGTCCACTGTTACACCAACAAATATTGTCATAGTAAGTAGTCATACATCTAATTATATCATTACTGTCAGTACTAAAGTTGCTACAGCAGGTGCAGAGAGTATCTGGGGTGAACTTCTTACAAACGTTAGAGGAAATGCTGTTTTGCACTTTGTTTTGTTTGATTTTTTGTCAAGGGAGACTCCCTAAACTGATTGTTTCTGAGTGGGTGTTTTGTTTATGTAGCACGTCGCGGTATAAGAGTGGAAACACCTAAACTTTTTTGCTTGTTTCTCAAAAGTGTTTCACTTTTCATCGAAAAGAATTACTTCAGTTCTGACTATAAACTGTCATGGCAGAGATAACTACATGAGCAAGAAAGAACAGTGAAAAAAAACAAAACAAATTCTCTCATCTCATCTTTGCATAAAGTGCACCAAAATATAAATGTACCACCAAAAAAGCACTCTTGTGCAGAAACATCGCAGCAGATTAACACAAAAACAAGTTCCCGCAGTAGATTTGCTTGGATAACGAGAGCCTGAATGGTCAGATTGAAACTGAAACTCGGGGACTACAAAACATGACACAGAATAAGATCTAATGCTAACTGCATGTGGTGACTTTAAACGGCTTTGAACTAAACTATATCACTGAGGTAAATACATAAATCACTTGTCATTAAGTTTAAAGCTAGTTTGGAAATTTAATGCCAGAAGTTTTACAACTAACTCCACTTTAAAGGCGATACAAACACATTTCCAGTATCTCATAATGAGAGGAGCTGCAGCAAACAAGCCAGTGTCTCGTACTGTTATCCCTTTCATTTCATCTCTCACAAAGATTGCTTTAATTTAAATTTGTTTTATGAAAACAAATGAACCACATGTGAAGATTGCGCTGTTTTGTCTGGCCCACAGTTAAAAACTTGGTGACTTTTGACAAAGATTTGAAGTTTGACAAACATATAGCTTCTGTAGTCAAGGCCAGCTTTTATCAGTTATGTCTGTCAACCAAGGTTAAACCTTGTTTTAATCGTCCCGACCCAGAAAAGGCCACGCATGCTTTCATTAGTTCAAGGTTTAACTACTGCAGTGCTGTGCATGTTGTAATCTCTCAGCCCTTGATCAGACGCCTTCAGCTTGTACAAAATGCTGAGTCACAACTCTTAACCAACACACCCAGATGGGAGCACATCACCCCCGCTTTATTTTCTCTCCACTGGCTTCAAGTCCATTTTAGAATTGATTTTAAGCTTTTATTCTCTTAAGGGTCTTGCCACACCTTATTTAGCTGATCTAGTAGCTTTCCGGGAGTATGAGAGGATTATAAGCTCAACAAATAAATCTTTTCTGTAAGTCCCAAAGTCTAAATACAAACGTTGGGGTGACCTTTTGGGTCGCCACACCCAGACTGGAACGAACTACCTCAGGACTATCACTGATCTGCCCCTTTTAAAATCTAATCTTTAAACCTTTTAATTCAGGCAGGCTTTTAATATCTAGTGGCTCTCTGGCATTTTTGAATTGTTTTGCAATCAGTTGTTTTTATTGATTGTTTTTAACTTTTATATTGTGAAGCACTTTGTGCACCGTTTGGCTGTTGCAAAGGGCTCTATAAAGAAATGTTGACTGATTGATCTAGTTTTCATTCAGCACGACAAATGCAGAGTTTCACAAAGTGAGATGGCTTGAAGTCAGTCAAAGCATAAAGCAGGAAGTTATAAAACTAAAAAAAAAGAGGTTTATGTTATTCAAAAGCAAATATGCTCAAACAGAACCCCATTTATTGCTGTTATCAGCAATAAATGACGATTTTATTTTTCTGGGAAACGGGCATGGAGAGTGATATGATTGGCTGTGTGCAGCCTGCAACCCAAAGATAAAAAAAAAAGAAAAGAAAAAAGAAAGGATTTTAGACAAAGCTCAAAGTGGAACGTGTTTATGTGTGTTGTTAATTTGAACACGCAGACTTTTCTCTTTAGGTGTCTAAAAATGTTAAATAAACTTAGGAAAAAATTAAGAAACCATAAGTCTCTCACTTATAATTGAAGTTACATGCATTATGTATGTATGAAAATAAAACCTAAAGCTTTTCTGACACTTTAGGTGCTCTTATAAAGAGGATGTAAAGTGCTGTGGGTTATGCAAATGTTACTTCCTGAACAATCGAAACAGTCAGAAGCTTCCAGTTATGCGTCTACAAGGTTATTTATAACAATAATATTCTGCTGTGGGTCACAGATAAACATGTTTGTTTTTTAATTTGTCAGTGTAAAAATTTTGTAATAAGAATGCATAATAATTAGCTGTGCCCTGCTCCTCACCCTTCGGACTTAATGAGTCTCTTAAATCTTTATGAAACACGCTTTCTTGGTTATTTTTAAACAAGGTTTTTAAATCACTCCGATCCTTTTGACATAAATGTTTAAGACATGAAAAACAGGTGATTCTTTATGCTGCACCATTAATTTAATCTTCTGTAACAATTAAAGCAAAATATCCTATACACAATCATTATCCCCTGCCACCGAAGGGCGAACAACACACACAAATGTTATCAAATGATCTCATGAATCAGTGGAGGAATTTTAGTGAAACTCTCAGAAAGTAAACATTGCATGTACATCTACAAATGATCAACTTGTGGAGTCAACTCGATTCAAGGTGGCTGATTAATTCACCCAGCATGCAGGTTTTTAGACTGTGGAGGCAGCAGGAACATCTGGAGGAATTCCATGAAAGCACAATGAGAACACGCAAGTCTATACATCATGTTTTAAGGAACATTTAATTACTATAACATGCAATCAAAGATAAAAATGTGATCTGACTGATGAGTGACCAGAGTCCCAGTTTAGACCTGGTCCTGACATGCATCCTGGCTGATCTGGTCACAAGTTCACCACTTCAGGTACAATTTTTCACACCTGATTTGTGTGGAGTGATTAGATCCCAGTTACTTGCTTTACATTCAAATAAACACATCAGCAGGTCTACTGATGTTTCTGTAAATATGCTAATAATTTTCACTCAGAACTCCACCTTAAAAAAAAAAGATGGCTCATCAGCAGGCTGCCCACTGTGTTCTACACAGCTCCATGTTCAGGTAAATGCAACAGAACACTGAAAAGCTCAGATTCCTGAAATATTATTGCACAAAATCAGCTCAGAGTTCAATCAAAGCAAACATTACTCTACAAACAACCTCAGGGAAGGCATGGTACCAGTTAACAAACAGCATCTACTGAGTACTATAATCTAGACAAAATTATATTTACTTTATTGACAAGGATTCTGACAATCAGTTCATTAAAGCTTTCAGCCAAAATGAATAAATAAAAACATCTACTTTAGGAATATTCCCACAGATAGCTGATCAGTCGTCTTATATTTGCTGGCAGCTGAGCCTGATTTTGGCAGTGATGTTTATTGCCCACACACGTGTTTGTTTGTCTGTTAGCAAAATATCTCAGACAGGATGTACAAATGAAAGTTTTTGGAGTCAACCTGAATCACGATGGCTGCCACAGCTAAGCTTCTGATTCTGATTCCTGCCACATTCTTGCCGTGCAGCTGCAACGACAGAACCATGCTTTCGTTTTTGCCAAACGCCGCGCCACACTCAGACACCCTTCATTTACCTTCTGAATGCAAAGCAAAAGTGCTTGTTGCCAAATCAGACTTGCTGGTTGAATGAAGAAGGATGTGGTTGAGGTTCTTCACAGCAAAAACTTTAATTTGCAAGATTTCAGGCTGCTGAATGGCATTACTTCCTCTACTACAAGACTGAAACTGATACGGTTTGACAGAGTTACTCCATGAAGCATTGTGGGCATAGGTAGTCGTATCATCATGCCGTTGATGTATAAAACATGGCAATGACTCACGAGAGCATCTCAGGGAAAACTTATTCGGCGAGTATTAAGGGTAGACGTTACGCATAATTATCAGACACACAATTACTTCCACACAAATTTACCGACAGGCAGTAAAGGAGGTGGAGAGCTGGGTCGTCATCCAGCGCGAAAGGGGGCCTAAACAAGACCTGCTTGGCACGGATCTCTGAACAAGCAGAGGGTGACGGCACAGTAAGAAAACTAAGCTCCAAAGTCCTCGTGCTGCACTGACACATTACGTGTTGCTGGAGGCAACAAATCAAAACACTGTCATGTCTCCACAGTATAGGTGGAATATGTTGCTTTACTTAGGCACAGTTAGACATTAACTCATTACAGAAATAAGTCATTCAGTTAATAATGAACTGAAAAGGAAAACTCCTAACCCAAAAACTCATCCTGAGAAAACATAAAAACTAAAGAAAATTCTCAGTCCTAAAGAGTTTCAACCTGAGTTTTGTTTAGGTTTTTTAAAATATGAACTATGGTATGTCTTCGCTTTAATTTTAAAAGTCATTATAAAGATTGAGAGCAGAGTGTTTCTTTAAATATCTGGATTTAGGTAATTCTGGCATCAATCTAACGCAGTAGATCTGTACCTAGGACTGCGCTCTTCTCGACAGAGATCTCTGAGGTTGTTCCTGGGATCTGTTGGAGCCACTCTTCCAGTTTGGGGGTCACAGCACCGAGTGCCCCGATGACCACTGTCACCACTGAGGCCTTGACTCTCCACAGCTTCTTTGTTTCCTCTTTCAGACTTTGGTATTTCTCAAGCTTTGTGTTGTCTTAAGACGCAAAAACTCCTCAATTCAAAGAGGGAGGCGGCTGAAACTCAAGTTGGGCATCTAAATGAGGGGTGTGTGTGTGTTTTGGGGGGTGGGGGTAGTTTCGTCAAACCAGTTCCAAAGCTGGTTTTGTGCAGAGCTTTATTAGCATCAGTTCTATTTAGACTCTCAAAGAACTGATTGACATCAAATAAATAAATAACCCTACAGTAGCAATCCAACAACTATAGAGCAGTGAATGTAAAAGTTTAATGTTAGTGTAAAAACTACTGAGCTTGATTATTCAGTGTTGATAAGCATTTACCAGCACTGTGTATAGTGGACGTGGAGGTGCTGATGTCGGAATACTTTGAGGACCTTATTAATCCCACCAACAAGTCTTCCATGGAGGGAAGCTGAGTCTGGGGACTCTATACCCAAAACCAGGGCCGAGGACACCGAGGTAGTTAAAAAGCTTGTGACTCTTGGCTGGTCTGGGAACGTCTCTATGTAAAGAGACGTCTGGGATTTCTTGCTCAAGCTACAGCCCCAACGACCCGATTCCAGAATAAACAGCAGATAATGGATGGAAGATTCAGACCAGAGCTCTCATCGAACTTCCTCTATTTAGTGCTTTGTTCATAAACACTGTCAGGTCTTTTAGGATCACCAGCTGGCGTTCACAGATCTTGATTCAGTGAGTGCATTTTTACTCGTTCTGTGTTTCTCTGTTCGACAAGTGGAAAGACACGTCAGCTGACAGTATAAAGAACATTCAAACAGAAGCTTTAGAAACTAGACTGATGAAATTAGAGCATCTGTATGCAGAGATAACCCAAACCACTTCCCTGCACGATCACCTTCCTTAGAAGTTCAGAGTACAATGAAAGATAATGATAAAGACCCTGTAGAGTTTGTAATTGAACATAATAACAAAATGAGTTCCCTGATTTCATCGGAGCTAAAAAAAGAAGGACGATGGTATGCATAAAATAAACTTGAAGTTTCCTGACTCCCAAGGTCTCCTGAGACTAATCTGATGGGATCTGTGAGAAGAGAGACCAAACTTCACATTTCCCAGAGCCAAACGGATCTGATGCTTAAAACCAGACATCCCAGAACACCCTCGACCAACTTCCACTGCAAACGCTGCTAAATAAAGAGAGCAGTCACGTTGACTCACTGTGCTAAAATGTTTGATTAATTTAAAGAACATCTTCACTGCAGCAGTGAGTAAACTCTGGATGTGGTGACAATACTGGATTTATTCTGTCATAAATATTCCTTATCTTTAGCTTATCTTATGATCAGGTTAATGCTTAAACAAGTTTATGGGTTTTTCTTGAGTTTAAGATAGAGCAACGCTTTTTTTTCTTTCCCAAACGCTGTTTAACGTATGGAGTTAATGATTAATCTCATCTATCCTAAAAAGCTTTCTTTGATGACTGGAAAATAATTAGCAATCTGCATTAATATAACTTATATACTTGTTGAATTGTGATCTGAATCTCATGGCAAAAAAAAGAAGTCAAAATTCAACAAATTTGCTGAAGGAACACACATTTTCTTTTTAATGCCAGAGTTTTATGCTGAAGTATCTTTTGCCAAGAAACAAATGAGTTATACCCATTTTGGTCAAACCTTGTGATCGATCTTATGCAAAATCCTACGAGACATTGCAACATATAACACTCAGAGTACGTGCTATGAATAAGTTTCACCTGATAAGCGTCAAACCCCACTCTATCAGATAAGATTTCAATATTTAACTCATTCATCTGTTATTTCATCACAGGAACCAGTTTCTGTTGATCGTGTTTGATAAAGATATTATATCAGTATCTGCAGCTTGAAAATATATATCCTCATCTAGTTAAGTTCACTTAAATTAAAAAGTAGAAGAAAGAAAAATACAGCCTTCAGAGCTGTGTCCTTAAGAGAAGTAAACAATCACCTCAAGATGTCGAGCATTCCTGTTAAAAGTCCCCTTCCCCATTCCATGTTTGGAATTTCTGCCTAATTGATGCCAATTCTTTTTTCTTTTTTTAAATGTTTAAAGAATCCAGAAACTATTGATGGTTGATGAAGCTGTCAGAGTCAACTAATCTGGCAAAAGAACGAGTGAAATGCTCAAAAAGAAGAAGTAAACCAGAACTTCACACCTACGTTTAAAAGAAAACCCTTAAATACTTTGAAAAAGAAGCGTTCCTGTCCAGGTTTCATGAATCAGAGAGTGCTGCGCCACGCTGCGTAATGTGAGCTGAAGTTTAGGGATCAAGTATCGTTCGTATTTTTAGTCTTAACAGCGGACTGACAAATGCACTGGCTTTAGAAACGATTTCGTACAGTGAAAAAAGAAAAAAACAAAACAAAAACGGAAATGAATGTTATAAAAGCGGAAACGTCTGCGGCTCTTAAAGCCTGACGCATTGTTTTTGCTTCGTATCCATCTGAATTAGGAAATTTAAGTCATTTTCTGTCGTGGCTCAAGTCTTTCAGCTCCCTGTACGAAACATTTCGTTAATTTTCGTTTTTTCTTTTTTGGGGGTAAAAACTGATGAAGTTTGCCTACCTGTTGAAAGCGGCCGTGCGCGCGCTGAGGTCTGAGTGGGGTGTGAGGAGGTCCCGGTGCGTCCTGAGGCAGCGCGCGCTGCAGGGCGGCGTCTCTGCGTCAGGAGCGCATCGATTTACCTCCTTCTCCTAAAACCCAACACGGGCGCGCTCTGACCTTACACACCAGTCTGAAATTAAAATATCAAACGAACAGAAGGCTCCAAATGATGTCAACTCTCTCATCATTACAATCTGCTTGGTCAAAACTGCATCAAATCAACTCTATTTGAGAACCAAACTGCTTTACCATAAACCCAAAGTTTAAAACAAAGCTCTCATGCCATGAGGTAGAGCTCAGAGTGTGTGTTGAGGATGACTCCCAGCTACTACCAGGCCAAATTTTAGATCATTGGTTGGAAAACTGGCTGATTTATTGCCAATTTTGTGTTTGCTGAGGCTGATTAGCTCTATTGACCACCTTAGATTGGGTTGACTGATAGATGTACAGCCAATGATTACTTTTTGAGAATTTCGCTAAAATCTGTCATTTTTCCAACAGACAGACCAGGGTGAACAGCAGCGGTTAGTGCCAAAGTTTTAAGCAAATATCTTGAAATATCTGTTAGCTCTTGGAGTATGTGATGAAGGTGATCCTCAGCTACTACCACACCAAATCTTTCGCTCAGTATCCATAAAATTCACTGAGTTAGTGCCATTTCTGTGTTTGCTGAGTGCAGATCTTGATTTTGGGTGACTCCAAAAGGTAATCAGCTGTAGATGTGCAGCCAGTGACTACTTATCAGAGTTTCATTACAATCCATTCACTGCTCTGTGAGATATTTTGCTAACAGACAGACAAAATGTTGCATTATTGGGTGGTAATTATGTGAAGGTGTAACAGAGACTTGTTTTCTGAGGTGCTTGAAATGATCTCGTGTCCACACTAAAAAGGAACAAACCGATCTACAATTAGCAACGTTTCTAGTTTACAGAAACCCCCAACAAGCTCTGCCAGCTTTAAACAAAAATCAGCTGGCTGTACAGTAAACTCTGCTTTGGTTGGGTCACATCACAGCATATATTAAAAATGGCAGAAACCAAAAGAGCTCCTCTTTCTGTGAGATTATATTACACATTTTAAAGGTCGGCCCAAACTCCATTGTCTGCTAAAACACGAACGCCTCAGAAAGCTGAGAATAACTCAATTAAAAGCCAGGAACACAAGTTTTTGTGTCGTCAAGATAATCCTATTAAGCTGCATGAATTCTTTAATCATCCCTGCCGGAGCTGAAGCAGGTATGGGCTTCCCAGCAGAAATGATTAAGTAGTCCCATAATTGTTCTCTCAGGATTTCATTATATGGCCGGTAATGCCCACAGGCCTGTTGTCACCAATCTACACACAGGTTTTATTTTTAAGCACAAACACATCAACAGAATCCTTCCAAACACAGGACATCCTGTTGACTTAAAGCAAAAAGATGAAAATAAAAAAATAAATAAATGAACTGTCAAGCATAGTTCTCACAAACAACCTTCAGGGGTGTCTTCTGTAAACTTCAGCAGCCTTTGTTAAAACAGATTCTTACTGAAATTAAAGTAAACTGCATGTTGCTCCAAATACAAGACCAGAGTTTAAATAAAACAGAACGGTGCAGAGGGAAACAAAAGCTCAAACAGAGAAAAGCCCAAACTGTCATGAACAGTGGAGAAGGAGGCGAACCCAGCGTGCAGACTCATCTTAGAAATTAAATTTATTTATTTTCAAATAAAGAAAAACAAAAAGCTGACGAGGCAGCACAAATGGAACTAAATACAAAGATGTCCCAGACACGGGCAGGAGACGCAAGCTGAAACATACAGCAGGAAAAATAGATAAACGAACCAGCGAGTAAGTGGAGGAGATGACCGGGTTATAAGGACAGAGGGTAATCAGGTGAAGTGGGCACAGGTGAGCGATAACGAGGAGCAGGTGGAGATGGGCGCGGCAGGAAAACAAGTGACTGACTGAGGACAGGTGAAACAAAGATAACTAAATTAAATAAACTCAAACATTAATTGAAAAGCCCTAAATCCTGACCCAAACAGACAAAGCCTCGTTCAGACGGATGAATTACGTCCTCAGCATCTCTTCAAGTTCAGCAGAAGCCTGTTAAGGGTCGTTTAATTGGACGTATCGGTGCAGAGAAACCTCTAAAACCTGCAGGACAGATATTTAAACTGTGAAGATTTAACAGAGCAGTTAAACTGGTGTGAACTCAGAACGTTAAAAGACAGTAAGGAAATTGTGAAACATTTTGTCACAGAGTCGTCTTGTTGAAGGTCAATGATGCAATATGCTTTTTTTTTTTTTTTTTGCTCCAGGAAACAGAACATGAATACATCAACTCATAACTTTATGTGTGAGGGAGGCTGAACATGTTTAATGTTCAACTCAATCCAGATATTTACAGACAGGCAAATTAGTTTACTGAGTGTCAAGAATTTGCCAACTAAATATTTACTTTGTTATAGTTTATCCAGTCAGAGGTTTCAGGCTGCTGAAGATGTGAGGAAACGCTTTAGGACTGGATGTCTATAAATTGTGGATTTAGAAAAAAGATATATTATGTATATAATAAGTAAAATGTCCATTTACATATGAGGAGTAAGCAGGAAAACAAAGCAGCTGATAAACAAATTATTAGACACAAATATGCAGTAAAAACACTCGTTTCTTTGACTTGTTTGCTGCATTTACCAATTTTATTATGCACAAAAAAAACAAAACAAAAAAAAAAAAAAACACAGGTACAGTGAGTGAAAGGCCACCAAACATAAATTACAACCTTTTATTCCAAATAAATACTAAACTACAAAACTCAGCAGTTTCAGCTTAAAGACAAACCTATTTAGATCACAGAAATATCACAAAAAGGCCAAAACATGTTCAGTGTTCAAAAATTGTCACCAAAGTGGAAAAAAAAACAAACAAACTTTGCTGAAGGATTTAAAGAGGAAGCAAAAATATAGTCATATTTATAACTACTTACACTAAATACATAAAATAAATACAGCTCTGGTGGCTTCAGCTTTCCAATTAAACTACATACAAGTATTTATACTCAAGCTGAAGCCAGATGGCACTTTAGGTTAGATGTTTTGCATTTAAACAAAAAACACTAAACACAAAAAAGCTTAATCTACATTGTTATGTCGTCTCGTTAGTAGAGTCTAAAACATTTGGTCTTTAAAGGCCACTTTACTGAAATAAGCTTATAAACAGACGAGCTGAAAGATCGATGTGATTTTAATCAAACTTCATATGCTTTTTGGATATTTTGCCTGAATTTTATCACAAAGTAGCAGGTAATAAATCAAATCAAATAAAAATAAAGGAATGTCAAAACAGAACTCTGGCCTCATGAAGTTGTAGGTTTACAGTTCTTCCTCACATTTAACTTTTATAGCTTTAATTTAACAAAAAGAAACAATTTTCTTTTTCCACAATACATTAAAATATTTTTCATTTTCCATGATTCAAGTATGAATTGGGCAGCAGGTTGGTTACAGTACGTACACAATGTGGACCGCCGTCTGAACTGATGAACACGTTTCAGCTTGAAGAACAGCAGTTTTTAAACTTATTCACAAAATTACTGTTTCGCTGATACTGTAAAACAACAAAAAAAAACATTTGGGGAAACATACATTAAAAAAAAAAAAAAAAAAGACCTATTGAAGGAGAAAGTGCAAATAAACTAAAAGACATTTTTGTTTACATTGCCAGACTACCAGTTACTAATTTTCTCCAAAGAAAAGTCCAAAAGAAACTAGTTTCTATTAAATAAATCATTTCTCCCAATTAATCAAGTAATTAGTTGGATTTTAATTTAAACAAACTACATTTATTACACCTAAAAGGAAGTAGAAAGAAAAAGTCGACCAGTCATTTCACAGATAGAGACGCTCCCGCCGACTGCTGCCCAAAGGAGTGAAAAGAACAAAAGAAAATCTTTGACCCATCGGGACAAATCCTTCCCAGAGAGGGTACATCAGTAAAGACAGCGGGCCTCCTCAACTCCCAGAATGCAACACGTCTGTCATTCCTCAGGAGGCAGGGGTGTGTCGGCTCTGAGGTCACCGAGGCATGAAAACTCGGCAGGACGAGCTCAGCTGGCTGGACATCTGTGTCCCGCCTTCAGTCGCTGTCCAGCTCCAGCTTCAGGAGGGTTTCCTGTCGGAGAGAGCGCCGCTAAGTCCCCACAGCTCGCAGCGAGCCGTTACACAGAACAGACCTCCTCAAAGTTGGCTCATCTGGAGCATTTCAGCCACAGAAAACTCATCCAGCTGACTAACAGCTGGGTTGGTCCACCCTTGAAAATGACATGATGCACGATCTCATGCGATGCTGTGTTGTGTTAAAGCTCTGAGTGTCGAGGACGACTTCCAGCTACTGTCACAGCAAATATTTGGCACAATATCTGTAAATGTTAGACTTGCAGCCGTTTTTGTGTTTTGTAACGTTGATTAGCCGAAGCGAAGTTCTTTGGGTTTGAATTAAAATTATAATAAAAAAGGTAAATATATGTTTTTACCTTCATTATCAAACCAACTGCAGATACTAAATAACCAGCAGCTTTAACACCAATTTAGGTGTTGAAACATTTAATTTTTTTAGACTTTTGTTCCTCATCCATTACGCATATTCTTTTCAGACAAGCTGCAAAGTTCTGTGTGATTTCCCTTTTTATTTTTTACTGTGACAGTTTTTAATTTAAGACTCACAACAAAATCCGTGTCTTAAAAAAATACAATGTTTGTGTCTAGTAAAAATGATAATCATCAAATGGAAAAAGTTTTAAGCAGTCCAGGTTTCCGTTAACTCAGAAGAAGAGCATTAAAATTTTTCTGCATATGTGGTTGATTTACAATTTCTCTGAAGTACGAGGCTTTATTTATGACGTCGGACATGTCCTTTTTTTTTTTTTAACTTCCTGTAGAGGAAACATCTGGTGGACGTGTGACCTGGTACTTTTGTCTTTTTTATCATGAAGGAAGACAGCACATCTCCGGATGTGATTGTGCATCTCTCTGTCACATCTCATGAACCAGTATTTGGACTTTTAGAAAACTTCTCAAAGTAAATCGCTGGATGTACATTTACAAATGATTAACCTTTGGAGTCACCCTGATTCAAGATGGATGCCACAGCTAATCCAACTTAGCAAACACAAAAATGGCTGCAACTCGGTCACTTTTACAGATATTGAAGTAAAATTTGGAGTGGTAGTAGCTGAGAGTCATCCCTAACAGATACTCTGAGTGCTAACTGATTGTGAGAGAAAAAAACATTTTTGAGATTTGACCAAAACGGCTTAATCTGAGATGATTTTATAGTAAAAGTTTGGCATCAGAGGCCTTCTGGGCCTTTAACAATGCTTATAATTTTGAGAACTTGTTTTTAATTCACTGATTGACACTTAAATTTTAATCACGGGGGACAAACAAGAGTCTAAACATCACTTGCCTTGATTGGTGAGGAGTCCGGATCCATGAGTGGTACCTGAACGATGAGCGGGTCTCGGGACTCTTTGAGGGAGAAGCTCTGAGACGTGAGAGACCTGGGAGGCCGAAACTCTTCCCTCCACCACCACAAAGCCATTCCCACCAGCAGCACGCTGAGGAACGCTGGGAAACACACGTCAGACCTGGATTACTCACTGCAGACCTGGCAGACTTCAGATTCATAAATGATGTCAGCCACCTCCTCTGGGTGCAACAACATGGCTAATCAGAGCAATATTTTGAAAATAAATAAATAATGCCCTCAAAATCTGCTTTGACTTATACAGTACATTCAAAAGAAACTGATCAGTTTTCCTGGTAATGTCATGTTTTGTGCAATTTTAGGGGAACTCTATGAACACTGGAAATGTGAAAGAGGAAACAGAAACAGAGTTAGCTTACGCAAAGTCAAAGCTAAAAAGGTTAAAAACATACTCCTGCACATATCATTTAGTTCCACCTAAATTTTCATGTTCAGGTGGTTGTATAGAAGCAGTTTTTCCAACACACGCTCATTAAATATTTCTGTTTCAAAGCACAACATCACAGGATCATCTTCCATCTCACAGAGCACTTGAGGTTACTTTAGGTTAGCTGGAAGCAGCGAACTGAGGATCCAAGGTGTTAAATTATATCAGTTTTAATGTTTAATGGTCAATATTTGGACTGTTAGTCACTTTGTTAAAGGATGTCAAAAACTTGTTTGCTCTTTCTACTTTTGTTGAAGTGCGTGTGAAAAAGGCTCACCCCTTGCGTTATGATTAAATATCAGGAGAGATTTTCTTACTGATCAGAGCCAACATTCCTGCAAACGTGGCGTCGGATGAAGCTGATGCAGGAACTGTGCGGGAGATAACGGGAGTTTCAGTTTTGTTGAGTGTCGTTTGAGGAGATCTGCAGCTGAAGCGAAGCCTTTCAGGCTGCAGGTCGACGGCACACTTGTGCTGGCACATCGTCCCGGGGCGTCCGCAAGCAGACGGACCTTCGGAGGGGAGAGGGATATTGTTGAGGAGAGTCGATGAGGGCCTACGAACCTGCCTATTCACAGCAACTTTGACTAAAACAAGTGGCCTAAAACAGCAGAGTTATCGTCATGTGGTACCGTTCGGTTGAAGCGAAGGGTGAATGATCGCCACACCGCCCGGGGAGTTCACGCTGGACAGCAGGACATGGAGGTTTCTGCCACTGTGCTTGTTGGCTCGGCAGATGGAGTTCGTGATTTCATCTCCCCAATACAAAAACCCCTAATTCAAAGAAAAACACTGTATGACTGCGAATAAAATCCACAGCGTTCTGTGACGCTGCATCTGTTCGCAGAAGGAAAGTTCTAGGACTCATTCAGGCCCGGCACTAACATCCACCCCAGGTAATCTAATCACACCTGGACATCGCTAAAAATCAGGTGAGAACTCGCCAACAGGCCGTCAGTCACAGTGCAATACTTCTTTGTAAGCCTCAACTAACTACATTTTAAAATGTATAATTCAACCTACAGCAGCAGGGTATGAACGACCTGTTGAGAATCATCTGAAGTGAAATTTTATTATTATTTAGTCAGGAAAATGTCTCGTTTGTTTACATGGAGGGGGCGGGACTTAAAAGCTGCGCTGCAACCAGCCACTAGGGGGCGCCCGTCCTTCGTGGCTTCAACTTCCAGCTTCCAGTCCTGTCTCTAGCTATAATATGTTGATGCCCAGGTCACAATGGAAGGTGGAATATATATTTTTTCCCCCACACTCTAAGTTCTCAGCATTTTAAATCAACAACAAATAAACATCCCCGTGCCGCCACCTACCCAGGACTTCTGTTCACAGTGAAATGTGTAGAAAACAGCTGGCAGACTGCTGGTATGTCAACAGGTGGAGTTTTACAGTTAAAATCTTTGGTGTCATTAAACTGACACAGAGCCCCAAAGTCAGTAATTAGTTTATGGTGCTTTACTGAACTCCTATCCCATCTGTTATATTACTTAAACTTAAAAGTTGTGCAAATGATTTGCAGAAGCACGAGTAGACCTGCTGATGTCCTGCTTGTGGCTCAGCTGACGACTGGTTGTGTAATAAGGCTGCATGTTTATTTGAATGTGCGGCGAGTAACCGAGATCTGATCAGTCAGGGCGGATTTTAATAAAGCCGTCCAACTGCGATCGGACCAGATCAGGTCAGGACACACATCAGTGCCCGGGCTGAACAGAACCCTAGTTTCTAGTCATGAGTCCATGTCGTACCTCAAACACAGCGAGTCCAAACAACCGGTCCAGATAGCCGTTAGACTCCACCACTGTTTTACGGTGGCGACCCTCTAGAGTGACTCTGGAAATGCTCCTCATTCCCTGGTCAAACCAGTACAGCAGCTGCCGGGGCGCATCTACAGATAACACACCCACTGAGTGACAAACACAAAACTGCGTGGATCTGAGGCATAAACATGTCTTAAATCCAAACTCACTACAAGTTCTTTTTAAACAGCTTGTGTGTCCAATTTGCAAAAGAGGGAAAGTTGAATTTCCATTTTTTAATTTTGAAACTTCTCTATTAAAAGTAGGAGTAGATTTCAGGAACTGAAAAAAAAAACAAGATTTAAAGTAATTTGCAAGTTTGTCATCGCTTCTATATTACTGGATTATGTTTTCCTCCTATGCAAAACATCTGAACTTACCCAAAGACAATGCAACAGGCTGTTTTATCAAGGATGTGACCAATCTCATCCTGTCGCGCCCGTCTAAACCAGCCCTCTCAATCACTGGAGTCCTGCCGCACTCAGCCCAGAAGAGGAAACTGGAAAAAATGAAAGCATTTATTTTGGATCTTTCAGTAATAATCTCCAATTTATTCCTTTTACTATGACACTTTAGAAAACACACTAATTTAATGCCTTTAAAAAGTAGCATGAATACAATGGCTAGAGTTAACGTTTTCTTTTAGTGAACCATTTTCATTTACCAAAATAAAGTGTACAATTTAATTTTTTAATGTTTATTTTTTTTCCTGATCTTCTCTCTAGCTGCTGTTCGCACTCCATGAAAAAAAGTCATGAAACTTTCTCCTAAATAGTGCATAAACGTTAAAAAAAGCTTGCAAAGACTGTCTTTAATTTCTAATCTACGTTACGGTTCGACTACAGCGGCGTCTGCGGCCGTCCTACCCTCGGAGAGGCTCCACAGCCACGGCGGAGGGCTTTTCGAGTCCTGCGATGAGCTGACGCCGGGACGAGCCGTCCAGCAGAGCCACGTTGAGGGAACCCTTCTCTGGACTGGTCCAGTACAGAAGGTGGTGGATCCAGTCCACAACAAGCCCCGAAACCGAACCTTGGACCTTTAGCACCAGAACGGCTTCCTGTTTCTTTTTGTCTACAGAAATTCTGGAAAAAAAAAAAAAAAAAGTCAAACTATACTCATAAAGAATGAGAGCAAATCTTGACCGTGCTGTGCTGCTCGTAAATACAACAAATCTCAAACTCCTACTGATTTTAGCTGTTTTAATTCGACAAACGGAAACTTGTGTGAGAAAGAAACATCTGTTAAAAAACAAAAAATGCTTCAAACACCTTCAGCTGCTCCAGTTTAACAAATGTTAGAGTGATAACATGTTAACTCAAGCATTAATTTACCACGTGTGTTTGACTTAATACATGATAAATTACTTTTTACTCTTAAATCCATATTGTGATACAACTCGTTGCTGTTAAAAACACCAATTTTATCTTGTGTTTAAGTCACAGCTTACGTTAATTTTGACCTTTGTGACCTTTGTTCTTGCTTAGTTAAAAATAAAAAACGAGTCAACTCAGAAGCATTCTTCCTTCTCTTTGTAGCTGCAGACTTTGTGTCTTTGCGTCACCTGCAGACCTGAATGTTTGCCGATGTTGAGTGTTAATTAAACACAACAGATAAATCTGTTATATTGTACTTTATCTGCGAGTGATCCTACTTTACAGTGTTTGATTCCATCTTTCACATCCTGTTCCTGTATACTCAGAGCAAACACGCACAAACAAGGGAAACTTATTCTTCTTTTTTAATGGACAGTTTGTGACGGCCAGCATGCGTGGACAAAAACTTGTTCACACAGCGTATTTACTCTGCATGGTTATAAGTTTTAGAAACATTTGCTCGGCACACTGCTGCAGTCACACACACACACACACACACACACACACACACAGCCAGTGATGTAGTGTTAACATCTGATTAGAAGTGTCATCAGTCGATCATAAGTTTGACAAAGTATCAACAAAATGATGTTTATTTACAGTCTACAAGGAAATTATGACATTATGGAGCACATAAGGATGTGCCCAATATAAAAATGAAAAGTCAATAGAGTATTATCTTTCTGCTCTGATGATCTCCAAGCACCCACCTTTCAATTATCATATAATTCTCCATTTAGTGTTTTGTATTTGTTCAATGGTATGGGTTGAATACATGAGACTACAGACCATTTCAACATGTGATCAGTAATCAACAAAACTGAAGGGGTCACATGCTCCATCTGACCTGAAAGGTTTCAGGATGTCACTGAACAAACATAGAAAGGAGGATGTTTTGTCCCCCTCGCCGTTTCCTGCCACGACACTGAACTCCACCACATAAGTGATGGGAACGGCAGGGACGCCATCTTCCTGCTTTAACGCTCTCTTACCTGTAGATAGAGCCCTGGTCTTTTGGGGCCCAGTATAAGGTGTGGTTGGAAGCCATGGCAGCTATGGGGCCTGAACCAGGTAAATGTGGTGCCAGCGCCTTCAAATCGGAGCTAATGAGGCTCTTTATCCGTACTCCTTTAGAAGCGGTAAAAACAAGCTGAGCAGCTTCTCCTGCAAACACAGACAAATAAACCTCATCATACTGAGATTAAAAAGCTATGCACATTTCAGTCAATTCTTGTAAGGACACGTCCAGTCTCAGGAAATCTCTCTCCAAATGCGTAGCTCTTTGAGTACGTGAGCTCCTACCACTCTGAGTTTTAGCTCAATATCTGGAAATCTGGCTAAATTATAGCCAGTTTTCTGTTTTCTGATATCAGCTGGCTGTGGCGGTGTAGAGGTCATACAAAGGAACCTTTTACTGTTTATTTCATGAATTATTTACATGACATTTTTATTATAAAATAATTGGTTTTGGTCATTTATGGTCAGGTGGAGACTGTCAGTTTGATATTTTGTAAATGTAATTATTGCTGGAACCAGATATTTAGAAACTGTAGTCATTTCCCTGGAATAAATCCCTAAATGTGAGGTTTGGTAAACTGGTATCGTGGGGACACGCAGAAAAAAAACAGAACGCCACAGTCACCCCTGTTACCTGATCTTTGCAGGAACTCGTGCTGTCGGAAGCTGCTGAAAAGGAATAATTGATAAGTTAGTGACTCACCGTTGGCTCTGCACTCTGCCGTCGTTGGATTCATGTGGTAGCCCTCGAGACATTTACAGGTGAGGCTGTCGTTCACGTGAACACACAGCTGATCGCACACGTCGCTCTCCAGGCAGATGTCCACCTCTAGAAGAAAAAAAAAAATCCATGTTTCAAGGTCTGTTATAAATACTCTACTTCACCGAAACACATTTACACACATCAGTTATCAATAAGATTATTTCAGAATGCCACGTGGTTATTAAATAAAAAGGGTTATGATATAAATAAATGACCCAAACTTGAACAACCGTGTTAGCTTAGCTGTTAGCAGGCCCTCACCCTCACATCGGCTGTCATCAACCAGCTTCATGTTGTCCGGGCAGCTGCAGAGGAAACCAATCGGCTGGTCCAGACAGTAATGAGAACAGCCGCCATTATTGACCCGACACTCGTCCTGATCGGCAATGTCTGCGAAATCAAACATGTGGTGAGCTGATCTGTTTCACTTCTTTTATCTGCTCTCATAAGACTTTATTTGTCAGAATTACTTACTGTAACTTCCTACGAATTTTGCATCCTTGATATATAAAACTGAATCATGTCAGACAAAAAGGCCAACACAGACAAAACAAACATTTGATTAGAATGGCATGACTCATGTCTGGTACAACGTCTGCAACAGCTTCTTCAGTCTTCTGAATGGCTTTTAATATATCCAAGATATACAAATCAACAGAGACCCAGCAGGTTTCCTCTGCAGATGTAAACAGTGATTAACTTCTCAGCTCGTTTACGTCCTTCTGAAGAGGTGCTAAACGCTAACATTAGCAAAACCACTGTTTTAATTATAAATTATACTTCTTCAGCCTCCGTTTTAGAAACCGACATTGCCATGGTGTAACCGTGAATGTTTCTGTGTGTTTGACTGTAGCGTTAGCCAAATATCTCATGAACCACTGGGTGGATTTTATTAAAACTCTCAGGAAATAATCATTGAATGCACATCTACAGCTCATTAAGTTTGGGAGTTAACCTAATTCAAGGAATGCTGGGCTTTTAATTATTACTCAGTAGGAGTTAGAAGCCTGTGAAGCTGATTTGTTGGATGACAAAGAACAGCGCCCTCTGCTGGTTGCTGCAGAACATCACCACCCTCATGGAAATCTGCAATCATCTAAAAATCAACCACATCAGTATCAGTCTACAGCAACTTCCCCTCTTGTTTGAAAGTTTCCACAGCATTTAGGAAACTTCAACCCAACTTCTTTATGGCTGGTTGATGAAAATTCAGAGCCAAGTAAGCTGCCGAGCTTTGCATTTCACTAAAAAAAAAAAACAACGACACGGATGTTTAACGTGATTATAAATGCACAGCTGGACCAAGCTTATAAGCTCAGTGCGGCTGTGGATCAAGTGGCAGAGTAGCAAGACGGTTGTAGGAAATAAATAAATAAATAGGGCGTTTAAATTTCAAGTGTGATCTGCTAAACCTCAGATATGTGTGATTAAAAAAAGAACAAGTTCTCTGTATTCTTACTTCATGTAATAGGGTGGGAAATACTAAGAAAACTGTTTTAAAATCGACCGCTTGCAAAGATGAAAGGTCAAAAATGTTTTTGCCTGTGTGTGTGTGTGTGGGTGCGAGGGTGGGGTGTGTGTGGGTGTGAGGGTGTGTGTGGGTGTGTGGGTGTTAGAAAACTCCCTCATGAACAACGTGGGAAATTTCACTCACCACAGTTTTCTTCATCGCTGCCATCAGAGCAGTCAGGCGAGCGGTCACACCTCCACGCGTGACGGATACACTCCCCGTCTCCGCACTGATACTCCGACGCCGCGCACGAGGAGGGGGATCTCTGAGGGACGGGCCGCTGGATCGAACCGCACAGCTCCCGGGTCTCATCGTGGCCGTTGCTACAGTCCCTTCGTCCGTCGCAGAGCTTGTTTCTGGGCAGGCAGGCACCGGACGGCCCGCAGGAGAAGAGACCAGCGGTGCAGTTGGGACAGGAATCCTCATCGCTCCTGTCGCTGCAGTCATCAACTCCGTCACATAATAACTTCACTGAGATGCATCGTCCGCTGTGGCAGGCAAACTCATCCTTCTGACACCACATATGGCCTGAAAGAGTCAAAGCTGCAAGTTATAACAGGAGTCTTAAGGCTTTATCAGTGTAAATATAATCTGAAGAAACAGTCAGTAAAGTTTTTCAGGGTCGTACAGAAAATAACATCTTTTCGCCTTTTTTTTTTTTCAGTCAAACAAGTCCCTTTAGGGCTCTTAAAACACAACATTTATTAAAACCTGATAGTTTTTCACGTAACAAAAAGCCTGAAAGCACAATAACTTCTTTAAGTAGATTGAACTCCTACAGGGCTTTTGTTGGTGAACCTGAAGTTCAAGATAAACACCAAATCTCTGAAGGAACTCAATCCTGAAGGCCTCGTTGACCTCAGTGGGATTAGAAAAATATTCCCACAAAGTAATCGGATCTTTACAGCCCAGAAAGAGCAACGTGAAACTTGGAAGTAAAATCCTGTTTAGCTTATCAACGTTGGCCATAAATGCTTCGGTTCTCTGGAGAATCATGAATAAACTCTGGTCATTTAATGTTTTAATAAGTGAATAAAGATCCACAGCATTATAACCAGGGCAGAGTTGAGGTGGAAGCCTGATAGACTTTGGCACCGCTGTTAAAAAGTCACCAAAGTTGGAAAGTTTCTGGGAATTTGTCTCTTATCAGAACTGTACTCAGAGTTTATCTAAACTGTGTGGAGTCTAGGTTTACTGCATGAATCTGAGGCTTATACAAAAACACATAAATAAGCAGTTTGATTCCCTTTTATAACTGTGCAACTGTCTTATTGTTAATTAAACTCTCCATTAAAAGGTATGTGTAGGTGTGAAGTGGAGGTAGGATTTGAGAAAGGAGTTAGTCCATTAAAATCACTTCATGAGATATAAAAGTACAGACAAACAAACACGGGCAAAAACATTATTGCTCTGCCTTCGCCGTCAGAATATATCAGACTCATATGTCACAGTAATGACAAACTAGTGTTTTGCCATCAGACTGTTAACTCACTGCAGTCGCTTTCATCTGATCCGTCCTCACAGTCTGAGTGGCCGTCGCACGCCTTCGGCCTCGGGATGCACAACCCATCGCTGCAGCCGAACTCCAGCTGTTTGTGGCAGGCAGATAAAGAGTGGCCTTCAGCGCCTGAAACACAAAAACAGTCTGATCAGCTGCCATTCTGTGTCGACATGGTGTAAAATGGCAGCTGACATAATGAGTCTTGCCTCCAATCTGCAGAACAGCTGAAAATTAGAGTCGGTCAGTTGATCGTTTAAAGTTTATGCTGAAAACCCTTTTCTTTGCACTTTTTTTTTTAGCTTTGTTTGTTTTATTTTGGTTGCATTTAACTTACAATTTAATGTTTTATTTAAGTTTTTTGTTGCAGCTTTATAGGCCTTACAGTTGTTTTCAAATGTGCTACAGAAATAAACTTTAACTGGACGAAGAATCACTTCAAACTGATTTATAAAAAGCCCAAAAGCCTTGAAATGAAAACATCTTGAAGACTTTGGATATAAGAAGCAATGTTGCGTTGATAAAAATGAAGCACATAGGCTATAAAATTGCTCTAACCCTGTTTTTGCCTTATATACTGCATTTCCATTTATGATTGCTCATTTATAAAACAGCTGACATAACATAAAGAAGATACATATTGGCCAATTCTGTCTAAATATTAAAAATATCTTGGAATCAGACTGTTGCAGGCTGACTTCCTGTAACATTTAATTTCTGTTGAGCGAAAAAAAAAATCTACATTTCCCCTTTACCACCACCACCAGCAGCAGCTCTGCAAACAGCCTGGAAGTGACAGGCAGACTGAAAATCCGTCACTTACTGCAACAAAACCCCGACCACAAGCTCATGGGTCAAATATTTTCACGTGCATCTGAAACTCCAGCGTCTTACCACAAACAGGAAGGCAGAAAAGCGGTGCGATGAAGAGAAATAAACCTCCAAGGTGCCCCATGCTCGATAAACTCAGAAACGACGAGTCGCAGAAATATGACGTAAGCGCCGCCGCTGTCAAACCAAAGGCTGTTTATAAACACGTGTGTTTGAAACTAATTAAGCCCCAGGATGTTTGAATTGTCCACTCCACTGGAGTGAAGAATCATGAGCATTTTATTCTGCGTCACCTCTGATCTCAGACTAAAAATGATGCATTTACGTTTTCATCCTGTCACAATGACAAACATGCGGACTTCGACTGTAATTATCTCTAAAACTATTCAGTAAAATTATATATTAGTGCAGGTTGTTGTGTGATTGACCCTTAACAAGGCCCCAGTGAGAGTTTTGAGTCACCTCTAAAGGACTGGTAGAATATTAGTAATCAAAAGTATGTTGTTGTTTTTTTTATGTTTTCATATGAAACTACAGTACTGGTGATACAATATTTGACTTGGATTAGCATATTTTCTCCTCTTTCTATCGTTTTGTAAGCAACTCGTTAAAAAACAATTATAGTCTATATTTCAATGTCTGATCACCGACTAACAAGTAAAAGTGTCAAAGGTTTCTAAAATTATAATCTGTGGCAGATCTGTTGTGTATAGCATCATATTAAAAGGCACCTAAATGTGAACAAAACAAATGAATCAAAACAATTATAATTATATAAAAGGTCCACAACACCCTCCAGAAGTTATTGAAGTATTACTTTACAGCACATTTGAACTTGTATTGACTTTGTCTTTGAGGAAAAACAAATACACTTCAAAAAACTGCAAACTTCAAGAATAATCCAAGATTAAAGTGACAACAAGGTTGTTAAACCTCAAAATTAAAAATGCATCTCCTCTAACTAAACAGGTAGTTCATAAGGTTAATTTTTAAAACTCAATTTGATCCTCTCATCTCTTTTAAAAAGGCTAAATTTACAGATAAAAATAATTTTTTAAAGATTTGGATATTAGTCACACTCTTTTGTTAGAAGAGTTTGGCATGTGACATGAATGAAAACTGAACTTCCAACTCCACCACATCTGAAAAGACAACATGCCAAGCAAACCAAACAGAAACATGGTACTTATTTTATTCACACTTTTATTGTACAAGTTACAACCAACAGTGAAATATGTCGCTGCTGCTCAGAGGTACGGCTGGTCTGTGGACAGTGGTGGCTCTTTGTACACAGTTCCTGGCGTCACTGGACCCTTTGATTGCTCAGCAACTTCGCTAAAAGAGAGAAAAAGACCATTAGAGGTTAAAACTACAGCTGTTTCAACTCAGCTGTGTTCATCAGCTAAGAGGTTCAACATGTGTGAGGATTTCATTTTACCTGCCAGCAGTTATTGCTTTCTGTGAAGACATTACAACTGTTGGGGGCGCCGACAGTCTGCGGCCGTCTCGGGTGAAATAGTAGTTGTTGGCAAACTTGTGGCTCGGGCCCACCGGCAGACTGGGTGGGGGTTGTGTCCTGCACAGAAAGCATCGTTAAACCACGTCGGCAGAATTAGCCATTTCTTATACCACAGTAAAGTGATGTGGGCACTCTGCTGAAGGTAAAAGTGAAGAACTGAGCAAGACTCAAAAAGGTAAGTTTGAGAAATGTTTCATTAACATTTAGTTTGGTTTTGTATGCCTGGTGTCTTTGAAAGAACTACAATCTGAACACTTTTTTAATTTGCACAGTCTTAATACACAGCCATCATGTACAATGATTGTAAATAACTGCTTTAATTGACCGTGTGCAAAATGGGAGCAGGTTTAACAACAAATATGTGCAAGCAAATCAAAATTTAGACTCTTTTTAAGAAGAAATGTTGAACTATGCTAATTGAAATGCTATTTTAGATCTTTTTATTTACAATACTAGCAGTAAAAATGCCATTTCCACAAAGAAAATCACTATTAGTGATGTCTAAAGCAAAAAGAGATGGGAGTGTGGTTTGTTTACACAGCCTGCCAAATGGAAAGTGCATTTAACTCAGACGAGACTTGAATGTAGAATTATAACAACAACAATAATATTTAAATCCCAGACAAACACGGGAAGTGGAGGCCCTCCATGTCTGCATCACTGACACGAATAAAAAAGTCACAGTGGTAAAAATCCCCAGACAAAATGTCTTATTTATCTGGCGTGTAACTAAAGTGAAAGTTGGTGCATGAAGACTAACCTCTTTACTATTTCCTCATAACGCAGCTGCAGTTTGGCTTGCAGGTTGTGCTGAGAAATAAACACAGTCGAGATTAATATATTTATTGTGTGCTATGCATTAATAAAACACATTATTTCCTCTCCATATAACGTTTTCCTCACATAAATTCTTCTTGGCTAAAGCTCTAGCTAGCTGACTATAATCCTGCCGACATTTTTTTATCACCCTGGCGACATTTATTTAAATTTATAAACCATCCTGTTTCATTTTAGAGTTTAGTCGTTGTTTTGTAACTTACCCCAGCTAAAAAATTTCGAAGTATCTGAATGAATTTAGTAGCAGTTGCCATGCTAGCTAGCTGTTTTGGTGAAGGACACGGGACTTCTTCTATGGTGCTGAACCCACTGGTCTCTTAGCGCATTACTGACACCTGCTGGTAACAATTGAGAACTGCTTAATTCAAATCACCGCGTCCACAGTAAGCTGACTCACGATAATAAGAACAGTCTTGGGCTCAAAGACTTATTATAATACTATACCACAGTCCCAGCCTTCTCCTTTTGCTGGGAATTGAATGACATTACCACCGAAGAAGAGAAACACTGGAATGGCCACCCCCTGCATAGTCTATGCTAGCGAGATGAGAATTTAAGCCGCCATCTTGGAAAGACCTTCAATTATGGCAGCACACCTTAAATATAAGATTAAAACACCGAAGTTGTCCAAAATTTTGCTATTAATTTATGTAATTATCGGGGCCAGCACGTCAAAGAAGATAATATTATGAATATTATGCCATATTAGTTCACAAATTATTGAAAACGTGACATTCTCAGTTTGTTTTGTTCATTTTGAATGCATACGCTAATAGAAAATAATTCATAAATTGACATATATATGTGCTAAAGTGATAATTTACACACCATTGTAATACTTACCTTCTAGAAATATGAGTAATTATGTAGAACTACCAGTTTATTTAGTTTCAGAATTTTGTAATAGTCCAAATGAAGTGGGACAGAATTGTAGTGGACTGATAGAAAGACACAAAAACCCAATCACATTTGTTATAAGTGACAATAACACTTGCCCTATATTGCCAAAATTCAAATGTTGCAGATATGTAAATCTGTATATACTAGTGATCCCAGTAAACCAACATGTAATCATCCTAATTTAAGTTTTCTAACAGGTATGTCCTCAGAAACAAATCTTTGTCATATAACTTGAAATAATTGAAATTTATCATTTTTTCTCTGCCTGCTGCCTGGAAATCCCTTAATGTTTGGCATAATTGTGAAGCTTAGGAATAACCCTTTTTAAATATAAGGCTGGAATTCCTGATAACATCAATGTAGATAAAGATAAAAATTGAGTTTTTAAACCAACATTCCTGTAAACAAAATTCCAACAAACTACGTATTATTTTGAACCTTTTGTAATGAAGCTTTAAATAATAACTGAATATTGAACAATTTGTCGTGACTCATTTCTGTTGCAGCAGGACTGCAGCCCGCAAAACATTTAGTTAAAAAAAACACATTTTTATATTTAAGTGGAATATGAATTTAGTTTTGCATCTTGAGTATTAAAAAACGTAGGATGCATTTGTACCTGTTATGATGAGGATTTTCGAATTAGAAAAAGAAAAACAGCTTAAAGAGAAATACAAAGTTTATTCTTTGCACAATGAAACACAGTACAGGGCAACAATGCCAGTATACCATGCAGTCAAGTAATACAGCTGTGTGCTTGTCTCATGCAGCATGCACTGAACAGAAGAGTCCACAGGTGAACACGTGCACAGGTACAACAGCTCCATCCGTCCTGTTTGGTGAACAACGTGACGTCGCTGACCTCCGGTGGCCCTGATGGCAGCAACACAACCTTTAACTGGTGGAGAGCGACACGGTGACAGTGTTTACATTCACACGAAAGCTCTGGGTATTTCTTTAAAAAAAAAAAAGGTTTTGAAATCCGATTGGTAGATTTAGTCATTTCTTTACGTTTTAGAATGCAGTTTTAGTGCAAAGTCAAGAATTTAGGCTTCTGCTTTAGCCGAGGGAATTGGGTTTTTCCTCATTTTCTTGTTTGATTTAATCAATTGTGCTTCTGCATATAATTTCTCAGAAAACAGGCATCAAAAGGTCAAAGATGATTCTTTTTATGTGCTTGTAAACCTACAAGAACACTTCATAGTTTGGTCCCAAATTACTCTTCAACAGCAAGTGCAGAAACAGATTTTCAACTTCTGTGTGGAGTTTTCTTAAATGGCATCAAAGAGGAAATTTTCATCATAAACAGCCACGTGATAGGAAGTGTTCGTACAGTACATTGTGTGTTTGTTCATTGTAAACAATTCTGTCAGACTGCAGAAATTACAGAGCTGTCCAGTGATCTGTCCACCAGGTTGTCATTAAGATTTGGAGATTTTCAGGAGAGTAACACAACAGTTGTGATGCTTCAGAAACGCAAGACAAGGAAATCTGGTACAAAAATGATTACTTAAAAATAAAAAAAACACCCTCAAAGCTCCAACTCGCTACAGGTAAAACGTCATGTATATGAAACTTGTGTGAATCAACCCATACCAGTCTGCAGAAAAACTAAGGGAAAAAAAAACGCTCTCCTGGAGTCAGAATTATCAAGAATTGTGATCCCACAATTTGTCGTTGTGCATACATAACTTACTCATTCAACATATTTGGAATTATACAAAGACTGGATACCAAAATATACATCAATATTTGTACAAAATAGACAAAAAGAAATTGTTCCAAGAATGCCTTTGGATTCACAGAAATGTGCTGTTTCATTTATCACATTTAGATACAAAATATACTGAACATCAAAATAGTGCACTCTCTCCCCCTCCCGATGTAAACATGACTCCAAAACACAGAGCATAATCATTTACGAGTGGTTTTTCTCACAACGCTGTGAAGAAATATTACAACAAACACCAAGGTTTAATTTGTTGTTTTTGAAACCTTCAGAAAGTACACAAAGGAGGATTATCCAAGTTCAGAACGTGTTGTCACTGTAAAAAAAGAAAGCCCCACTCGACAACCAGAAGGTTTGAAAACAGCAAAAACACAATCCACCTCAGTCTGACTGCTAAATGAGTCTAAACAGTTGTTGCGACGATGCATCAGTGTTCAAATGAGCTCAGAAATCATTGTTTTGTGTTTTAAAGATTTTTAAAAAAAAGCTTCGTGTCGACTTGTCAGTCCCATCTGAAATCACGGCACATCAAATCCTTCGAGACGCCTTCATCCTGTTTTCATGACAAACTGCATTTCAGAGTCAGAGCCAAGATTTACCACATTGTTCTGTGCTGCCTGGTTGTAAGTGAATGAAAAACAAATCAGCGACAACATTTTCATACTCCAAGAAACACGTTTTAACAAGTCAGTGGCACCTAATTTTCTTGTCAATGTGAATTACAGTTGTAGTGCCACGAAAGGTTCAAATAAAAACCTTCAGAATCCAACTGAAAATCCAACTAATCTGTCCCGTTCCTTCCTGTGTGAACTCCTAAATCTTTCTCTAGGTTTTGATAGTCAACAACACTTCTACTAAAGCTGCAATTATTCATATCTAACAGATACCGAGGGCAAAAAAAAGACCAAATTCTGACTTGTATAACAACTTCTTGCTTCTTTTGGTCCAACAATAATCCAGCATTTTCTCTGTACCGCCACAATGCAATAAAAAATAGACATTTTTAGAAAAAAATCTATTCAAAAGACATAAAACCACATTTGATGGATACAAAATCTTCGAGCCGTGGCTACTCAAACAATGAGAACTTCCCTCTTTGTTAGAAATGCATCATACTTTACAAACGCTATAAATATAACCAGAAAGTCTCCAAAATATTTACATTACAAAAATTCAAGTAAAACTTCATTCCACACCTTCAGCCAGATAAGTCTGTAAATACGTTTACAACTTGCACTCATCTGGGTCGAACTGGAAACAACTCAGCTTCATTTTGTTTCAGCTGAGAGGCTTCATAGGTCTGACATAAGCAGCTGAAATGACGACAGTGAAGGATTCACTTCCTTGTGTGTTCCTTTTGTTGCTCCCTGCGCTCTGCAGTCAGTGATGCTGGAGCTTCTTGATGACTGGTGGATGTAGCTCCTGCTGCCTGCGTGCAGTCAGAGAGAAGATGATCTGGTTGCTGCTGTGATGAAGAGACCTCCAGGTCCAGGTTTTCGTTGGACTCCTCTCCGTCTGAGCACGGCTCCCACTCGTCCTGCTCCTCGCTCTCTGTTGAGCCCTGAACAGCGATCTGAGGCACCAGCGTGAACCTCCTGACCGCCGGTACTTCCAGCTCCACGTCCTCGCGGCTCTGGGACTGAGTGACCATCCAGGGCTTCCTGTGGGGCGGCTGCGTTTGGGCTCCTGGTGCTGTAGCAGTTCCCGTCACTATGCTGCTGCTTTTCTCCTCTGGCTCGTCAAAGCTCACCTCCTGTACCGCCTCCTGCTTTTTAAAGGAGTCTCGCCGCTCCGACAGGTTGAGCTTCCTCATCACAACTAGCTGCTCTGATCGTTCGACCCCAGAGTCCCGCATCCTTTGGTTGCTCAGGTAGCCCCCCAGTCTGCTGTGGTCTGCAGCGATGTAAAACCCTCCACATGCTCCCTCTGCCTCAGAATCACCCAGCAAGTCACACTCACCATAAAATGGTACTTCCAGCGTGTGCCTGCGGGGGGCGTATGGTTTCTTGTCAGCATGATACACACCAGACAGCTTCTCAGCTGACTGCACCCTCTTAAGTAAAGGAGACCGAGGCGGCTCGGCGCTGCGAGGCCGGACGACGTGCCTAACATGGGTGGGGGGAGATAATGTTTTGCCATGAAAAGTGTGAAAGGTTTTGGCGAAGCCTGGCAGCGGAGACAGTGAGCGTTGTGGCGACAGTGGCTGGTTGGAGGACGAGGAGTTGTTGCAGGCCAGGGGCGAAGGGGGAATGTTACTGGTCGACTTCCGACGACGCACCTTCGTATAGTGTTGTGTGCTAAGTTTGGAGCCCAGGCCGTGGAGAGAGTTGGGCCGGATGTGTGTGGCGGGAGAACTGGGAGAGCTCGAGCATGGAGATGTGCTCTGAGGAGAGATGTCTGTGAAGCAGATGGAAAATGTAGGACAGTTTTACCAGAATCTGTGTCAAGGATGATGATCACAGTGGTCTAAATTGTGCTGCAACAACATTAAATGACTTTGTGTCATTTTACCTATCAAAACTTCAATAACTGCCAACTCACCACAGCCCTGATGGTCTGGTGCTGGACTCCTGCAGGGCGTGGAGGGGCCAGGGGACAGGCTGTGTGTTGGGGAGCCTGGAAGGCTCTCACTGGAGGAAACCGAATGATGGAGACCTGACGAGAAGCTGCGACTGCTGTGTATCACTGTGCTTTGCTTGGAGAGTTTCTTTAGGATGGTTCGGCGCCTTAGAGAAGAACAGGAGCAACTGAGGTCGAAACACACTTCATATGGATTTAATGTTTTTATGTCACCTCTCAAACATAAAAGACTTGCCCTCCATACGACCACAAGGAAACAAGTATCAAACCTCAACTCTTTACCTGTCATAATTATCTCTCCTTTTGCTCTTCTTGCTGCGGCGAGCCATCTTCCCTTTGTGTTTGGTCTTTCGAGCTGGACCCACTTTGATCGACGTGTTCTCAAGCGCTATGGTTTGAAGAGCCACCTTATTGCCACTCTGCACAATTCAAGGGAGTTAAAGACTTTTTGTCAAAATTCCAAGTATATTGTTAAAGTCAGTTTCAAAGTGAGAGATTGTTTTATTTGGCTCTTATACCTTCAGGAGCAGTTCAAGCATCTCTGGGTGGACGAGTCCTTGAACAGGCTCTCCGTTTATGTGGGTGATGAGGTCTCCAGTGTGGAGGCCTGCCTGATGAGCTGGGCTGCCGTCCTCCACACTCTTTATAAACAACGAGCAGAGGAGTTTCACATCAACATTACATAACCACACGTTTGTAACAGGCTCTTCAAGTTTGGGATCACAAAAATAAAACAAAACCACAGTAAAATCCTAAAATTGAACTCTTTGGACTCTTTTTCCCTTATGCGTGTTGTTTCAGTATTATTATGACACCCACCGACACCATGTGATGCACAGTGTAGACGTCACTGTCACCCATGTAGACTCTGATGGCCTGCAGGGTGAAGCCAAACTTCTTCCCTGAGGTGTAAATGATGATTGGTGGCTTCAGGCTCCCAGGGCTGAAAAAGAAATCCCTGTTAGGGGACGAGTCCCGAGATGAGGGGTTGGAAGACAGTGAGCGTGGGGAAATGGGACTGGGCTGGAGGCCGCTGGGTGAGTCGTCTGAAACACACAAACATTTTACATATTAAGACATATAACTACATCCAGAGTTTAAACTTTAGATCCTAAATGCTTTACTTCCATATTCCTGTAATAAAACAATTCTAATAATTCTGATGAGAATATGATCTTATCCATTCCTCCTTTCAGTAAAACTCCAGACTGTAGCTGTAAAACTTTTTGTTCTGCTTGGTTTGGTGATAAACTTGTATGTACCTGATGTGATGATGAGGGACAGAGCTGAGATGGAGGCCGACTTGGGAACTTTTCCTCCACTGGGAAGCTTCTGTCTGTCCGGTGTCTCCAGCTGGTTACCGAAGCGTCGAGGGCCCGCTGGGTCCTTGGGGGATGAGTGCTTGGCCCCGGTGCTGTTGCTGCGAATCCTGATCCTCCTGAGGTTCGACACCACCACTTCAGCTGCAAATGGCACAATGTAGATAAAATAAATAAATAAATAACATAAGCTCACCGATAACGAAGCATTTGAACAAAACTGCGAGAAGTCAGGTTTTACCTTCGTCGTCAGTGGAGAGGGCGAAGCGGGGCATCGTCTCTAGGCTGTGGGTGCTGCTCATCACCAAAGGACTGGTGCTCCTTTCAGACTGGGAGGAACTGGAGGAGGTTCGAGGGCGAAGGCTACAATCCAGCAAGGTGGATGATTATAAAATCATGACAAAACCCACTGAAGCAAGACTAAATCTAAAAGCTTGGGCCATGCTTACCTGGCCATGCGTCCAGAATGTCTGGTTTCCACACTGCCATCTGCTGAGCTCGGAGACAAATTGAGTCCTCCAACATCTCCACGGTCCTCTTTGTCTTCACTGTGACTGCGATCTGAAGAGAAGCTCAGGTTGGATGGCGTCGCCAGATGTTCTGTGCTGCTGTAAACCTTTAAAAGTCACACAGATGTAAAACCAGGAGCTGGCAATCTTTTAGCAATTTTGATTGTTTTATTGTATAAAAGCAACCCCCATGTTTAAGTCCTTTTTCATGTTAAACTGAATAGATCGGAGCAGTGTTTACCTTACTGAAGCGATGTGACCAGGAGGAAAACTGTCTGATTTCCAAAGACGACTCGTCATCGTTGGTTTCTTCATCTTCATCAGATGCTAAATGATGGTAGCGATCTGAACGAGCTTAATGCAGGAAAACAGAAGACAAATTTTCATCTATAAGTCTAAATGCAAACAGGAAGAATCCCCTAACAGATGTTACAGAAAACGATTAACACAATTCTTACCTGACTTTTGATAAAAAGCAATGTTAACAATAAATGTTCCCTCCTCTCACACTGAATAGGGTGTGCTCTTCATTAAACAGTTTTAAATCTAACTTACTGTCAAAGTAGCTGGTGTCATCCTCTGCTTCAAGCTGAGGAATGAACTCCGCTTTCTGCCGGAGGAGTCCGTTCCAGTCCAAACCCAGAAAGAAAGGGTGCTGCTTCACTTCTGAGGCACCGCCTAATAACACAGCGTTTGGTTTCAGAGTCGAATCAAACGATGGATGAGTTTTTTAAGACAAAATTCCCACTGATTTGAGTCTTACTGTTTAAAGGGAATCATATCGACCCGATTGAAACACAACTTTATGGACAGTACCTACCTGTCCCCAGTCGTTCTAAAGGGCTCTGCCTCAGCAGTCGGGTGATGAGGTCCTGGGCATCTGCAGGTAAGGCATCGTCTCCTTCCGGCCAAATGATTTCATCTACACAGAAACACCAGGTTAATAAGGAGTTCACAAAAAAAAAACAGCTACAAGCATTTAGCAACTTTAAGTTTACTGTCATACACAGACATCAAATAATAATCTGATCTTCCTTTTTCTTGCTAAAACGTGAGTTTACTTTGGTGTTACAGAAATGATTCACATTAAGAATAAATTAAGTGTTTCTATTTTAGAGGAGCCTGTGTGAAAACTATATCCAGCTGTACTGTCACAAATATTGTTGGCCAGTTCTGAGCGCAGCTGAACCGTTCTGACATGACCGCAGCTAATAACAAAACTTAGACACACCCTAAGGCAAAAAAAGATGTCTTTATTGCTGATATATGTACTGACCACTGACAACTTGTCCAAACAGCTCTTCAGGAGTGTCTCCAAAGAACGGGACACAGCCCACCAGGAATTCATAGAGGATGACACCCATCGCCCACCAGTCCACCGGCTTCCCGTAGCCCTGTCTGAGGATCACCTCTGGGGCGATGTACTCCGGAGTACCGCACACCTGAACAAGCACCAAAAACCAGTTTAATCACTACTGTTGCAAATTGGTGTCATTTCTTTTCTTATGTTAAAAAAAAAATCTCTTCTGCCTGAAACTGTCTTACCTGCTTGTCGACAAATTCTCTCGTGTCCTTTTCAATGTGACCCTCATACAGGTTTGTGGTCATGTTCATCAAGCCAATTTTAGACAAACCAAAGTCTGTCAGCTTAATATGACCCATGGATGTGATCAGTAAACTGGTGGGTGGAAAAAGAAACACAAGGAGACATTTGAGTGGTGCATATTTTCTCCAATTCTGTCCAGATGAGAATATAAAAATAGGAGCACATTTTAAAAAGGTAGAAATCTGGATTCTTTATGCACCTAATCATTAACAGTTTGCTCACCAACACTACAGTACAGAGGAGCTAGTGTCAAGCAAAAATACCAAACAGGAGAGAGTCGGTAGTTTGTTTCTCACTTGTCAGGTTTAAGGTCACGATGCACAATGCCATAGTTGTGAAGATACTCTAGTGCCAGGACTGTTTCAGCAAAATACATCCTTGACATTTCCACAGGCAGCGGTCCCATGTTTTTTAACAAGTTGGCACAATCTCCACCTAGACAAAGCATAAAAAAATACTTTTATGAACAATTTATCTTTACACACTGGCTCATAAAGCAACATAAACTGTGTACAATATCATGAGCTGCAAATCTGATTTTTAGACTAATCAGTAACAGCTGCTAGTTAAATAAACCATCACAGAATTTGTGGTATTTCTGCATTTAGACTTAATTTAAACTATCTCAGACTTCAAACCCACCAGTTGCTGTCTGAACTTTACCTTCAACGTACTCCATGACCATGCAGAGGTGGCGTCGCGTCTCAAAGGAGCAGAACATGGAAACAACAAAGGGGTTCTCAGCAAAGGTGAGGATGTCCCGCTCCACAAACGCCTGCTGGATCTGGTTCCTCAACACCAGGTTCTGACGATTTATCTTCTTCATAGCAAACCGCTGGCGTGTCTCTTTGTGGCGGACGAGATACACTGCCCTGTTTAAATCATTTAAAAAAAAACATATGAGGATGGTTTTGATATTCACAGGACTCAGACGACTGGCTTTGTTGTCTCATGTTAATCCAAAGCTGTGTATAAAGGATGAGGGTAAGGAGTGTCTCGACAAATATAAAGTTTTTGTGTAATTTTATGATTCCAAACAACCTTTCAGAAAACATAAATCTAAGATGAAAACCACAGAGTTTCCTTCTTACCCGTAAGCTCCATTACTAATGAGTTTGATGGTCTCAAAATCACTCTCAAGAGGTTTCCTTCGAGTAGGGGTCAGCGTCTGCGGGGCCTTATTCTAAAAAAAAGAAGCAAAAATTAAATTAAGGCAGGAAAATAATGCTTGTGATCTGTTGAACACAAATTAAAAATTAAAAGTACTGAGAAAAATAATGCAGAGATTAATGGATTAATCTCTTTTCTGTTCCAAGTTAGTCTGTAAACTGGTCAGGGTGCCCGTCGCAGGTCTGTGTCACCTCCAAGAACTCAGACGAAGGGCATGCAGACATTAAAATGGCTTGCTCTGATGAATCATATTTTATTTTGGAGCATGCGGATGGCTGGGTTTGCACATGTCCCCTACCTGGGAAAGATTGCCTCAGGGTGCACGGGGTGGGGGCAGTGCGATGCTTAGTGTTCTGCTGTCCTGACATTCATGTGGACATCACTGTGACATCTATCATTAATCTAAACATCGTTCCTGATCACATCAGGAAGTCAATCCATGAAGGTCCCACCTCACAACAACAGACACCACAGTAAACCTTCAAACTTTAGCGACGTCTATAGATCTATAAACAGGTCAGGAAAAAATGCTCCATGTTAGGTGGCTGGTCATAATGTTATGGTTGTTGGATTTAAATTAGTTCAGAATACTGTATGAACTAAATTACTTAAATTTGATATTAAAAGTGGCCGTATGCTGATAAATTCTCATTTAATTTTCAGTTCTATAACCTATTGAACAAAAAAAACAACTCTCGATTTAAAATAATTATAAAGCACAAAGAAAGGTCAGGAGACAAAACAAAAACTATTAGGAAGTGAAAATTCTCTGCAGACACACACTTCCAGAAACACATTTAAAGGAAGTGTGTTTAGGGTGCGTTCTTTTATTTTTTTTCCATCTTTTCCTGTGTGTACTTTGAGTGAGTAATGAGCGATGATTTACCTCGACTGCAGCATCTGGTTCCACTGACACTGAAGGACTGGCATCGTGTTCAAGCTGTACCATGTCTAAAAATAACAGAAGGAAACAGTGTTTAATATGACTCAAAAAAATCTCCCAACTAGTCACCCTTCCGGCCCCATCTGTTATTTGATTTTCCCACGGTGTTTCGAAACTCTCGACCGAACCTGTTAGCTCAAGTGTTGTAAACATTTGGCTACTCAAACCTTGAGCCTCCAGCAAAGATATGTCGAGATAAAGTTTTATGTAATTCAAAAAGTTCCCAAAGTTCCACATTGAACTATAGTGAAACTACAAAGGAATAGTTCCAACACTACCCCATCTACACAGGAGCCTATAGGCTGCTAGTCCATCAATATTATCAAACTCATTAATGTGCAAATTTATGAAGCAAGGCATATTAAATTATCATCAGAGCATCTTTTCCATATGGATGAGGAGTAAGGATGAACTCTGTGCTGCTGTTGAAATATGTTCACAAAAAACTGCTTTCAGATACATTAGATGTGTCAGACAGACACACCCGTCTGCTACATGTCAGGTATCTCTTTTTGATTTTGTCATTTCACCTGGAACGTATTAGCTTCAGGCGGTTCCAGAGAATTATCAAAAATGCAAATTGATGCAGCCATGCAATCAAATCATCTACTCCACATCGAATACCTACAGCTTAAATTTCTAATATGTATAGCTCTGAGGTATTCTTGGACAAAAAAAAACAAACAGATTATGCGATATGATGTGTCCTCACTGCTGATCCAAGGTCTGTGATTTTCTTCTTGTTATTATAACCCTATCAGACAGAGAACTGAAGTACAAGTTGATGAAAACGAGGGGAAAAAAATCTTTTAAAGCTTAGATTTTTTAAATTAGAGCACAGCATGAGAACGATAATTGAAGCAAGTGGTACGCTTTCTACTTTTAGGTGGATTACAAATGAATCTTGAAACCAGAGCTTTCCTTTACCTTCGAATGGGTCTCGGGTCAGACCGAGCTGGCTGATGATGTACCGTGGGATGTCCGTCTTGATCCCCTGGCCCACTTTGGCATGACCCTCCGCCGCCTCAAGTAGGTGATAAAACTCTTCTGGGTCAAACTCCTGTCAACACCATCCAAGAGTAATTAATGTGGAGAGTTTGAGGCCAGAGTGTGTGTGGTGTGTAAAGTCAACCGGGTCTTAAAGCTGAAAGGCATCAAACTCAGATTTACTTCCATTAATCCTTGATTTTCAATAAGAACCCTAATCTAATGACTTGAAGTAACAAACAGGAAATATTTTGCTGATTATAATTGACTGTTTGCAGAAGTCAAAATGGCCACTACATCATTAGACAAGTTAGCTTCAACATATATTATTTTTGATCAGGACACTGATGTACAGAAGATGCAACAGCAACATGAATAATCTTGAAAACTAAGAAAAGAGCTTTTGGTGTACTGCAAAAACCCCCACAAGAATCAACTTTTATCCATTTTCCAACATAATTTCCCCACTCCGCAGCTCACCAGGCATTCAAGGAGACGAGCTGGTCGAGAGATTATAATGAGGATCTTGCGCAGCAGCTGGGTGATGATCGTTACCTCCTCACTTTCAGAGCGTTCGTAAGCCTGGAAAAACAAAAATCCAAAGAGTGAATGAGCAGAAAGATGAAGAGTTAAAAAGTAAAGCTAAAAAAAGTTAAAATACAAGTGTTTTCCAAATCTCCACACCCTTCAGTTTCTGCTCAACTGAGGAAGAATAAATGATACTGGCAGCTTTAAATTGTCTTTTCAGTGTGTTTATTTAGACCTTATTAGGATGTTTCTCTAACATCAGTCTGATAAAGAAAACACTGAATAACTGGGTCATTTTATACTCCTCCTCTCCACTTTGTTTTGTTGAAACCTCCTTTTAGAAGTGACAAAAGGTGTGCATAAAAGACTTGTTGGTATCAGAGATGAACTCTCATGAGGAATGAGCTGAAGACACTGACCGGTTCATTTCAGCCACAATAAGCAACAATGTTTTCCTGCACAATGTCAACAAAGCATTGATTTTACTTTGTTTTTATGTCTATTTTTTTAAAAAAATTAAAAATCTAAATGTGCAAAACCAGCCCACAGAGCTTGGTTATCTTACTAGAATAAACTAGTTAAAATGTCAAACACAAATGTGACAATTCTTCAACATTTGGGGGGAGAAAAAAATGCTTTGTTTTGTTAAAATGGCAAATAAAATAGTGGGTTGCCAGGATAAAAAAAGACATTTACACAAAAATGAAAACATTTGCTGCATATAAGAACTACTCATGACATTATTTTAAACCAGAAAAGAAAAATGAGAGGATAAATCAGTGTGTGGGTTTGTGCTGGAATAGACTGGAGACGAGGAAGAAACGGGAAGGATACTCTGCTGTGATTAGTGGTCAGAATTAGTTTATGTTGGAGGACTGGTTGATAGGATTAGGCTACATAATGCAGATTGTGTGCTTTGCTTAATCTGACATCAACTGTGGAAGCAGAAGATGCCTGACTTTGTTTAAAGGAAATCACATCAAAAAGTTTATTCCTTAAAACCATCATCCTTGTAACCAAAAATGATAGAGTGTAAAAAAAATGTTTAGTGACTTGAACGTCACAAGGCTTCATGTCCAACAACAGAGAAAACAGAATCTTCCTTTGCTCCCTGTGTGTCACATCAACTAAAACTCACACTGTCTTCATTTCTACTGACCATTTCCTTGATAAATGTCGTCAAACTTTTTTAAACTACTTAAAAAAAAAAAGACTTTAATGCCAAAATGATGCCACTCCGAGTCAGTTTTGTTGCAGATACATTTCTGTTTCTGTATCTTTATGTATATGACAAACAAATAAATAAATGGAAATATAGAAAGAAGTGATTCTGGCACAAATTGTGTTTGCATGTAGAAGCATTTGTTCCACTGCATGAGAACAGGCTTATCAATTCAGCTGCAAGTACAGCAAATTAACCATGAAGTCTGCTGGACAGCACGCAGAGGAAACAGGGGAGAGGGTTGATAAGGAAACTAGTAGTTTATCAGAACAAGCATAAGGCCTATATTTCAATCCTCCCATCCATTGTTTAGAACTTTAACTACCAGGTCGATTGTGTGTGCTTTTGGCAATCAGATGGTTATTGAGTGACCTGCCTGACTGAACGTTTCATCCAACATCAATAAATCCTGTTTCATAACTTCATTAGATCTGACTGACCAATAACAGAGCTCAGCCTCAGCTCAAAATCTTCTGCTTAAAACTGTAAAAAAAATAAAACATCATTTCACGCAGAGTCATTTTCAGCTGGTTGGCTTCCCACCTCGTGAAACAGCTTCTCCAGCTTCTCCTGCAGCTCAGCAAAATAGCGAGACGTAACCAGGCCTTTCTGGGACTTGTCCAGACAATCTCTGACCAGCTCGACCAACTGGTGCTGGATGAAGCCCAGCACGCCGTCAGCCAAAGGGAGGGAGCTGTCTGGAGAGCAGTGGGTGACGATCTCCAACAAGCGCTCCTCCATCTGAGCTGTGGCCTTCGCAGAGAACAAGCACACAAACACACAGTTAAAACACTCAAAGGACAAGTAATTCAGATCTTTACTCTCTTCGAGAGTCCCTAACTTTTTAGTCATATAGTTGTATTGCTTATTAAAATTGTTATTTTAGCACCTGTCATGACTTATGGCTTTTATAAATCAGTCAGCTTCTATGTCAATTAAAAAAAAAAAGTTTAGTTTTGTTTAGAAGGAACAAAGCACCATGTTGAAATGTTTTGCTTTTATCTTCTCTTACGTACCTTCGGAAAACGTTCTCTGTAAACATGGTTCATCATGACTATCTCATTATCAAAGGAGACGCTCGATCGTCCGGGGCTACAACAGAAACAAAACCACACATTATTATTTGTCAGCTGACTGATGCCACATCGTTTTATCAATACAAAATCCGATTGTTGTGTCTGCTGAACTCATAAGCTAGGGTGTGGGGTGAAAGCAGTTACGTTATACAGGTCATCATTTAAAAAAAAAAAGCACAAGCAGTCAGTCAAGTTCTGTGCAACTAACCATACAGACCATAAACTGATTATGGGTGTGACTGAATGTGTTTTTATTAGGTCAGCTTTAGGAATACTTCTGATCTCCTGCTGCCAAAAGCAATACTGCGAGCCAGAATTTTAATCCAGCAGCTCTTATGCTGCACTCAAAGTGGATTTCACTGTCAGGCTTTAATGTTTCTCTCAAAAACATATCTTTACCAGCAGCTGAGGTTTTTCTTGGCCAAACTGCGTGAATCATCGGCACCAATCAATTAGTCATGCTCTGCAACAACACTTCAGCATTTAAGCCAATGAGATAAGTGGGTTTTTTTTCTTTTACAGAAAGATTTTTCTTGATGAAGCTTCAAACAGAACAGATGGAGGGAAAACCTATCACATGCAAACAGACTCCCTGAGCCTTTTTTTTGTCATGAAAGACGCCTCTGTTACTCTGGATGGCTGCTGCAGCTCACTGCGGCTCTCTGGATCAGTCCCCCCACCATCCACAAAAAAATAAAAAAAATCAACCCACCCACCCTCGACTACAGTTCGGCAGCTCTATCCCGGAGGCGCTCTGTTAGATAGCACGCCCACATACTGCACACCACGGTGCCAGAACATGGAGCACTCAAGCCTCACACAAACAGCGCAGAGCAGAGCCAACAGACAAAAGTTGTCAGGATCACACGGCTCTGCAGTCAGATCTCCACCTGCCTGACGACCAGCAGTCATTCGGAGGCCCACAAGGTACTAAAACTTGAATCTGCTTGTGAATTTGTCTTGATCAAACTGCAGCAAAGACATCTTGACATCTTATGGTGTGCAGAGACATAAATGCGCAGTTCAAACTTGTAATCACCTACCCATTTTTTTACTCCAAATGATGTTTTTTCTTTAATATGTTTCTGCTGTGATACCTTGTCGTCTAACAATAATCTGTAAATAATACATTTACCCATAAAAAGATTTATTCCAAACAACTTTAATCAAGTTAATCTACCTGAGGCTCCGCGATCGAGGCCGTATGACCGTCGAGGGCCGCCCGTCCTCGTCTGTAATGCTGTCTGTGCTGCGAAAGTGCTTGAAAAGGAAGTGCAGCTCGTCTTGAGTCGGCTGGTAGGGAAGCTGGTGAAGACGTTCCTGGGAGGACGAGGAGGACTACACACAAAGACACATCCATTAAAGTGAAAAATATTTAGCTTCTGCCTTGATCGATTTAATTATACTATAGCACAAACACATCTACCTCCACCTAAACACTGAGTGACAACTACAAATAGCTGTTCAGGTCCATAATAAAGAACATAAAACAACAACACAATGAAATAGACCTTAGCATTTTTCTGTAACACTACCAAACATTACTGTGACAGTCGTACATTTTGAACGAGCCATGCTGTGAAGTGCCTGATGAGTAAGACGGATTAAAGATAGAGAAATTAAAAAATTCCCATATGAAGCAATTTGTTTGTGCCATCAAAGAATAATTTAACTCTCTTTCTTCTGTTAAGGGGATGCTGTTGAGTGTAAATCCTGCCTTTTCAGTGGCGTGACTCCATAACAAAAGGGATCAGCTAGTGTTGCTGTAAACCAAAAACTTGTTCAGACAAGTTAGACGAGCTGGAATTAGGCCGAAACAGGTAAGGGTTTCCCCTGTAAACCAAAACTGTTTCCTTACCGCAAGCTTGCCATAAATCTGAGAGTGGGCGTTAAACTTCTCACGTCCTTTCCGGATGTCTTTAAAAACATACGCTCGATTAATTTATTTATTCATTTTAAATTACTGCATTTTATGTCAGCATTATGTTTGTTAGCATTTATAAACTCAGCACAGGGCACCTGTTAAGGATTTTATTGGGTTCTGAATAAAAAAAAAGAGCAAATAAGTTTAGCACGTGTGAATTTTGGACTGTAGTCAAAAGAACAAAATAAATCTAACACCCTCCAATATGGGTAACAGGGTAAACAGTGATAAAACTGACTTAAGCTCCTTTATTTACACAATAGTTACGTCCTTGTCTGCTGGGGCATTGAGTACACTTTTCAAATAGAACATGATGTAAGTTGTCTGCAATCTGTTGCACTTTGAGGCCCATGTGTTGTGAACAGAAGACGACAAGAGGGACGACGTCTGTGAGATCTTTTTGTGATGTTTCTGTGTGATCGAGGGCAGTGAGGTCCTCTGAAGAGACCCTACTGCCCTCGCTGACGTCAGGGCATACATCCACCCAGAAAACAGCAACACATTCACTTGGCACACTTTTGCAATGCCAAACCCGTAGTCTGGGACTTTCAGGACACTTCTGTTGTGACAAATAGGCAAGATTAGTCATTAAAACGTGACTAAAGAGGTAATCTTATGAACACACATACACTCTATCTTCTTATTAACATCAGTACATGCAGACTGCGCGTCTTCTTTCCAAAACTGAGTTCCAAAGACTGCGAGGATGACTCACTGAAGCAGACGATGCAGAAAAACAATTAGCGGTTTGTCATCTTGGTCCTGACATTTTCTGGCCCTTATTGCATAAACGAATGTGCTTCTTGGGCTGACTGAGGTGTCAGAATGGTTTGGCTGCCGCAAATCAATCAGGTGGGGGGGACAGCGCCGTGTTTTTTGGGTGACTTACCGAGACGGTGGAGCTCGGCGGATTGGTTCCATAGCCCGACGATGGAAGGGAAGCCAGAGACCAGCGTCGGCCTTCGGCTCTAAGTGAAAGACATGAATGTTACATAAGCCTCAGCAGCACAAGCAGTAAAGGTCCTTACATAACTGAAAGATCATTAAGTAAATGCTTTTTCTCCTCACACACATAAAATATACTTCTCTTTCAAAAGCATCTTTTTATTTTGGCCAGTTTTAGAAAAAAATAAATAAATCAAACAGCAGCTTTCTAAAAAGAATTTCTGCCAGAAAGAAAAATTTGTGAAAAATAAAACAAGCTCTTGACAGCAAAAAGGCACGGTGTAAGAATTCAAAAGGAAGCTACCTGTCAGCGCGAGCCAAGTGACTGAGATCACGACAGCAAGGAAGAGGAAAAGAAGAAGAGAAAAGCAAAAACAGCAGATCAGTAAGTTTGAGGATTCTTGTGTAAGGGATCCTGCGACCTCTGGCATTCAACTGAGGGATTAGTACTGACAACGCACCCTTCCTTGCCAGTTCTCATTTGTCCAAATACAAAAAGTGAGGTAGCACGCAAAATTAATTTGAGGATATATTTTACATAACAGAAAACATTGCACTTTGAAGAGCTGTGTGGAAAGTTTGTAGAGCAAATGGTAGGTGTGTTTCAAACAAAACTATCTGCGCTTATCTTTTGTCTGCCTTTGGATTTTGTAAATGAAACAATTCAATGCTTTTTGTGCAAGAACATGTAAAATAAAAATATTAGAGGACCAGATATTTATCCACCTCCTTTCATCTATGGCGTGTTTTTCCACTTATGCAAGCAAAACTTTTCTCCGATGGGTCGAAGGCGAAGAGCCTAAACCTCTCATCAGTTTTTTATGACTCTTCTAGGGTTTCTTCGAGGTGCCGTTTTACTTTTAGATTCCATATGCCTGCAGCGAGACAAGCCTGTTACCATGGGAACCTTATTGAATGATGTGCGAGGGGGGCTTCAGGGGTACCCTCGATCTGACTGCACTCATCCTGTTGAGGGGGAGTCGGCTGTAAGAGGACCTGGCAGAGAGAGGAAGGTGTGAACGCTCCGGGCTGAGTCACCGCGCTGTTGGTTCTCTTCCTTCTGTCTGTCTTTGTCCCAGCACACACAGTGAATCTTCCAGGAAACCCTCGGAGTGTGACCAAGGTTTGCATTTGGTCGTTTTGTTGTTAAATTATTATTTAACTTGTCCTTTGTTTACTGTCTCAGAGCTATACAGACTCAAGAATAAACACTGTTTACTGCAGGAGACAATCTGCAAATCCGTTGAAAGACAAAGGTTTAACCGTGGTTTCATTTGCTTTAACAACAAACAAGTCAACTCATTTTCAACTAATACTTAAAAGAGTTGGAAATAATTTACCTTCAGCTATCATAAGCAGTTAATCAATTAGTAAATTACATAAGTAAAAATAACTCCCTTTAATGTATATTAAACAGGAAAGATTGGTCAAGAATGGTCACTATTTCAGCTAAATTCAGTATTCAAGAACCTTTAATGCAACCAAACTGGTTTATCACTCGAGGGGTAAACAGGCTTCAAACAGAGGTGACGTACCTTCGAGCGAATGGAAAGTTGAGGCAGGCACCGGCCGACACATTTCGAGGGCTGTCCAGAGGGCTGGTCACAGCTGAGAGAGGAAATGCAGCGTTAGGAATTTAAAAATTTAAGAACAAACAGATGAAAACAAAACAAGGGAAACCACACGACTTTGCAAAAATTTACATTTGCGAACCCGCAGGATGACATCGTGTCTGCGCAGGAACCTTCAATCAGCGCAACATTAGCCAGTACCACAGGGAGGTCCAACATATTGTCTTGGTTTTACTTTTCAAAACATTACGCCGTCAATCGGCACGCACACTTAACAAACAGGAAAGTCTCGTCTTGTTTTGTTTAGAGTCTGGTTACATGAGAGGCTGCAGTTGTTTACATGCAAGCGGCCGAGCACCCAATTAGGTCTTGATTTTCCTCAGTGATTAGATAATCCTTTGCATGATTGAGTTCAAAAGGGAGCACATCTACACGCTGCTGCTATGAAGGGCTCTTGAGCAAAACTCTTTTCACAGAGTGCAGCTGCTTGATAGCATCGAGGGGCGGCACACTGTGTGCACTCTGCGCTTTTAAAAAGCACAAGGATGACATCAACTATCCTGCCTCTCAACTAAACTACAAATCCCTCAATTTTCTCCTCAGCTTAGAGGACTAAGACTGTCTTTCATTTTATAAGGGAGTATTTGACAACAGTTCTCTGAGTATCCTGTTCTCTTCTCAACACATTTCTCTGAAAACGTGTGCTTTCTCTGGTTTATAACAGTAACTACAATGGAGAGCAAAAGATCCCTGTGAATAAAAGTAAATAAATAAATCAGACACGAGAGAAAGCCAACTTGAAAACAGTTATTGGAACATCAGATCACACTGGGCTTCATTTTACCTGTGCTGAGTGAGAGCGGGGAGAGTGGCCTGGACAGCGTGGGTGAGGGCGTCCCGACCCCGAGGCTTTTCCTGTTGCTGCTGCGACAGCTGTTTTACCAGTGAGAAAAAAAATAAAATAGAGAGGAGTCAATCGCCTGCCACCCTCAAAACATATCCTTCATCTGCATCTCTGTTCACAGTTTGTATGAAAATGATCCGTGTCAGTTTGCATAGCGGGTGATTGTGACAGGACAAAGCACGACAGTCCGACGAGCAACAAGAATGCTCCAGGAAAAGCCGAACCACCTGGTAATTACAGCTTCTTTATTTAGCAGCATATGGCTTTGAAATGTACAATATAATCTCTGGTGATTTACAGAGAAAGAAAGAGAATACATCCCCACCTCTGGTTACGGCACCTTTTAACATTTTAAAGTATTTTTTATTCCGCAAAGCTGCAGCTTATTTCTAATTTTCTAAGTTATAATTTTATTTTCCTCACAATCAAGAGTTAAGATGGAGACAATACAGGCAAGGAGAGAAAATAACCTGACGTATTCATAAAAACTGAATAATTACTGTGGCTCTGACTGAATTCACTTCAGATCAAGCATTTGACTCATGTAGGAATGATATTCTGTGCTTGTGTGTGTGTGTGTGTGTGTGTGTGAGTGATGAAGAGTAGTTCGTAGACCCTGAGACAGTGTAACAGTAGGCAGATTAAAAGACACTTGACCTCTAAAGTAGGAGACGTTTATCTTCTAAGCTTCGATTGCTGCAAAATGCTGAAGGATACAAAAGTACATCTGTTTTGTGTGTAAACTGGGAGCGGTGGAAATGTTTTGTTTTGAGGGTTTTTCATGGAAGACTTTTGACTTTTCTTCCCTGATAAACAATAGAAGGAATAATAAATCCAGACTGATTGTAATCCGGCTAAAAATCCTGACAAAAACAGATTTTACAATACCTTGGTTCTAATGTTATTTGATGGTCATGCTATGTTTTTACAATTTGTTTTTTGTGCTTCGCCTACACAGTATTATCACTAAATTTGCCCAGTATTTCTGTGACAGCGTGTCTGATCTGTAACACAGGAAGTCGCAACTTCAAGAACGTCAAGATTTTCTGCAGTTTATGTCCCAAATAATGACTATGGGAGGCACTAATATATGCATCACAATAAATACACACCAGGGTATTGTGTGTATATATTATACACACAATACTCTAGCACTGATTTTAATTTGGAACCAGTACAGTAATGGGTTAATCTGCTAAATGCAATAAGATCTGAGGCTTATCGTATTAATAATCTCTTTTCCTGAAAAACACTTCATCTCCTAACACACCAGCTCCCTACTCCTAAGTAGCTTCACATAAAAGTGTCTACTCCGTGCATCGTGTCAATTTCGTCAACCATTTTCACCCTTTTCTACTACAGACGAGGTTCACGATGCCTAGCGTGAGGAGCTGCAATGTCTTTCTCTCTGCCCACTGAGATTTAACTCGACTTGTGAGATTATTTCCGCCTTCAGAGCAGCTCTGCCTTGAGAAAGGTTATGTAACTACAACTCCAGAGCTGCAGGCAAAACGCAGGACGCAACTGCATGGCCGTATCAGACAGAGAGGGGGAAACCTGATGAGAGCCAAAACACAAAAAGGGAAACCTGCTGCCAACAGATTTCAGGTCAAAAAAGGGGGCTGGTTTTGCACCGACAGCAACAGCAGGCTAAGTCTAATCCCACAGATGTCCACAGGTCTGAGTGTTATCAGGATATTTCTGCTGTTTCATCAGGTCTTTTTATAAGCTGTCACCGAATGAGAATATACAGCACCAAGCTTGCATTTATATCAGATAAAATAGGAATGTTTCGAACTCATGATGGGTATTTCTAAGTATTTCATTGAAGTCAATTACAAAAAAAAAGAAGAAGAAGAAGCACAACTTGCTAAAACAAGTGCTGGGTACAGTTCTAAGAAATGTGCTGCTTTTAAAGTGGCAATTTTAATATTTAAAGCCCTTCTTCTTGTCTTTAGTGAGACCAGAAAAGCCCCAAAGGACTGCTGAGCGTGTTAAACTAACATTATCACCAACACAACGAGCAAGTTTTTGAAAAATGTATCATTTTTCTCCTGTTTTCCGAGATCCTCTGAGTATCAGGCTGCATTTTCTGTTTGTTTACAAATAAACAATGGCTTACACAGCTTTGCAAAGGGGTCAACAGCCAGCCTGAAATGTTACCAGAGATGTTGATATTTGTGTATATGAATACACAACATGTTTTGATGTTTTTGTCTGCATCTTGAGTTTGGTTTCACTCAAACATGAAGCGGACTCGCTGTGATCCAGCATCAACAAAGCACCCCAAGCTAGCTGATGTTCAGCCTCTGAAAACACCTTTTTTTATATAAAAATAAACGTGTAAACTGCATCCACAACTTCCGGCTACAATGTCTCATACAGCTATCGCCACGTAATGGCTGACTTTAAACACAAACGTCAACATTTAACACGAATTTAGCGAGTTTTCGGTACCAGGAGCTAGCTTGGGACTAAAACACTCGGGACACAAAGAGGACGAATATTAGTTTATACAAAAGACAAACAAACCGACCAGAACCGATAAACTCTACATAGCTGTATTGTCTAACGTGAGACAAAGTCATATAACATGGAGGCTTTTAAAATAGTTTTAATTTAAGCCTTTTCTGCGAGCTGTTTGAGTACCTTTTCGAGCGCTTCAGCAACGCGACCGGAGCGAAGCGGGACTTGTTTTGGCTCGGCACGGCAGACCAGTGACTCGGATCCGACATGCTGCTGGAGAGGGATTTTGTTTTTCTTTGTTTAAATTTTTTAAAAATTAAAGAACTAAAGCTCGGCTGGACGTGAAACCCGCTCCTTGTCCTCCTCCTCCTTCTCCTCCCGCTGAACATCGTCTCCTCATCTCGGCGGTTCCTGTATTCAACTCTCTCGTTCGCCTCGTGCGGTATTCCCCAACAGCACGCGACCTGCCGTTACTCCGTCCTGTCCGCCGTCTCATGGCAGCCTTCGGTCCAGAAAAACACCTTCATGACGGCCTCCCAGGTGTGTTACCCCGCCCTCACTGCGGCCACTCGCCGTGATTTTTTTTTTTGTGTGTCCGAACCGTTGCTGCTGGCTGCGGGATGCGGGGCAGCGCGTGCGTCCGCCGCTGCGTAAGAGTTAGCTGGAGCCTGTGCTGCGTTCAGGTGCTGCTCGTTACTCTCAGCTGCACGCTTCGAAAGTTCCTCCACAACGAGGTGTAAAAGCTATGAACAGTCAGTATCTTACCCTTTGCAGAAATGCTTCTCAAACGACCAGCCATAATGGCTTTCAAAATACGCTACTCTTTAATGTTTTTATTTATTTATTTTCTATTAGACTAAATCAATTTCCGCATCATTAAATGATTGTTTGGGTGGTAATGTTTGGAGAAAAACACAACATCCGGGTGTGTGTCAAACCCGACAGGACTCTAAGACGAAGGTTGGTCCATCCTGAGGACACAAACTGAGGGACGTGGTGTCTGCAGTTTAGAGGAATGTCCACACGTCTATTTTGGACAAACTAAACAGCTTCCCTACAGACGCATGGCTCAAAACAGGAGAGCCAGCTCTTCAGGACAGGACTCTGTGCACATGCACCTCAAGGATAGGGGACACTCTTTTGAGGACCAAAATGTTCATATTTTGGACCGAGAAAACATGGTTTGAGAGGGAGGGGTGAAGGGAACCATGAAACGAGAGAAACCAACTTTAAACAAAGGGGGTCTCAGATTTCAGCTTTCTAAAACCTACAATGGAGCATCATTTTCACCCCCGTCAACACCTTCATTAATGTGAACAAAGTGAGTCGGGCAAACAAAGACCCTAATGAACCTCTGCTGTGAGGAGAGGGAGTTAATCTGCATGTCAATCCAGTTTACAGAACATCTCAGTTGTAAAAGCTTCAAAAACGTCTTCAGATACAGAATAGAAGTCCAATTGCTTTAGTTTTTCAACATTTTTTTTTATTTATTTAATCATGGTAGTTGATGGGGCTGCAAGTATTACCTCTAATGTTGTTTACTAGCTTTAGAGCTGCTATCTGAGGTCTCCTTAATAATTTATCCTTCCGACATGTAGTCTTCAAGGTAAAAAAAAAAGTAAATTTAGATTGTTAAACTGTTGGACTTTATGCATTAAAACATGAAAGTCAAGCAGAAGGAAAGGGATAGATAAAAGCCAGGTGGTTAACTTAAAACTTAAGGAACCTTTGAGGTAATCTATACAAATATAACAGCCTTTTATACAGCATTTAGCACATCTGTCATGGAAACATTGTGTTTATCCTTTTGGTCACGTTGTGTTCACCATAAAATAACAATTTCCCACAAGACTTGAAATGATGGAATATACCATGAGGTGTCAGGTAGGGGGAGGTCCAGCCAAAACTTTTAAACAATGGTACATTCCACTGTTGACAATTCCTAATGGACATTTTACACTTTGATATACTGAAACTATTTAATTTATATATTAATAGTAGAGAAACTATTTAATTTATATAATATATATCTATATCTATATAGATATATATTATATAAATTAAATAGTTTCAGAAAAAAATTCCCTTCTCACCCTCCGCGGGTGGTCTTTTGTTTCATCCTCTGAGCTCGGGTCCTCTACCAGAGGCCTGTGAGCTTGAGGGTTCTGCGCAGTATCTTGGCTGTGCCTAGAACTGCACATTTCTGGACTGAGATGTCTGATGTTGTTCCTGGGATCTGTTGTAGCCACTGCTCCAGTTTGGGGGTGACTGCCCCTAGGGCCCCGATGACCACAGGCACCACTGT